>NW_004955410.1:13730772-13923346 GCF_000276665.1 Chinchilla lanigera
TAGACCCAAATGCTATAATTAGATCAATCGTAGTTTTGCAAGAAAATGGGAGGAGGAAGGAAAGAGGAAATAAGAGCTGTATCACAAAGAACTTCAGTTAAGCTATGGGTAGGATATCAACAAGACAAATATTCTAAAAAGGATGAGAAAAATACAAAGTGCATGATTTTCTCTTGGGGTAAATTACAATTCATTGAAGATGTAAAAATACTGATATTTTCAGATAATTGAGGCTCAGATAGACTGTTGTTAGTAATACCTGAGTAAAAGAACTTTCCTAAAGAAGCAGGAAATTGAACACAGAAGGATGGACAGAGTGGGAACTAGAAACATTAAACAAATACCTCTTTACTATATATGGATAAATATGAACAAATATTGGTCAGGATGAAATAATAAAATGTGGCTAATTTGGGAAGAAAGTGGAAACTAACCATTTTAAATAATATAATATGATAAGTAATAATCAGATAATATCATTATCAGTAAAACCACTGCATATCCTTTTCAAATTAGACAAAGCAAAGAGAAATAAAAGCCTATCAGTGTAAAGCAATATACTAAAAGGGGAAAAGGGTAAATAAAGAATCATAGTAAAATAATCTGACATAAATAAATTTATCCAAATATAGGGCTCACAATAAATTGAAATAAAATTCTCTGCTAAATTAAAGTAGTATTACTTATTGAAAATAAAATGTTCCATGCGTATATGTTTACTAAATCACAATGGAAAAGAAAAGGCTAAACTATGGAAGAATGCATGCTGGGTATATTGTAAAAAAATCATAATTGTATCAATATAAAATAAAGTTTTCAATCACCTAAAATAGCAGACATGGTTATAGGCAAGCAAATTATTGACAATCTAGACAGTGGAGCATTACATAATAGTAGAAATAGATCCACGTAGAACGTGAAGTTGAATAAAAGTTTAAGTTTCTAAGAGGCAGATAGTCTGAGAAATCTTTTCTACTGATATGTGATAAAATTCAGAGCATCAATAGCAATTGAAATGACTTGTTTACCTGTGTTGATTCCTAGGTGATTATTACAGTCTTCTCTATACTTTCTTATATATCAATAGCAAGCAACAATAAAAACAATGAAAAGAATACATATTCTACAGCATTAGATGTTTCTGTATGCTGTATAATAAGCCTGTTTTCTGGGAATGATAATATCATCTGGCTTTTCTTGTGCAGAGACAGAATAAATCACTAATGTCACTGTAGGATTGATTTGACAAGAGTAGTTTTTCCCTCAACTCCAGCTGGCAGAACCTTGTCTAATTTGTAAATCCCAGAATGTACTGCTGTCCTTTTGAAGAAGTCGCATTATTTATTTTCCACAGACATTAATTTTATTGCAGTTTTTCTTTTCAAGGTAATTAGTGTGTCTTGAAGTCTAACCCATTTTTCTTGTGGGGCTTATAAATCCTTCTACATTTTGAACTGCTGTTCTAGATTGGAACCTACTTGCAAGGGTCTTTATCTTCTCTACTTACGCCTCTTAGCACATGTGATTGAATGAGCCAAAGTCTTTATTTCTTTAAACTCTGAGTCCCATTTTAAGCTGCATAGTCAAAAACAGAATGTTTCTGATAACAATATAAAATTAGTGTCTATTTTATATGCATGTACACATACTCACAAATATTTGTATACTTAAGTGATGTCTATAAGAGTGTGGGTTTCCTGGTTCTTCTTGTGTTGTCTTATGGTAATTACATTCTTTCCTCTGGTCCATCCATCGTGATTCAATTAGACAGGCCTATTGATTTCCAGACCCCTGTCTGCAGGTGCAGGTGCATGACCAGGATGGGCCAATAAACGAACTTCATCATCCTCAGCAATCTTTTCAATGAAAGTGTGTGACTCCAACTTGCCTAATGTCCATCTGTGACTAATTAGTCAAAACTCAGAACAGACAGTTTCTCTGGCCCATGTAGTTAAGTTTCTTATTACTGTTGGCCATGTGGCCCACTAACCTTGAGTGTGTGTATATGTGTATCTATATGTGTATGTTCAGATAGAACATATATATACATATACACTCATATATATATCATACATATGTCTATATATTTATACATATACACAAAGACAGAGAGAGAAAGAGAGGAAGAAAGAAAGAAAGAAAGAAAGAAAGAAAGAAAGAAAGAAAGAAAGAAAGAAAGAAAGAAAGAAAAAGGAATCAGCATCTTTCGACAATTGAGTCACTAGACTAGTGAACAGGTAGGGGTAAATAAGCCCACAGATACTCACAAAGCCTGCACGAGGACATGTGGTCCAGATTTATCTGAATCCAGTCATGCTTTAAAATTTTTCATCTCTGTTCCTCATTTACTCCCCTAGCTTGTTAGGGTTGGATTTCTGTGGTTTGCTCTCAAAGGGTCCAGAATACTACTTGTACTATTGCCTTCTTTTTTTTTTTTTTTTTTCTCCGGTACCGGGAACCGAACTCAAGACCTTGTGCTTGCCAGGCAGGCGCTTTTGCCGCTGAGCTAAATCCCCAGCCCCTACTATTGCCTTCATTTCAGAACTTTTTATGAAGTGTGTAATACACATAGAAACAAGTAATTATCATAAGTATTCAGATTGGTAAGTTTTCACCAAATAAACATTCTGAATAAACAACATGCAGATCAAAAAATAGTATTCCCCAAACTTCCTTCTGGCCCTTCTAGCTATTTCCCTAAAAATAAATATAATTTTAATTTTCCTATTTCCATATTTTATTATGAAAATTTTCAAACACACAGAAATTTTGAAAAATTTTATGGTGAAAATCTATAACCTTCACTGACTATCCACATTGAACCTTTTACTATGGTTGCTTTGTCATGTACCTAGCAACTTATTCATTTTTATAACCATCTTTTAATCTCTCACTTTTCTGATATGTTCATAGCAAGCTGGCAACATTGGGGCACTACCTTGCGAATTCATCACTATTCATGTACTTAAGTAGGGGCCATATTCTCTATTGCTAACTAACATTTAATAGAATACAGTACATTCTAGTAAATTCTAGAACAGAACCATACTCAATACTTTTTTTTTTATGGTATTTGGATAGATTGCCTATCATTAAAAACATTGAAAAGCAAGATTCCTGTTTTTTTTTTTTTATTTTGTTCAATCAGCTAAGTATTTTAATGGTGCCAGTTTACATAACTGTCAAAACATTTTCTCTTTGAATTATTAAAAAATATAAAACCAATCTTTATATTTTTTACTTCCAGATTTTATTTAATTTCTGTGTCAAGTTGACCTCAATGTCCCTAAGGGAAGTAGTTCAATCTTCAGTTTTCTTATTGTTAACACTGGTTCACTGGAAGATATCTAGAAAATCAAAAATGGTTTTGAGGGAGTAAAATATCATCTTTTTCTTTGCTATGGGTTTGGAAGGAGTCAGAAACTCAGTATTCCGTGCAGCGAATCAGCCTTTGATTTATTGGGTGAATGATTCTGTTCCAATTATCTAGGTGTTTAGTCTCACCTAAAATTTTATCCTCACATCAAATTTCTAGCAGGTACAATACACTTTTAACAGGAAGTTTTGGTGTTGATGAACACAGCACTTTTCTGAACCAGAAAAGAAAATCCTCCTTCACTTATCTCATCAGTAGAAATTGTACAGATCTTAAATGCTAAAACCAATATCCACATCTCCTGTTGTCTTGCTTTTCTGGGTGAAAATGCTTCCAAAGGACTTGGATTAGGCGCTGTAATGATTTCATAGATCCAGAAGGTTCTTAGAGTGTGGAACCTATGCATTACTTCCTAATGGTGTGGACTCACTGATCACACCCTGTACTACTAAATCTGTGTATTGAGTGTACCATCTGCCTTCCTCATCCCTTCTCGGATTCCCACTGTGCCCTTCGCAGATACCCTAAGCGGCTGCTTGACTCTGCAATTTTGACCCTCTTGGTTCCTGAGGGTGTGTTTTCTCTATGCATTGCAAAATGTGCTTGTCTGTGCTTGTGTTCTTGTTTTGCTTATAAAGTCATTATTAAAAATACTGTACTCCATGGGACTGTGCTCAGTACATACAGACTAAAGTGAGACTTCACCAAAAGCCTAATGCATATAAAGAGATACTAAATTCATGTGAAGGTTTATTCTAAAATCTATTCATAATTAAAATGATGTGAACAATTCAAAGTTATGATAAAAGCACTGACAGGTTTTTAAACAGCAAATTATGATTATTATGTGTTTGCACCCATTCATTTTCCCAGTTATTCATTCACTTAGTCTTTCATGGACTCAGTCTCCAAACAGTTGTTCTGTAGTCAGAACTAAGCAGAGTACCAAGGAAACAAAATGAACTCATGAAACTTCCTTGCCTTAATGGGACCTGGGGAGAAAGAGAGACCCACTAGCAGGGAAGGTCTGAACGTGGTGTGTTTTAAGGATCCCATGGAAGGGCAGTGGAACAGGGGCTGGTGAGCACTAGGAAAATGGTAGCCTTGTGGACAGTAATGGGAAGAATTCAGAGCTTCCTGGGCCTTACAAGCATAGTAAATATTTTGAGTTAAATTTTACATATAAATGAAGCAATTGGAACTACTTCATTAGGGGGTAACAAACTGGTCAAGGTAGACTAAATATTCCCACACTTTGACTGAAGTTTATTCAGGCTTCTTGCTGCCTCTAGGCTCCAAAGACCTCTCTTTTCTTAGAACTTTTACTTTAGAAAAATAATAAATTATTTTTCTGTGCCTTTGACAAGTGAATGTTTAAAAAAATCTTTTGTCTGTATCTTTTATAACCCAAGGTGGCCTTTCTGAAGGACCTAGGAGCCAACTCTTTGAAATATAAACAAGGATGGTGGGGCTTCTGTCCCTAGACTCTGGGAATCCAGGAACCCAACATAAGCAAAAACTTATTCCACATTGTCAGCTACCTCTGGCCATAAACATATGATGAGTTTTACTTTTCATTTTGACAAAGTCAATGAGCAGATAGAGATATCCTAAGATTTCCCAGCTTTGCTCTTTAAAACTAGGCAACTAAATAAAAGAGTTGAACTTATACTGAGGACTGGCATCCTTTTTGATCGCCATCTCCTTGATTAAAATTAGCCTTACTAGTTAACCTATGCCCAAACCTTTGACACAATGAATGCCCAATTTTGATAGTTGATGCTGAAGAGAGATTCCATAGTACTCTGAGAAACAATAGTAGAAAGACTGCATGTATCTGGTCAGGTGTTGACAAGCATGGATTCTCACAGGAAGTTTGATCTAGTATTTGAAAGGAGTGGAAAAGAGCGGTTGTTGCATAATATAAGTGCTTTGTGACCAAAGAAATAAAGAGAGAATCCCAGTGAAGTTGAAGTAAAGAAAAGCAAGAGGCCGTTCAAAGTTAAGTACAAGTGAAATGGGAAGTAGATGCCAACCATGTAATATGTGACAGGCTGTGCCAGATGTCTACATTTATTCCACTGAATCTGTGGAAGTTATTCTTTGTTATTAAATTGACTGGATTAAGAAAATTAGTAAGACATACTTCTGGATGTGATGGGGTATGTCAGGGGGCATCTGGTCCCTGGTCTTTTCCTCTCTGGTTCTCTCCCCTTGTGCTCTACTTCCTGGCACTAGCCTTGCACCACTACACCATTCTGCGTGCTATTCCTGTCTCCAGGCTTCAAATCATGAACTGAACCTTCAGAAACTGTGAACCAGTGTACACCCTACCTTCTTTAAATTGTTTATATCAAGGGTTAGGTTGCAGCCACTGAAAAGCTGACCTACATAGAAGCCATCAAAATGTTTGGACACAGGGAGTGGTGGGGTTGACATGGTTCAATTTGTCTTTCAGGAGAGTTAATATAATCTAGAAGCAATGGGAAAATGAATAAATCCATCTGAGAGTTCAGTTATCAAGCACTGTGATTATTCAGGTAAGAGAATATGGTAGCTTGATTCAGTGGTACAGTCAGTCATCAGTGAGTCCACACCGTTAGGAAGTAGCACATAGGTTCCACGCTCTCAAAACCTTCTGAATCTGTGAGATCATAAAAGCACATAATCTACGCCCTTCAGCAGCATTTTCACCCAGAAAAGCAAGACAGCAGGAGATGTGGATATTGGTTTTAGCATTTAAGATCTGTACAATTCCTACTGATGAGATAAGTGAAGAAGGATTTTTTTTCTGGTTCACAAAAGTGCTATGTTCATCAACACCAAACCTTCCTGTTAAAAATGTATTGTACCTGTTAGAAATTTGGTGTAAGGGTAAAAATATGTCTCTTTGTCTCTGTTTCTCTGTCTCTTTCTATGTCTCTCTGTGTATCTCTTACACACACACACACACACACACACACACACACACACTCACTCACTCTCTGTAATACTGGGAAATGAATTGAGGAGTACTCTGCCACTGCGCTGCATCCCCAGCCCTTTTTATATTTTATTTTGAAAGACAGTCTCTGCCTAAATTGCTCAGGCTGGACTAGAGTTTTCAATCGTTCTGCCTCAGGCTACCAAGAAGCTGGCATTACAGGCATCTGACCAGGCTTGACTGCATTTTTCATTCTCTCATTCACTCAGTAAAAGTATTAATTGAAGTTAAACATAGTGGTACATGCTTGTAATCTTAGCATTTGGGAGGCTGAGGCAGGAAGATCACAAAAGGGAATCAAGACTGGGAAACTAGTAATCTAGCAGGACCCTGTCACAAACCAAACAAACAAACAAACAGGCTAGAGCTGTAGCTTAGTTTTGAAGGTCCTCAGTTCAATCTTTCATACTATGAAGAAAAATAAAATTTATTTAGCATCAACTTAATAATTGGTATCTTAACTCTCAATTCTTAGAATCATGTAATTCTACTCTTTCTGATATCATACTTTTTCTTTTTTATTTTTAATGTCCATTTTTATGTAGCTTTGCTGCAAGGAAAATTAGGCTCCCTGTAGGACACGAGTGTGAAGGAAACATTTGGCATTTCCTTGCAATATAATTGGTCTGTATTCTCATTTCCCAAGTCAGTCTCCTCAGATTAGAAAATGTGAATTTACACCAGACAGAGGGAGCCACTTTGCATAGAGTGGGAGATGCCTGATTAATCTGAGTCTGAAATACTGAGATTACTATGCACTCAGAGATTTATAAATTCATGCAAAGTGCTTCCTATTGGCCAGATTAACAAAATATTCATATGCATATTAAGGGTCTTGAATGGAAATCCACCTCAGATGAGAAATGAAACTGTGGTGACTCTCTTAATATCCTCAAGGAAGCATTTTTGTACCATTCCGTACTTGAGTTATTTCTAAAGTTTGTGGCATAGTTCTCTTATCCCATAATACCATTTAACAGTATTTGAATTAACACTCACCCTCCCAGATGTTATAGCTACTAACATTTAACTACCTTGTTGATTGGTTAATTCATCTTCCACTAATGTTCCCAGCATGCAGCCTTGACAGACTATTACCTTACTTGTAAATGGATTATTTGGTGTTTTAAATTCAGATGTGTTTTGACATAACATGACCTATGAGTAAATAAACAATTTAAAAGCCATATGCCCACTCACTTTGCTATTCTATTGATTTTCATTTAGTGTCTAGTGATATGTAAAAGCTTTTCGAAAAGTAGCTGTTTCATTCTATCGAAGCAGCATGGTGTCACATAAGCAGAAGTATTTTAGAGCAAATCAGATCATGGGTTGCATCACTGTTGACTCCCCATTGATTGTTGTGCCCTCCTTATGGTTTCCGATGCACCATGTTTATTGTGCAGGCTGGCATAATGTTCATGGAATATCCACAGAGTGCAAGCAAAAGAGGGTCTCAATAAGCAGTGAGAATTAATAATAAAATTAGCAACACTAACAGATATCTTTGACATTTTCAGCAATATTGGTTTCTGTAAACTTTTCAGAAAAAAAGTAACATTTATGTAGTATTTGGGATAGATCTAAATTTTTTTACTCAATTATTGGTTTGTTCTTTTCTCCTTTTGTGTTTTTAAATACAGATTATAATAACAGAACTTGGTGCACGGCCTTGGAAGAGGCCTACATCAGCAGAAGTGTCCTGAAGTTTAGGCTTTAATAGCTTCACAGGAAACAAAACTTGACAAAACCAGACCATGGTTTATAATCTAGAAAATCTATACCATAACAGTAATTAATTTTTTTCTTCAGGTGGAAAACACAACTGGAGTCCAACGACGCTCGTCCCTCCAAAGATGTCTACAGTCTTTTGCACATGCCTCTGTTTAAAACTGAAAAATGGCATCAGAATGGAGCACATTTATCACCTAAATTATAATTGACATATATGAAGATATGCTTACATATATATCTGGTTCTTAGTTTGGTGATCTCTTATGGATCTTTTGGTGAACTCTTATGGATATCTTGATCCATAACAGATCAAAACTCAATAAATAAATAGTGAGAATGACAAATTTAGACCTTGATTTACATACAGATGGTGGGAGTTCTTTCAAATTTAATTTTGAGTCCAAAGAAACCAAACCCAAATCTGAGAAGGCTTCCCAGACAGAAGGACTTGCACCTGGCATTGGAACATAACGTGAAACCACCCAATTTCTGTTGCTCTTGTTGTCCTATTGCACAAATACAACACTCCCAGTCTTGTGAGAATTGCTGCAACAGGTTCAGAGAGGCCTTTAAATTTACTACGGGAGAGGATGCTTCTTTCTTCCCACACCATTACCTGTAGCTCACGATTGTGAACACAGGAAATCATATGAAGGAAATCATATGAAGGCATATAAAGCATTTTTTAAAAAAGCAATACGAGACAATGCCATGAAATATGGGGCTTTGCTCATAAATAAGATTAGGAAACTGATGTCCGGATGCCTGTGGTTCTCACATGTAGCAGAACAGAATGTAAAGCCAAACTTCCTGGTCCGCTTGGGCTTGGAAGCGCATGCCTTTCTTTCCCTTTCCTTTAATGCAGCTCCACATCCTTCCTAATCACTTCTCTTCTCCCCTCTCCTCTCTCATACACTGGAGATAAATTGCTATGATTTTTGGAAATGCTTATTGCAGTGGTATGTAGAAAATTATCATCCTCATATTACAATTTTTTGAAAATATGTATCTCATTCATAAATGAGGGACTCATTCTTTGCAGCTCAAGTGGAAAACAACATTAGTATTTACAAGGACATCAAGCAAACTAAGATCCATATTTCGAAGCAGTTCACTTTCCAAATGTAGTAAATTATCTACAAACTAATTTGTGAGATACCATCACATGGAGAAAAGTTGACTCAGAAAAATTAAGAAAACAAGTCACTGTAATCACTTGTGAGTTTTAGAAATATTTGTCATCTTTAACCAATTTGAGTGTGGGATTTGAGTCTGTGGCATGCTACTGTACATCCAGTTTGCTATGTATTTGCCAAGTTACAGTTCTAGCAAACAATTACCTAAAGTCATACTTCTAAGCTTATCCCATTTTGCAGTAAGAAATAAACCAAACTTCACTCAGTATTGCGTTTAGATTCATGATGTGGAGTCTCTAAATGATTTTCATTTTTGCTTTATGCTCTTGTTTTCTTTTTCTAATTCTCCTTTTTCCTGCCTATTTTTTGGGGTGAAACTTCAGCTTTACAAAGGGAGAAGGGTTTAATCTCCACTTGCTGGAAATAAAAACAAGTCTCTCCCTAGGAGTATGAGAAAGTTTTCATATCTTTGCTCCCAGTAGGAAACAGGAGGCACCGTGAGATGGAGGCAAGATCGGTGTAAAAGAAAAGAAAAATCTGTCATCTGGAATATTAAAGCTTTAAGATTCCAGGAGGAAGTAAAGAATGACCTTGAGTACTGCGCATGCCCGAGAAGTACAAAGAGGAGATTTTTTTTCCTGTGACTCTGAAGTTTTCCTAAAGAGAAACTGCAGGAAGCCAGTAAATAGGCAAGTGGGAACACAGAACAGAGGCAGCAGACTCCTGTCACCAAAGCAGACACTATGAAGAATTCGCTTTGCTTTGGTAACTGTGTCAATGGGGAAGTGGCTCAAAAATTAACAGTTTTTTTTTCCCCTCCGTGAAGTTTGGAAGAAAATGAAAATAAGTGATGGGGGAAATTATATACATAATGATGCTATGAAGGTTTGCCGTCAGTTTTTCTGAGAAATATAAAATTCCTGAATTACCTTTCTGAGCATGCACAAGGACCAAATAACTCGCAAACCCTGTGAATGTGGATGTGATGATTTAAAAAGGCTCCGCACCTTACTAAACAATTGTACAGCTCTGGCGGTGCTATAGATGGGTCTCAATGTACAAACAAGCCTCAAGACCTCACTGATGGATTTCCACGAAAGAGCCACGACCCAGACAATCAGCATGGGAATGTTTTCTTTTAGCATGCATTACCCCGTGGAATACAAAGCCTTGATCTGTTTATTAAATTCTCTGCTTAATCTAGCAGTTAAGTAGCTATTTATTTTGAGTCATAATGCAGGCTAGTGAAAGCTTGTTATTTGGATCTCAGTGGTACATATTTTTTTATAATTTTGGAGAAGTTTATTCAGTACTAGGTTTGCAGTATCAATAAAAAATTTGATAAGCAAATTACTAACAAAAACGGGTTACTGAGAGACTTTCTTCACACACTTCATACAAAGAACTTTTCAGTCACTCTGAAATAATTTATCATTGCTCTGGTTCTTAAAGCAGCCATATATTAATTGGAAATTAGTTTTATACTTTCATTTGGAAAATCTCCACATCATTCTTCCAAAGATTTCTTTCTTTTCTGATCCCAGATACTTGATTTATAATATATATATTATTCAACATCTTTCAAATCCAATTTTTTTCCACAAGGGTGTTATTATAAAGATATTTTTTGTTTTGTTTTGGCTAATATCAGCCTCCCTTTACAACTTTTCCTCATTTAGTATCACCACACCTTTCCTTGACTTTTCCCTAATTTACCTGAGAGAGAATTGTGTTTGGGACTCTCTTAACTCATCTTACTCAGTTTCTTTTATGCTTTATATTCCTTACTTTTATCTTGCCCTATGTTTGGCACTATTTCTGCATGTGTCTGTGTAGTAGGAAATAAGAGAACATTTGTGCATCCTCATCCCTGGTCGACATCAGTGAATAAATCCTGCCCATGCTGCGATATGATTGTAGGGAAAAGTAAAATTTCCAGTCCCTTTAATAAGTGAGGCTAATATCTACCTTACTGAGTCAGCTGGGGTCTATAGTATTAGCTCAGCTTAAAAGCAGATATTTTCAAAACTTTCTCAGTAGGAAACAGCATGGTGGGTGCTTGAAACCTTGAGACTCATGGTTTTGCTTAGCTTGTGCTTGAAATCATCTCCAGAGGACTGTAATTCTGACTGCCTGTTTTGTTAGAACACGAAGAAAATGTGGATGCTTTTTCTAAATGTGGAAAGTGTTTTCACAAATTCCTCCAATCATTCATCCTCCTATCCCTCACTTTGGGTGGCTTGTCAGGCTTTTTTTACTTGTGGAAGTTTCAAAAAACAGAGCACTAAGGGAAGTCAGGTATAAAAGTGTTATTTTTTTATTTCAAATTTACTCTGATACTTTAGTGTTACAATTAACAGATTTTAAAATCTGACAATAGAATATTCTCCTAATAATCTGGTTTAGAAGGTCATTTTCAAGTAGACAATATCAAAAATGCAAAGCCACCTATCTTACTTTCTCATTGTTGAGAAATACCCAACCCCTACAGTTTAAAGGAGAAAAGGTTTATTTTGAGTCACAGTCTGTAGAGGTTTTAGTCCACAGTTGGCTGGCTCCAAGGCAGGCCAGCATGACAGAGGGGCATGGGAGAGGAGAGACGGTCCATGGCATGGAAGCAGAGTGTGTTGAAGGGAGGAGGAAGGAGATACGCCCTCCCAGGTGCACCCCTAGTGACCCCCCACCCCCAGACCAAGCTTCACCTCCCAACACCACATTTAGCTATCAACTCACTGAGGACTAATCCAGTGCTGGGTGTTATGTTCACAGTATCCAGTAACTTCTGGAAAGCCCCACCTACGAGCTTTGGTGGACATCTGGACATAAACTATAATACCACTATGCTGTACTAGAATATCAGAACAGCCTCCTCTTTCAGTGTTGCTTCATTCAGAAAATGCAAGCAATGCACTTTATTTCATAGAACTATTCTCCAGGAAGCTCCGTAGCATGGTGCTTGGGATGGACATAATCATTGCATGTTCTTCTAGTCGCTTCTTTCTCCTTCATACAGCTGTGAACATGCCCATACATGGCAGAAGGAAAGTGTGACAACCTGTATTTGCTTAAAGGTGCTTCATGAAGATTTAATGCTTTTGGTGTGATTTTAATATATATTAATGAGAATTTCCCTATGCATTCCATTTTGAAGTGAGGAATGGATATGCTTTATGCCTCTGTCGCAAAGTTTGACCCTATTTATTTAATGTTAAAATACGTCACCATTGTTGTAACACATCATGAAAAGTGTGCTTATGATCACATAACTATCATGCTACAGGTAACGTAGGTAAGGACTGCATGGTTCCATGAGAGCAGGTGTCAGTTCTCCCTTGTCACAAGACACCCTGTTGTACCATTTGGGGGAACTGAATACACTGTTAAGTCCCATAAGAACTTGGGCCTTGCCTTGGCACTGTGCTTTACCTAATTTCTGTTGAATTGTTAATAGTTATGCATATCATTCATTTTATTTCAGGAAAAGTACTTAAATATATTCTTGGTATTCATAAGGGACAAAGGAATACAGGACTGAGTAAGGAAAGCAAGCCATGTATGTCTTGACAATTAACAATAATGTCATTTCATGACTCTTCACGTTTATTTAACTTCATGGAAGTTGATCTGTGCTTACACACATGCACATGCATGACACATGTGAACATACACACACACACACATATACACACATACTCACGGTCTCCCTGTTTCCATGACCCTCTCTTAACCCAAAGGGATGGTTACTTGTGGTTTCTTCTGAGGCTGCTCAGCTTACTTCCTTACTTTTGATATTGATTGCTGCATCTCCTCCTTGCTATAATGTTGACACTTGTGCTACATTGGCAAAATCAGAGCAGATGAGTGGGCCGGACTTCAATTTTCTGGTGATTAACTTTCTTCTCTGCAATTTGTATTGATGTAGACTTTGTTCACTGGCCAGAGAATTGCAGGTTGTTAAAATTGTCATTTTTGTTTAGCTTTTACCTCATCTAGCTATTACTTTCTGGCAATCCAATAAATATATTATTATCATTAGTAATAGCATCAACATATGGAAACTTTGGAAATCTGTGTCCCCCAGAACTGGTGTTGGCTCATAGGATCGTATCTGAGGCTCTCTGTGTCATTTTCTCCCCTGTGCAGGATTATCAGTACACAGGTCCTCTGTGAGAATTCCTCCTCTTGCATTAGACCTCTGCCAGGCTGGAAGTCTAGAGAGCATCTCAGATATGTTTCCAGAATAATTCCTGATGCTTCTCAACATTTGTTGTTTCCGTGCCACCTGGTGTCAGCCCTGCCACCCACTGGGTCTAACTGGGACAGCAGTGCCAGACCCTTTAGCCACTGGTACGCTGAAGTGCTTTCCCTAGGTCTCCAGCCTCCGCCATTTGACCAGCTTCTCTCACGCGTTTTCTCCTTTCGCCTCTCCTTTCTCTCTTCCTTCTGTCTGAAATGCTGCTTCCTTGGTGCCCTAGTTTTAACGTGGTGTGTCCCCAAGGGTTCGCATGTTAGAAGCCTGATGGCTGCTTTGTGGATGCGGGGAGGCAGTTTGGGGCTGCATGAGGTGAAGTCTAGTGAAAGGTATTTAGACCATTAAGGACACGATCCTCAGAACTGCTGTTCTCTTGGAACCCCGACTCCTTGTGGTGCCTGAATGGTCATAAAAGAGCAAGCCTGGCTCCCCTCCTCGCTGGCTTCCTGTCTCACCTGTGCTCTCTTGCTCTTATAGTTGTTCCTACCATTGTGTGAGGCAAACGTGATAACCACTACACTCTAGAATCTGATGTGCCATTGTGAAGCCACCTGTTGTGAGGCCTTCTCTAGAGCAAAAAGAAGCCCATGCCATGACTAGAGTCCCTAGCAACATGAGCAAAATAGGCCTGTGTTCTGTAAACAGTACTCAGTCAGTACTCACTGACAGTTCATGCTTATAATGGAAAAAAACCTGATGCAGTCTGTATTCAATGTGGTTCTGCTACAGCGATTTCTCTCTGGGTGCTGTCCAGCCAACCCCCACCCCCCCACACACAAAGGAATAATCAAGATGTCAATATTGAATTGTAGCCGATAAGACAGATGCTATATCTAATTTCTAACGTTAAAATTTCACCCTTATAAGCACTAGTAAAATATTTTTTCTGTGGTAAAACATATATTTGTATTAAACCTCATCTTGAAGTAAGGACTTATATTTTTTCCCAAAAAAGTGGACCTTTTCTTCCAGTCATCAGTTCTTGAACACATTTCTCAGAAATCGCAAACAAGAAAATACTTACCCTGCTATCCCTATTTCTTCATGTCACCCTGTTGAACTCTAAGTCAGGATAGTATTAAAATGTATTTACAAGAGCACAGCATGGATACTATTCAGGATGGAACCAGAGATCAATCAGAATTGATACTGGCAGCAAACTACATTGGAAGAAGGAATATTGGTGCCTGATGACTTAACTAAGTCCTCTTTTGTAGTTTTCTTCCAGTTAGTTTCACAAATTTTTGAGAGTTGAAATGGCCCCTTTATTTCTCTACTGTATTATTCCATTCTCTATTACATTTTCCTTCTTAATTGTATATGTGAGCATAGGTGTTAATTATGCATACATCACTTTGGGGTATCCTCTATCATTCAAAATATGAATGGATCCTTTAGGTTTTTAAGACTTATTTATTTCATCTTCAGATTAAGATATTACCTCTCTCTGCTAATATATAGTTCTAATTAGAGTTCAAAATTTTATATCTTGATTATTAATTTTTAGCAATGTAGTATTCATATTTTTCTGTCACTATTAGCAGGGCTGCATAGTTTTTTGAAGTATCTCCACATTGATTTCCATTGTGGTTGTACTAATTTACATCCCCACCAACAATGTAAAAGTGTTCCTTGTTCCCCGCATCTCTGCCAGACAAGCATTTGTTATTATTAGACTTTTTGGATGATAGCCTTTCTTTCTGGGGTAAGGTGGCATCTCAATGTAGTTTTTATTTGCATTTCCTCTATTATTTTGTTGTGAGATTTTCTTTTATTTTTCATAAAAATGTAAAATATTGGGGGCCGGTGATATAACTCAGTGGCACAGCACCTGCCTGGCAAATGCAAGGTCCTGAGTTCAATTACCAAAAAACCAAAAAAGCCTGTGGCCAACGAAGTATAAAATAGAACTACATAATAAAAAGAGAAAAGATCTGCGAAGCCTACAAAAGTATCTAATGTGGGAAGGCATCCGAAAATCCATCCTCCAAAGTGGCTGTAGCAACAGCCAATGTTACTAAAAGATGCCTCCTAGGATAACTTCCCTGAGTATATAATATATGATTTTAATTTTTTTAGGTATGATATGTAAAATGGGGTGTGACAGTATTTTCATTACATTTCTTTGAGTGTTTAATCATGTCTTACTGATGATTAATACCATCCGTATTTCTCTTCCATGTAGTATCTTTTCCCTTCCTTCAAATGAAGCATGCAGTTATTACTGTGAAAATAAAACTTTTTTTTTATTTTCACAGTACTAAAAAAAAAACATGTTTTTTACAAAACATGTATGCCTTCATATCACTAATGCCAATTCTATTACTTAATTGGCTATTATTTAATACATCCATGATAACAAAGACATATCTATAATATTTTGTATCCTTATAGTATTTTTCATAAATGATATTCTTTATGAGTTGTTTTCCACTGACTTTCAGTTGATAAAAGTACCTTGAAGATTTACATAATCTCAGTACTCGCAAATACACCTCTTTTAAGTGTTACGCATATTAAAATGTACAATGGATATATTTTGCAACCTTTTCAGTACTGGTGGAAAATTAATATCCTAGTATAAGTTCAATGGGTAGATATAGATGCATATATGTTTTTCTGAAATTAAAGAAAGTCATTTTTGCCTTATACTGTATGCATACTTAAAATTGTTAAACATTAGCAGACTGCCCTTCAAAGTAGCCACATAAATTTATACAGCTAGAGCAGGGCACAGTTATATCTGATTTTCTACATATTTATACTTTATATTTGCAGGCTTTTTTTGCCAACGTAAAAGGATACAGAAATTATCTCAGTTATTTTAATTTGCATGCTCACATTGCTTAGATGGATTAGACAGCTTTTCATATGTTTATTTGTGTTTCTTTATAGGAAAATTAGTGATTATTCCTCAAAACATTTTGCATTTGCCGGTTTACTTCTATCTATGAATAAATAAATTCTTCATTCAAGTTTGTTGTCTTTTAAGTCTATTGGTAATAGTTTTTCTTTTTGTTTGTGATGCTTTTTTATGCATAAATATGTAAACTCTCATGTAACTTCATTTATCATTATCACTCTTAACTTTTCACCTTTTATATCTTATTTCGAAAATGGACTAGTAAATGCCTGTAGATATCTTATATTTTCATTTAATAGTTTACAGTGTTGCTCTTGATGTTTAAAATTGGAATTGATGGGTCAGATACACAGCAAATATCTCAACAGAATTTAGTAAATAATCTTTTCTTTTTCAACTGAGGAATAGTTCTTATAATTATAGCTCAGAAAATATATAGGCACTTATCTATTTGTAAATTATACACAGTTGCCATGGCACTTCAGTTAATAAATTTTATAATATATTTTGTCCTGTTATCTATCTTAAAAAATATTATCATATTTGCATATACTTTCCTATATAAAGTTCAGTTTTCATTTCTTTGCATCCATAAATTTCAAAAATAATAGATATGCAGATATAGATGTGTTAAATGCAGAGATTAATTTTTTAGGGATAGATATTTTTATCACTATTCATGTCAACAATGTCTTTTTCTTTTCTTAATAACTTCAAAACATTGTGTTACAAGCACCCACTTTACATTCAAAATGCTTTATGGCTTTTTCTACATTTTCTCTTAGCAATGTTATTAAAGAGATGTCATGGACTAGACTTTTTAAAATTTTTAATTTTAATTACCTTTTTTGTAAAACAATGTTATGTGTTGCTTTCTCTGCTAAATCACTAGCTCAAATATTCTCTTATGATGAGAACTTTATCATTTTGTTGATTAATTCCTTCTAATTCATACCACATTTAAGTGACTATGTTCTTCTCAGCTTACTTTTTTCAGTTTGTAACTTTCTTTTTTGATTCCGGAATCAACATTTTTCCCAAAGGCTCTGATGCCACTTAATAGGAAAAAATCACTTAGAATCTGAAATCTCAGTTCTTGTTTGTGTGTTTCTGTCCCTTGGTGAACTCAGAAGACAGAACTGAGCAGTAGAGCTGGGCATCTACATTTCAGCCTGCTTGTCTATCCCTGTCATAGCTTTATGATACTAAGACAGCTTATCAAGAACAAGGAATACTTTCTATTTGTCTGAATTTACTTTTCTGTCTTTCCAAAGTGCTTTAAATTTCTATGCATATAGGTTTTGAACACTTCTTGTGAAATATGCTAAGTATTTTATCTTCTTTGGTGCTACTACAAATGGAATGTTTGTTAAATCTATAGGTTTGATAAAATTATTTCTGTGCATGTAGAAACCACCATTTCTGGTATGTTTTATTAGCAGATTTCCCACTGCAAACTAACCTTAAATTCCCTGATGTATTATGATAGCTTTCTAAAATTGCTATTCATGAGTAGGCTTGATCTATCATTAATTCTCTCCTCCTCTCTTCTCTTTTTTTTTTTCCCTTATGTTATTTAGTTATTTATTTAAAAAACAAACAAGTTTCTAAATTGCCCTTCATTTTCTTTTCTCTATAACACTTTAAGTAATACTACAACAATCTAGTTTAGGTAGAGTGGTAGAAGTTCTTGATGAAATTCATTAGGCCTAAGATAGAATGCTTAGGAACAAATTTAGCAAGTGTTCAAAGGGCTGGGGATGTAGCTCGGTGGCACAGTGCCTGCCTGGCGAGTGTGTGAGTCCCAAGTGCTCAATTACTGGTACAACAAGAACATGTTCAAAACCTATAAGAGTTTTGGAAATATAAAGAACCTATCAAAGACCAAAAACCAGATTCTAACAAATGAAAAATTATCTCTTGCTCTTTATAAACAACCACTCTTCTTCCTATCTTGTGGTTTTTGGAGTGTTGTCTCTGCACGGTCATAATAAGCGAGCACTCCTGTACTATTGACAATCCCACATGGCTTTCACTTTGGACGATAAAAAATCCCTTTTGGACATATGTTCTTACCATATAAATCAGGGTCCACACATTTTAGAATAAATTATCTTTTTGCTAGATATATTTCTTCAGTAAGATTGGAGAAAGAAAGTTAGAGTGTTTACCACTTAGTTATTTTTTTCCCCTGAAGAGCTATTTTCAATGTGGAAACTGGGTACAACAGTATGTTCCATTTTGAATGTTTTTCAGTACAGATCCTTATACCTTAGTGGAAAGTCCTTAAGTAATCTAGAAATGATCTATTCTTTCATACTGCATCTTCCATTACTTTCTTTTACAGAATTTAAGAGCCAGGCTAGAGAATATTCTTGCCTGATACAATTGCAATTAGTCCTACTTGTATTTACTAGTACAGTAAGTTTTGCAATTGCACTCTTTTAATATTTTGTTCTGTTTGGTTCCCCCTAACAGAACTGGGTCCCTTCAAGTTGACTGGATAATGACCGCTCGTGATTATGAGGCAGATCTTCTCTACCTAGTCTAGAGATTCAGATGCTTATCTCTTCCTGAAACATCATCACAAACACTTCCAAAAATGTTTCATCTCTTGGCCCAGTCACATTGACTCAGAAAATTAACAGCCACACTTATCTTATATATCCTCATGTTTCTGAATTATTTTAAAAGTGGTGTATATTTATACAGATTTAATGGCATTGAACATTAAGGGTGTACTTATGTGCATTTCATTAAAACCATCAAGCACTATTCAAACAGAGAGTTGATGGACAGCATGTTAAAAAGTCTACAAAACAGAGTGTGAAGTGTGCCTGGGGAATTTTATTTTACCCTACACTAGAAACAATCCAGAAATATGTTTTATTGTAAATCTATATAATTATACTCCATAGCCATTTCATTTTTTGGCCAACATTCAGGTAATAAAGATTTTTTTCTTTTTGTGGGTCCAGAGACCCATTTTCAAAATGGAACTGACTCTTTCAAATGGAGAGTTCTTTTAAAATGAAACAGTGGAAAAATGTAGAAATTTGGAATGCAGAAAGCAAATGCATAAAGTCCCATTTTATTTAGAAAGCTTTACTTTTTATTTTCAATGTCTCTTTCTTTCCCTAAATAAAAAAAAGAAAAAATTTACAATGTTCAATTATGTTCAGTGTACAAAGCGGCCGAGTGTCACAGACAATACGCTGAATCATAAACAAACTGTGTAGTAATTGTGCTTGGAAGTTGAAAGTGAAAAGCATCATAACAAAACGAAATTCATTATCCTTTCCAGAGTCCTGATAATGTTAATGTGTCTCAATTGTGCTTAAACTATAAGTAAAGTCCTTTTCTGCTGGGTTAAGGTTTTTTATGTTTGACTAAATGATTCAGGAAATAAAGCAGCTTGAATTTAATTAAGCAAATTTTGTTAGAATTACACAATGTAATATAACAGTGATGATTGTTTTAAATTTTTAACTTAAAGTCTGTCCTGACAGGATAGAAAAGTTAGTCTTACTATAAACCAAAGTAAAATGAATAAGACAGAAGCAAAAATTAAAGCAGAAGATGATAGGAATTCAACGATGGTTCTAATACTGCATACTAATGTCTTCAAATCAGTCGTTCTGTTTACCAGATACAAGGGTGCAAAATTAATCTTGAAGAAAGAAAATTTTAAGCATTTGCAATTCCTTCCATTATTAATTCCTATCATTTTCTTTTGTGGTCATGTACGGTTTTTGTTGTTTTTGCGTTGCTTTTGTTTTTATCTTCATTGCTGTTGTTTTGTTAGGTTTTTTCTCTTTAAAATAAAAAAATGAAAAAAAACTAAAATAAAAATAATGGGTGATATCAGCAGATATAGCCTAAAAGATGTTACTCACATGTCACACATATGTGTTTTCTCTTTTCGGATGTTTAATAGTTCAATTTTCTTCATATAAAAAAAAAAAAACTACTACCAACCTAATGTAATGTGTAGTTCCTTTGTTTTATTGTGCCACACAGCGTTTTGATTTCCAGTGTTTAATACATCCCTTATTAAGGGAAAAATAACTGAAAAGAATCACAGCAATGCTACGTATGAAAGAAAACACTTGAGAGGTTTGTGAACAAAAGCATAAAGAATGGGATTCAGCCCTTGTCAGCAAGCTTTAAATAATAGGAAGATATTTGAGAAAGTTAGTCACCAAGATTTGCTGCACTCTGGGTGTGGTGGTGCACACCTGTAATACCAGGACTCAGGAGGCAGAGGCAGGAGGATCACAGTGAGTTTGAGGCCAAACTGGGCTACAGAAACAAGTTCAAGGCCAGCCTGCACTACATAGTGAGACCCTTCCTCAAAAAAACAATAAAAAAAAAAACAAAAAAAAAACCATTTTGGTGCTGTTAGTATATTAAATCTCGCCTTCATCGAGCCACTTAAATTCCAGTGTGAGAAGCAATGAAAACCGTCAATAAAACATTATCATCAGTTGTGCTTCAGATGATTGGCTTGATAGCATTTTGAGGAGACCAAAACCCTCTTATGTGAAAAAGTTTCATTGAGGTCTCAGTTCTGCATAAAAAATGCAGTACAGTTTCTGAGTTCACTTTACTCTTATGACTTCAGTTTTGTCCTTTTTGTTCTATATTCTCTGATACACTTGTGGAGGCTTCAACAGGCATGTCCCAGGGATTTCAGAGGTCAGTTTTGACTAATGATGGACTTTTACTAAGCTTAGGGATTTTGATAACAATTAAAATTGTGGAAAAACTTCTACAGACATGGTTTTTAAAACGTATCTTCTGACACAGTTGAGAATTACATTATATTTGTTTTTTATAGAAATATTAAATTTTCTTGTAATTTCTGCATCATACAGTAAAGTGCAACAGACAGTTTCCTCACTTTATCCCACTTAGTGAAATACACTGCTCTCTCTGAAAGAGGCTTATTAGGTAAGTTAATATACCATGTATCTTATGGAATGGCCTTTATAGGTATCCCTCTGTGAACCAATTATACTTTCTCTTCTATAAAATATGTGAATGTAGAACTTGATAACTCACACTGCATTATCATAAATTGTATTCTGTATTCTGTAGGCCTCAGGCAATCTAGGTGATTTCAATTTTGATTTTATCCCTCCTGACACTAATATGAAAAAAAAATAGTATTTCATATGGGTGTCATGAGATTTATTTAAAATATATGTATAGTTTCATATCTAAGTTACAAAATTATGCATAGGAGTCCTGTTTGCTTATATTACCAATATATTATTCCAATAGTTAAAAAGAGTTGGACATTCTGTTTCATGAAACTGGTTTTGAGGAAAATAATTTTGAATGTGTAATAGGAAGTCCTGGAGTGGAGACTTTGTGATCTTGGAGAAGCAATGGGACCTCCTTGGGCAAGTTATGAAACCTACTTAGAATTTTATTTTTCTTCTGTAAAGATGATAAAACCCCATTGACTTGACTTCTGTAAACTACAAATGTGAAAGCATGTCTTTGTTACTTTCCCGTCACTTGGACCAAGTGCCCGACACTCAGAGTTGAAGGAGCAGAGTTTTATTGTAGTGCATGCTTTCAGTCCAGTGTTGGTTGGCTCCAGGGCTGAATAGCCTCACATGAAGGCAAGGAAGAAGAAAGCATGTCCAACACACAATAGCCAGGAAGCAGGGAGAGGAGGGAAGCATGTGGGACAATGGTACACACTTCCAGGTCACACACTCAGTGACCCACTTCTGGCCAAGCCCCACTTCCTAACTTCATTCAGGTACTAAATTCATCAGTGGGTGAAACCACTGATAGGTACAGGCAGCTCCCCTCACCCACACATGCACCATGATTCCGCTACCTTCCACAAGTGTGAGAACTTGTGGGGGGGGCATCTTAGATCTAAGTCATAAGGCATTTGTAAATTAAATATTCTGAAAGACTAATATCATAAAATAATTGGGAGGGGCTCCAAGGCAGAACAGAAAGGAGTCTCACCCAAGAAAGATGGCATGAGGACTTGGCAGAGAATCTATCTGCGAACTCAAGGAAATTTACTCTGTAATTAATAATCTGACTCTCAAGAAAATGCTGTCATGAGCCACAGAAAGGGCCAGCATCTTTGCCATTCCAAGAATGGCTCACTGACCAGCAGCCTTAGCCATAATTAGAAGCTTATTTGAGGTACAGTACTTCAGCCTCCATCCCAGACCTACTGGAGCAGAATTTGCATTCTAACAGATGCCTAGTGATTAGGATATGTATTAAATTTCTAGAGGTACTGGGTCTCACATATGGTGCACCCTAGCATGGCCCCTCCTGACATAACAACTTGATATTAATTATAACCAAATATATGTAGGAGGAGTAGAACTATTTCTTTTCATGAAAAATACCCAGGCTGACATTGTTTCTCTTCCATGCAGGATAAATGTACCTTTTGTACCTAAAACCTTTTTCTGATCTTCAAAATCACTCCTACCTCTTGAAAATAGATTCAATCACTGTACCAGAAGTGAGCAGGTGAATTTGACAGCATTTAGTTTTAGTTTTTTTTTTTTTTTTTGGTACCAGGAATCAAACTCAGGACTTTGCGTTTGCCAGGCAGGTGCTTGTGCTGCTGAGATATATCCCTGGGCCTAGATTTAATCACTGTAAATTCATGCTGGTAAGTAAAGGTTCATCTTCAAAACAAGAATGATTCCAAAGTATATTCTTACATCCTTGCTTCTGGACTCAGTATTCTTAGCTAATGCTCATTGCCTTCAGAAGTTATTACTATGTTTTATTTTAGAGAAATGAAGCATATTTTAAGCTGAGGAAATGGTGAAATAACCAGTCTTCAGCAAAATATCATAAATGACTATAGTTAATTCATGTAGCAGGTCATGAATAACAATAGGAAATGTGACATTCTCACTCTGTTTTCCTCTTAGTCACTTTAGTAATCATATCCTGTAGCTTTCTTGTCAAAAGAAAACAAGCAAAATTATCATTATAATTACAACAGGTGCAGTTTGGTGGATAGATGTCATATTAAAAAGCTGTGTATAATTCACAAATGTTTAAAATAGAGAAAAGATTATACTGGAGCTTGAAATAAATTGGCTTCTACTATTTCATTTACAAATTTTAGTAAATTTTATTGGTTTACAAAGAAAAATTTACATTTACATAGCCCAAATAATTTCACCTAATGCATTAGCCAGCAGGGACCTGATATATCTTCTGTTATGCATTCACTTACTTAGGTGTGAGAAAACCAATACTGGACCTTTCGTAGTTTAGAAACAGCTTTGTTTGCTTCTTTAAAAATAATTTACATGTCCAGACTTTTAGACAGTACCCTTCCCTCTCCCTCACTTTGTCTTTGAAAAGATAAACGAAATGAAATACAGGAGGTTAAGTGTTTAGATTCATAGCATGAAATCAGACTTATAAAATATGATTGATTTTTAAGGTACAAAAGGGCACTAATGCATGGTAATTGAAATATCTAAATTGGATGTAACAATACGTTTTATGGAAGTTTTAAAATAACCTTACATTAATAATTTTCAAATATGTACTAATAGGTAGACCTGTTAGTGCAACATACTTAGCATGGTTATTTACTTTTTGTTTATTTATTGGTACCAGGAATCAAACTCAGGACCTCATGCTTGCCATACAGGCACTGCACCGCTGAGCTATATCCCTGGCCCTTGGCACCATTATTTAGGTGATGGGAACATTGGAAATTCATCTTTGTCTTTCTTGTATCTATCTTTCTTCCACCCTCGGTTCGCACCTTCATTCTGAGAAATCATGTAAGTGGCAGTTGGCACCTGGCAAGTTTTGTAGGTCACACACTGTTCAGTCTTTTAGTTCAGTTCGTAAGTACCACAGGATTCGAAGCCAAGCTCGACTTAAGAAACGAGAGGTATGGGCAATGCTGTAAGGCTGTTAAGGACAAATGCACAGAGGGTTGGGAAATTACTTACATGGGTTTATCCTCGTTTCCTAATTTTTTAAATGGGGTTATAACTATATCATAATGTGTGTCAGGATTTTATTAGTTACTTCTGAAGGATCCAGAAAAAAAGATGAGGCACACAAGAAGTTATATCCTTAAGATACATTAGGTTTCATCCTCCGCTCGCATTCCTTTTAAAAGAACTAATAGGAGTAAATCTTCAAGCTTTACATTTTCAAAATCCCACTCAAGTTCCCAAGGGCAAAATTTGTAGGTTTCTGCTTTGTGAGACATTGTTTGAAGAAAGAGAAGTAAAGGCAGCATCTAGACTAGTATGCACAGAGAAACATTAAAATATCAATAATGCAAAGTAACTGCATTACAGGAAGTATTTGGGGGTGTTATTCCATATGGAAATTTTATCAACAATAATGATTTAATCCTACCATTCTGCACTTAAATACATAAAATGTTATTTCAAATAAAGAAATTTTTCTAAGGAAAAAGTAACTGTCTTAGGGAAGTTGGACATTTGTGATAAATTGAATAAGAAAATTGTGAGTCCTATGCAGAAGCCTTGGTGTGAAAGTTGGGGCAACATCATGAATATATGTGAATCAAACATGACTCTCAGGCTGGGGATTTAGCTCAGCGGCAAAGTGCCTGCCTGGCAAACGCAAGGTCGTGAGTTCGGTTCCTGGTACCAGAGAAAAACCAAAAAAAAACAAAAAAACAAACAAACATGACTCTCAAACCAGGACAAGACTCTGAAGGAAAGCATTATACTCAGAGATACAGTTAGGACAAAGTCAAATCATTCACTGTGTAAAGAAAATAAAACTAATTGCCTCATTGAATTTAGTAGAAAATTATTCTTACTCTGAAACACAGATTCAGCATTTTCCTCCTGTTTTTGTGATGGGCACATTCAATTGGTTCTTAAATTTGCGAAAATATCTCTTGTTTCTGTCCAAATTTGAATGCTGAAGAAGGGATGAGGGAAACTGTTATGATATCTGAGTTCTCTGCCTTCTTCCTCAGAGAACATGATGGAATGTAGACAGTGGAGGACAGAGACTGTAGGCTGACAGCTGAGGAGATACTGTGACTGTCCCTGGCGCTGGCACAGGGAGAGCAGCTCTGCGTGTCTGTACGGATGCAGTTCCAGACATGCACAAGCAGGGAGTCCCTGGATATGTTGGTGGCAAGTCAACCGGAGTCCTTTTATTTAATTTTGAAATGTAGTTTTAAATGTTCTGTGTTGTGAAATGGGGATCTGGTAACTTTACCAATAATGAGTCTCTTTCTTCATGTTGCTTCACATGTGATTGAGCTGAATTAGAGACAATAAAATTTTTAAAATTAATTTAATCCAGATGGATTTTCATTGAGAATGAGCCCTGCTGAGAACGGGAGGACAAATAGAGAAGGGAATGGATTTTTTGAATTCATACTCATGCTAATCACTGCTTGATGGTAAGATGTGTAGATGATCATTTGTCATATACAGGCATAGTTGCAAGAGTCTGTGATAAAAACAGACACCATAGGCTTCCACTTGTCAAGGAATACTGGTTTAGATTGGAAACATTTGTGTGTGTGTATTAAAATAAGCTAATCATGGCCAAAAACGAAAGTCACCCTTCAACTCTAAATAGTACTAACGTATATGCTTGTGAATACAAAAGGCAAAAAGACAAAAACATTTCAAACAAAGATTGGAATGATTTTGTGGTTATCAATCCAGTTACAAATTTTAGTATGGTTGATTGTACTGATCAACAGGACATTTCCAAATGCAGAGATTTTTTTATATCAGAAATGTACCCTAATTGGGTTAGTTGAAAAGATTCCCCATATATGCAAACTAAGTAAAACAATGGAAAAGGATGTATATATAGACAAGAAACTTAGTTCAGAATGAATAGTTACCTAGAAATTGTAATTTCAAATCAGATCATAAAAGCCAATTGCACTAACAATTATAAACACAGGCATTAACAAATTCATCATTGCTACGATTATGAAAAATATGGATAAATCTGAGGTAATAAAAATAGAAAAAGATAAATTTTGAAATTTCTCAAAATTTGATAATTTATAAAAATTTTAAAAATGTTACTGTAATTGTTAGGCACATTGTTTTAAAAATATTTTCTTAATTTTCAATACTAGCAATGTGCCTACTAGAATCCTTACAAATACATAAAATTATTATTGGGAACTAAGTAATCACAAAAGACCCACTGGAAACATAGGCCTTGTTTTTTATGATTCTACTTGTACAATCCTGAGACAGTATTGCTGCTTTTATTCTGTAATGACAAATACCCTTGTTTCATGTCACTTTCAAATCAGAGGAAAAAAGTGCTACAAAAATTATACCCATCATCATTCATCCAATGAAAGTGACAGCATATCTTTTTGCATTCTTCATCCTTGTATAGTTTTTGTCTTATCTTAAGACATTATTATTATTTTTTTGCTCCCTGAACAATTTTCTTCTCATTTTTGGCAACACACTTCACAAATGCGCATGCGTATACACACACACACACACACACACACACCTGTCCAAATACCCCTGCACTCACACATTCATTCATTCATTCACTCCAAGTCCACTGCTCTTAGAATTTTAGGTACTTTTCAAAGTACTTTTGTTATGAGCAATATTTTTTTGATTTATTTACTTATGGTTTCCTAAAGTAGAATAGAATCTGAGGAATGAAATCACCAGGAAATAAATTTTAGCCATGAGATACTAGGTTAAAATATGAGCAAGTTGTTGAGAGTCCTTTTGAAAATTGGCAGCTATGTTTACCAACCACTCATGAAATCCACTCACTGTGCCTTACATTCTTTATGACGAACTTGCCTGATCACAGGCTTGTAAATAATCTCTTGTGTATTTGGATTAATTGCTGCTTTCATTTTTATTCCAGTGTTTATATGTGAAGATTTATGTGTTACTGAACTTGTAATCAGTTTGTGAATTCTTTCTTCAGATCATAGGTCTCTTTACCCATTCAAGTTCTAAAGTTTTTTGCTTATCAGCTTTAAAAATTATTTTACATATTTTAACTTTTGTATTTAGTACAAATAAAAATTTCATCCATTTTCTCTTTGCTAGTTACTCACTCAAAACTTTTTTCAAATCAGTACAGTTTTGATTTTATAGCTAAAATGATAGCATTCATCTCCATACCATTCAATGTCTAGAAGTTTGGTTGAGCCTCAGTTCTCTTTCTTGCAAATATCAGATTCTGAATCATTTTTTAACTCACACCTCTTTACTCTTCATCTTCCTCCCTCAACTGTGTGATTGGCCACATCTCTCTGTTCTCCTGTCATCTATTTGCTTATTTACTCAATTATAATACATGTTTCATGGTCAGTTTGTTCCATTATCTGCTTTTAAAAAATTACATTTAATGGCACATTCTGAGTATGCATAATGACCACATTCATCCTAGGAAATCTGCAACGGTAAATGACACAACTCGATTAGTCTTTTTTTCACCCCCTTATGCCCCCTTCAACTACTCCTCCTCTCCTCATTTAGAAAAGCATTCTTTCCATTTGATGGTAATTTAAGGACATATATACACATTTTTAAAGTCAGAATGACATAGGTTTCAGTTTTCACTCAAATTCCTATATAGTTTTCATAGGTCAATAGAGCATAATTAGACAAACTTCAAATATAGATTTCATAGTTAATGACACATACTTAGGTTTATTTTTCTTAATGCTTAAGAAATAATTGCTAGAGAGGAAGACTTAAAAATGTACCTACCCATGGCTACTTTATTGCTTTTGATCATTCCAGCAGTTCTTAGAAAAAATAGGCCAGTTTTGTTCACCAAAGGGTTTTGTGAACGTTAAAGCTGACTGAGAGCTGAGTGTGGCCCTGATGCCTGCCATCGGTCTCAGTGATGAGGCACAAGAACGGAAGGTCTGAGCCCATCCTAGGCAGTTTAGCAACTGGTGGAACCCTTTCTCAAAGTCCAAGAAAAACAAAAGTAAAATAAAGGGGCTGGGTCTGGAGCTCTGTGTGAAATCCTTTGGTTCCACCCCCAGTATGCCGCCCCCACCATGTGAGTGCAGCCAGATCTTATTGTAACCAACATTTTCCATCCTCTTTCCAACAAATCAACAGTTCAGTTATCAAAGGTAAGTGTTATAGATGTCATTTCTAGACATCATTCATAAAATTAAGAAAATGTAGAAAATTTTAAAAGAAATGAAAGAAACAAATTATATTTGTAATCCATTTCTTTTGATATTTTGGTGTTATTCATTTCATTCTTTTTAAAATTATGTACTTAATTGTATTCTTTATTTCTTTGGTATTTTTTGAGACAGGGTTTTGCTATGCAGTTCAGGCTGATCTTGAGCTCACTTTGTAACCCAGGCTGGCCTCAAACTCACAATGATCCTCCTGCCTCAGCCTCCCTAGTGCTGGGATTACAGACATGTACCACCACGCCTGGCTTATATTGAGTTTTGAACAAAATGCTTACTTCAGTTTCTAGTTGCCCACATGTGCAAATTTTCTTTCTGTAGGAAATCTTTATACACCACAAACCTCTGTGCCTCTCATTTCAGCATTTCTTTAACGTTTTTAGTATTTTTAAAAATGTATTTTAAATCCCAGCACCATATTTGTACATATTTATGAGGCATTCATGTACAATATGCAATGATCAAATCACAGTAATCAGCATTTCCATCTCCTAACATGTTTATCATTTCTTTGTCTTTGGAGCCTGTGAACTCTTTTAGTTCTTTGTAAAATATACAAATTTTTGTAAGCCATAGTTACCCCTCTCTTTGCTTCCTCCAGCAGAAAATAAAAAGAAATATTTTACATTTTGTTGCTCAGTCTGCACCATCCCCACGAACACACACTGCTCTCCTGCATCCTGCACTCAGAAGTCATGGGAAATATCTACACTGACCTGTCACACACACGGCTAATCTGTTTCTAAGGATGTGTAGGCATATGTTTCAGTTTAAACATCACCTGCACCTTCACGTAGATTTCTCCTAAAAAATCTTATTTCCTTTATATCAACCCACATCAAAATCTTCATTTATAGTCTTTTGCCTAATAGGAATCTGAATCAGTGTCTAAAAATTGATACTCTAAATCTTTAAAGTCTTTGAACATACAGAAAACAACAGTGTTTCTTATCTAATACTGATTTACTTATTAAGTGTATAATCGGTACTGATTTCTGTCTATGCGCAAATGCATCACTCATGTCCTCAGATAATGCAACTCATTATTCTTCTTGGTGTCAAATTTAATCAGATAATCCGAGCTTTGCGTTTTAGAGATGAAATGTTGCATTAGCTATAGGACGTTAACAAGAAAAACAATGCAACTGAAGACTGAAATGCCTTTGATAACTCGATTTTAAAATGTATTATGTTAATGCTGCCAAGCAGATGTTACAGCTCAGTGGCTATTTTATATAAGCTGCTGGAGGAAAGACTAAGGATGCTTTTAAAATCAATAACGCATATGATTGTGATGATGAGAGGACATCCATTCTCGGAACATCTTGATGATGTTCCAACTGGCAATGTTTGTTTTGGGGTATCTATTAAGAGATTTTCTTTCTTTTAAATTAAATCTAACTATGATTCATCGTCATCCAACAAGGTGCTGGCTATGAATTATATTCTCTGAAAACCTCCAGAGGCAATGACATAAGGGTTTGAGCATTTTGCAAATAATTATACACTTTGGGCAAAACCAATTCTCACTTAGTTTAGTGTTAAGGAAGAAAGTATGGCTCTGGGAGCATTAAAAACCTTCCTACTATACACCCTATGTGAAGAACATAACTGGATGAAAGGATTCAGACTCCTGAGTGCTCTGACTAGAAGCTTATTTACAGACCACACCTGTAGTTGCTTCTTCAGCAAAGTGTCTGTCTTTCTCAGGTAGGCAACAGTGTGAAATCCCTGCAGGGGCGATCTGGTGATTTTTCTGTCTGATTGCATATATGTTCCTTTTTCGGGTATTAAATATTTTTCCCTGTGATTTTACAAAAGTCGTTTATATTGATTGATATGACATGGCTTTCACTCTCACCATACGCCTTGCCTTCTTTATGTGCTATACATATCTCCAGCACTGACCACATCATCGGGTAGGGCAATGTTGAGAGAAAGTGAAACATTAAAACAATTTTCAAATTTCCTGTGTTGTCATTCTGAAACACTATTTATCATAGCATATCAGTTTAGGACGAAGGAAGCATTGAATTAAAATTTACTAGTTTGTAGCTGTTATTACAATATGTTTTTAGACAAGAATTACCAATAATTACTGAATCTGGTGCTGGGCATATAGCTGAGCAGCACAGCACCTGCCTGGTAAGTGCAAGTTACCTTGAGTTCAATTCCCGGTACCAAAAATAAAAAAATAAAAAAATTACCAAATCTAAAGGATGAAACTTTGGTTAGAAACATGGTTATTTTTCAATGTCCTCAACAAGTCATTTATTAGTTACAAACACAAAAACAATGATTCTGTAGTATGGAATCTAAGCTCACACTACTTTAATGATCAAAGTTAACTTTACAATAAGATAATAAATGTCAAAACCTCCTTATGAATAATTAACAAAAGTACACCTCTTCTTTGGTTTTGCTGCCAGAAATATATGGCTTAAATTATGGGAATAGATCAGAAAAATTTAATTTTTTTTCCTATATAATAAAGGGCTTGTGCTCTTCAAAAATGTCAAGGACATGAAAGAAAGCAAAAGACCAGTGAACTCTTTGAAATTAAAAAAGGCTAATGAGGAATGCCAACTAAATGCAATGCGTCATCCTGGCTTTGATCTTGGATGAGATTTTTTATTTTACTTTTAACATTAGTACTACTGCCATAAAATGAGTGGGGCAAATGAATTTCAGTGAGAAATGTAAATTGCATAGTAATTCTTCAAATTAATGTGAATTAAACAAGAGCAGGGCAGCAATCTTGGGGGTTTCCCCACACTCATTGATTTTTATCCCCCAGAATTGAAAATGAAGGCGGGCTCTACCAACTCTAGCTGTGGAAGAGAAGGCAGCTTCACTGTGGAATATGGCCTAGGCGTTCTCCATCAGTAGACCTGCTTTCCAAGGAAGACTTCATCAGACAATTATTCCACCTGAAAGAAGGACATTTCTCAGGTTCCATACTCTCTAGATGTCTGTCTCTTATAATGTGGGAAAGATAAAGCTTTGTCAGCAGAGATAAAATTGTTTAGATAACAGATTAGGGGGATAGAGCTACTAAATCCCTGAGATTCTATGACCTTTTACCATGTTCCCCATTCTCCATGCATCCCCATTGCTCAAATTATGTTCCACAATGATTGGAATAGATTAAATCTAACAGAGCTGTAAGACAGATTCTATGAAGAGAACATTCTTGGTGACCCCAAAGGAAAAGGAGGAAGCCATAGTTAACATTAAAGAAAACCCAACTTCCAGCCAGATTAACACAAAGTCTCACACTAAACACATTTTACCTCAGTTCTTATTAGTAGGTACTTAATAAAATATTACCAAGGCATTCTTAAAAGGAAGCAATATACAATAGTCTAAAGGGACATAAGAAGAACCAGACTCAGGTAAAATTGTGAGATTTCATTGTCAGCAGTTCATCTTCCTGACAGAAAATGCTAAAAGAATTGCTTCAGAGAAAATGAAAATAATAGACTACATTAACTTGATCTACATAGAGAGTCAGAGAAGGCAAAAAAGAAAAATAAAAAAATTATATTTTTCTTATTTATATGAAAGATAAGTCTGTAAAATAATAATGTTAATGTTTTGGGTAATTAAAGCTTATGGGTGAGTTACATGAATGACTGCAGTGCCCTAAAGGACAAGAAAGAAGTTAAGAAACTTTCTCCACAAGGTACGTCCACCACGTGTGGATCAGGATGGTGTAATTCAAAGATGAACTTGGATTGGTATATTGAAAACTCAAAGGCAATAACTGAAACAAAATTAAAAAGTATATGTGATATGGTGAGAGGAGATTCAGGAGAATTATACAAAGTATTATTTTAAAACCAGAGGAGGTAGGAAAAAGAAAAAAAAAACACAAAGAAATGCATAAAACAAAAAATGTGGTAAGTATCCAGCTCTATCAATAAGCATTTTATATATGAATGTTCTTAAGAAATTGGAACAGAATGTCAGAATCATAAAACAATTTGAGACTTTCCAATTATGATTTATCATGAAGAAGTATAGGCATAGAAGGACCATACTTGAATTTAGTAAAAGTTATTTATGACAAACCAGTGGCCAACATTATATTAAATGGGAGAAAACTGAAGACATTCTTTCTAAAATCAGGAACAAGTCAAAGATATCCACTGTCATCATTTCTATTAAACATAGTACTTGAACATTAGCTAGAGCAATTGATCAAAAGAAAGAAAGAAAAGGGATATACACAGGAAAGGAAGAATTTAAATTACCACTATTCAAAGACAATATCATATTCTACACAGAAACCCAAAGAATTACAAAAAAACAACTACAAAGTAATAACCAACTTCAGCAATGTAGCAGGACAGAAAATCAACACACACAGTTAATAGCATTTGTGTACCCCAATAATGAACTCAATGAGAAATTATGAAAATAATACCATTCATAGCACCATCAAGAATAATTAAATGCCTAGGACAGTGATGGTGAACCTGCAGTGCAAGTGTTGTTATTTTTTTAAGATGAAAGTTGTCAATGTATCAGTTGTTTTTTCTAAGTGAAAAAGTCAATGTTCAGATTTAGTTGCAATGTTGGCATTTTATGATAAATAAGTGGGTTTGGGGTTGTAATTTGGGCACCTGTCTCTAAAAGATTTACGATTACTGGCCTAAGAACTTAACCAAGGACATAGAAAACTTCTACACAAAGAAAACTGTAGTACTCTGGAAAAGGAAATTAGAGAGGGCATCAGAAAATGAAAGATGTTCCCTACTCCAGGATAGGCAGAACAAATATTGTCAACATGGCCATACTTCCAAAACTGATAAACACAAGCAATGTTCTTGGTATTTCTAAACAATTGCAAAATTCATATGGAACGAGAAGAGACCCAGAATAGCAAAAGCAATCATGGATAATAAAAGTAAAGCAGAAGGCATCACAATACCTGACTTCAAGTTATACTACAAAGTAACAGTAATTAAAAATAAAAGGCATGGTACTGGCAGAAAAGCAGACGTGGAATAATAGGACAGAATAGAGATTACAAAAACATCCCCAGATACACTCAAATATTTGCTCTTTAAAAAAGTGCCCAAAAACACACACTGGAGGAAAGCTAAACATTTTAGAAATGGAACAGGGAAAGCTAGGTATCTGTTTGTGCAAGATTAAAACTGAACTCATATCTCTTCCTATGTTCTGAACTAAAATCAAACTGGATCAAAGGTATAAACATTAAAACAGAAACATCAAACCTACTGGAAGATAAAATAGGTAAAACATTTGAAGTCATGGGTGCAGGAAAGGATTATCTAGACAGACCCCCAGTTACATAAGAAATAGCAAAAATCAACCAAGTGAGGTTATATAAAATTAAGAAGCTTCTCCGTAGTAAAGGAGTCAATTAGTAAAGAATGAGAAAAAAAATTACCAGCTCTTCCTCAGACAGAGGAATAACATCTAGAATATATAAAGAACTAAAAAAATGTTAGAATACCTAAAATAAATTTCCCAGTCAAGAAATGGGAAAGTGATAGGAATGAATACTTCTCAGTAGAAGTACAAATTGCTAACAAACACTTGAAAAAAAAGTGTTCAGCATCTCTGGTCATTATAAAATACAAATGAAAATGATGCTAAGATCTTACCTTGTACCAGAAAGAATGGCAATCATGAAGAAGTCAAAGAAAAGCAAATACTTGTAAGGCTGTGGTAAAAGAGGGATATTCCGATATTGTTGGTGAGGATGTAAAACTGTCCTATCATTATGGAAATCAGCATGAAGAGTTCTCAAAGAACTAAAACTACAACACATACTTTCCCAAAGAGCTGAACACATCAAAGTAAAGTGATACATGAGTACCAATATTTATAGCAGCACAATTAATCATAGCTAAATCCTCAAAGCAGAGGCTATCAACACATAAGTGGATAAAGAAAACGTATCTATACATCATGGAATACTAATTGGCTATAAAGAAGGATAAATTTGAGACACTTTTAGAAAAATGGATACACCTAGAAAAGCTACTGTTGAGTGAAGTAAACCAGATTCACAAGCCTAAATACCATAAGTTATCTCTGATTTGAGAATGGCAAAGTAAACACAAAGAGCACGATAAAGGATGAGCTAAAGGAAACAAGAGGACGGATGTCTTGCTAATGGGTAGGGTTGCAGAAGAATAGGGATGAGGGGAAAGAGAGAGGGGGAGGGAGAATAAGAAGAGCTAAGATGGCTATGTCCAAGAACCTCATAACCTATATGTAAGAGTGTAAACACTATATGCCATAAATATGAGCTAAGAATAATAACAACAACCACAATTAAAATGGAGAAAGGGCATTTAGAGGCAGAGGGAGACAGTGATTGAGAAGAAGGAGGGAATTTTCAAAAGCTGTATTATGGGTGTGTATGTAATCCCAAGATGAATATCAACTTCATGTACTACAAACATGGAATAAAGTATGACATGAAAGGTATATGTTTGAAGGAACAAAATGAAATTAAACTCATATAACAGTATCCTCCTTATAATAAATGCCCAAGAACTGACAAAAATCTTCTGGAACTCAACAATGAGTATAACACCAAGCAAGATTAACAGGCTCCTGTGCAGAAGTCAGTTGCTCTTTATACCAGCAATGAGCAAAGAATTTAAAATAAAACCCTAACCTGTACAATGGCTTCAAAAATGAAAAATACATAAATGTATTTATGCATTCTATTGTTTAATCTATATGCAAAAATAATCTGGTTAGTTGATTAATGATCTAAATAAAGGGAGAGGAATTTTGGATTCTTAATTGTGAGACTATTTGTTGCTCAGAGTTCTATTCTTCCCAACCTTATAGCTTATTTATGTTAGTCAAAATTAAAGCAAGCTGTGTGTAGATATTGTAAAACTGTTTCTAAAGTTTCTATAGTATCCTAAAAGCAAAAGTCATAAAAAATACTGAAGAAGAAACAAAAACTTGATAGTTCCCCACTGTAAATCCATTACAAATTTTGAGATTAATTCTAAAACTATGATAATCAAAACTGTGAAGTTTCACTGAAAAAAATCTAGATATTTAAATCATTGAAATAGAAACACAGAGCACAAGAACAGATTTCTAGAAATAATAACCAATGATATAACCAATCCTATGTCAGAAGGACATAGGATTCACTGGGAAGAGCTCTAAATAGACATACTTGGAGAAATTTGAATATAATAAAACATTATTGGGTTGAAACCTGAAGAATGATGTAAAAGTCAGTGAGAGCATTCTGCTAGAGACAATGATTGAATCAATGTATAAATGCATATGGATAGGCTTAGTTCTCTGCAAAATTATTCAACATAATATATGAAGATATGCAGTGTGCTGATAGTTGGTGCATCAATATTTCTTCCTTAAATGTGTACTGAACTTCCTCCCTCAGTAGAGAATGAAAAGGAGTATAATTACACAGTGAGAAATAACCTCAGCCAGCTAACTCCAAGGTAGACATAAAGAGTAGCAAGTTCTTTTGGTAATATGCACCATGGGTATGATTTAATGAGAGCTGTACTTTACTTTTCAAAAGCCAATAACTCCAATTTAATCATGAAAAAATAGCCAGTTAGGGATATTCTGCAACATACATCTAAATTAGTAAAGTCTGAAAAACCATCGTTCCAATTTTAGTACATGTGCTACCGAAGCAAGCATGTGAAAAACTATCACAGTGAAATTTTTATAGAAACTTGTCTAGTAAAATAGGACAGTTGGTATCATGGAAGTGAAAACATACTGGATATAGGCAAAGGATATATCAATAAAATATGGATTTCACCTAATGATAATTTACGCATATTGTTTATCACTTCTAGTAAATTTATCACACACTGGGTCATGCTGTTTGAGGAAACTAGATCTAAAATTTACAGTACTCTCACTTATATGTTTCCAATGTAGTATAAATCTAGAATTCTTCTTAAAGATTTTTAAAGAATCCTAGAGGAAAAATCTATAAAAACTAAAAACACAATAGTGGCCTTAATTAACAAAAATAAATTAAGTGGAGAACGAGTAAGTTGTAGGGTAAGAAAATAAATTTGACTTTTTGAGTCTTCCAGGGGCAGCTAGAAGGTCATGTTCTTCAGCAATCTCATTATTGAGGTATGGGGTGCAGGAGACCCTTCTTAATTGGAGATTTATTTTGAGGATTGAACACTAGTATGGAATTAAGTTAGTGAATCTGAGTATTCGGAAAGCGTATCAGAAATTTTAGCCAGGCATGATGGTGCATGCCTATAATCCCAGCACTGGGGAGGCTGAGGCAGGAGGATCATTGTGAGTTAGAGACCAGCCTGGGCTACAAAGTGAGCTCAAGGCCCACCTGAACTGCATAGTGAGACCCTGTCTCAAATGAGACAAAAAAAAAAAAGAAAAAAGAAATTTTAAAAAACAGATATTTGGCGGAAATGTAGGTTTGCAAATAGTATGTAAAGGCAGGTGGGAAGGCAGAAGAAAGTGGTAGCCCATAGGAGAAGAATATTAAAGGCTGAGAAGGTAAAAGAGATCAGTGTAAAATTAAAGCAGTATATGCACCAAGGGTGGGCTATTTCATCATGCTTTCCTTGTCATGAGTTAGAATTTTCAGTTAACATCTACAATCAGCAAATAGGTTGTAAAATCAGTTCCTGATGATCAGCATTATTTCAATTGAAGTAGAATGGAATGTAACAGAAAACGTGAAACTCATTGCACAGAGGAAAGTGTTGAGGTTACTTAAAGGGTGAAATGGTCCTTAAATTTATTTGAGATGTTGGGATTCATGCCACACATGCAGCAAAAAAGTGTGAAAGATTTGCTACCCCATAAAAGACTTTTGGGGAGAGTAGAGCCAGTCCTAGGAAGTTTCAGAAATACCTTGAAAGAGCCTTGAAAGGAGAACAGGGTCTTTACAGTGAGTAGGGCATGAAGCAAGGCAAAATCTGACTTCCTGTGAAATATTTTTGTCAGGAGTATGTGTGCAAGTGTGTATGAACTGGAGTCTGAAAATCATATTATTTGGGATTGTAATAAAAATGAAAGTTTGAAACTTTGTGAGCCATAACCCTAAATGTCATCACATAGTTTACAATGAATTGTAGTTCAATTTGAGGAACAGATTTATCCACCTGCAACCCACCAGGTTTCGTGAAATTAAATGCAGAAATTAATATTAATGGTCTTTCTCAGGCTCTTGTGATGTCTCCTTTCTATTATTCCGGGAGATTTAAGAACTGGGAAATTCAAAGTCTATTTGTTAACAGCAATACTTTTTTTTTTTTATTTTAAAGAGAGTAGTAAATGAGAAACAAACAAAGAAATAGAACAATGGCATCATACCAGTATCACAAACATAAACAAATCAAAGCAAGAACATTCAAAGTGATGCAGAGTCTCAAGACAAAATATTATGAATCAACAGTGGTTGTTACATTACATATCACTATCCTCAACTACATTGCTCAGATTACCAGATGTAAGAATGAAAGATTGCTCAAACCATTATAGGGAATAAGAAAATAATTCTTCAATAACACAGAATACAGAGTTTCACTAGACAAGATGGTAGGAGTTCACCACTGTAATTGTTAACAGCAATTTTACTACCTGCCAAACCATGTGATTTATGAATTGTATCACTAGAATTATTTTATCTAATTTCACCTTAATCTGAACTTATGCTCCATTCAAGTATAGATGTGCATTTCCAACCAATCTTATTGTATAAGCATAGTCAGCCATCTGTATCTATGTGTTCTGTATCCACAGACGCAGTTGTGTTTTGAAAACATGCAGGAACATAACCACATGTACACCTCTATGGCTTGTATTTAGATGTCCCCCAAAGCCTCATGTAGTCATAGGTGGAACTTTTCAGACATGATTGGATCTAGAGCATGTGATGCTGGGACTAAGAGCACATGATTACTAAATTAGTTCAAGGATTGTTTGGGCATAGTTCTGGGTAGGATTAGGGGTACCCTACTCTGTGTGTGAACACTACTTAAACACAAATAGCCTGATTAGGATATAAGAGATAGAAAGACAGTCCCCACTTGTCACTTATTGCTTGCTGCTTGTTGCCTTCTGTCTGCCCTGCTTTGCCATGAACTGTTTATCCTATGTGATGCCCCTCTGCTATGCCTCCCTGCCTTGGAGCCAGTGAAATAGGAACTGAAACTTCTGCAAACTATAAGCTAAAATCAACCTTTCTTCCTTTAACTTAAGTGTCATGTATTTTGTCTCAGCAATGAAAAAAGTAATTAAGACCTACACTAAATTTATGTACACTTATTTTTCTAATTTTCTCCTGAAATTATAGATTAACAACTATTTACATAGAAATTCCATTATATTGGGTTATATGTATAACCTAGAGATATTATACGCAAATACTATGCCATTTTATATAAGGACTGAACATCCATAGATGTTGGTATTCAAAAGGATCCTGGACCCAATCACCTGAGATCCTGAGAGAAAATTTTATTATGTGAGTAATATATATATGCACATATATATGTAAATATATTCATGAAACAATATATAAATATACATGTAATATAATCATATATAAAATGTTTAAATATACATTATATATATATTACATATATACTTTATACTGTTTCTATACATTGAGGAATATTGGGTTTTATGCACTTGCAGAATTATTCATCTTTCCCAAAGTGATTTTGAAATATATATGATTTAATCTTTTTTTATTTCAGCAAAGCAGTGATTTTCTGAGGTGATGCGAAAAACACACACATGCATATTTATACACATACATTCACGGCCACATTCCTTTGATAACCAGATTGAAAACGTTGACTAAAATACCACTACTTTTCAATGTTAATTGGAGTGTGATCTCACTGTATAATAAGCTTCCATTTTCAAAAAGCCTGATGTGTAAGGTGTTTTTGGACACTGCATTTTAGATTAAAACCTAATTGAAAATATAGTCTGCTGCCTTAAAAAGCACAATTACCACCTTTTAAAAGAACAGCGTAATGTATCGAGCAATCAGTGTCTGAGTGTCTGGTCTCCACGGGAGGAGAGGAGACTAAAGACACGCATTGCTTTCCTTCTCTAACTGGATCTTCTGACTGTCATAAGTAAATTGACCATTTTTTCCATTTTCCCCTTTCTCTGCTTTATTTTATTGCCACTTCTGTTTCTTAAAATTATTTTCTATTACTTAGCTGTCATCTTTATGTGACATGCTCTTTTTTATTCTACATCTCCTAAAGGCTGTAAAATTAAATGATTTACAGGTTCATGTAACAAAGAAAAGTTAATTAGATGAGAGAAAGTAAGAGCAGATTTTTTTTTTTTTTTGCACTTCTACTCACCAATAGAATTCTGTTATCTTAGTTTTCATAAATAGAGTATCTCTGGGCTTGTATTTGGAAAAGAATCAGAAAAACTCCTTAGAACTCATAGGAAAGAGCCAATGATAGATAAATGGGCTTTGGCAATATATGCTATGGGTCTTCAACCTGTTAGAATGAAGTCATCTTTGAAATGAGCACCTTACTCACTAACAAGTCATTGATTACTGTTGACTTATCCTTGCCAGAATCTCTTCTTAAGTGCAAGAAAACTACGATAAATTCTGAAAGAAATATATTTTACTAAAATATGTTGGCTCATTAGCAAGGTCTTATTTTTATTATCCTTAATTGCTATACGTGCAGGTGTTCAGAATTGCTACCATTTAGTTGAGCAAAATATCTTTCAGCATGTCTGAACAATGCAACTGTTTCATTAATATAGATTATTTAGATAATATCTGCTAGACTAATCTTTCAACAGATGATTTTGAATGTAATTGATATTTCAAATTACAAATTTCAAAAGTCAAGTTCAAAGAACAGAAGATAAATGAACTGTAATAAGAAACTTACTTTTGAAGTAAGAAACATATTCCATACAGATAAAAGTCTATTATAATATTACTTAAATATTTGACCTATTTTCATCTAAATCTTCAATTGAAATATTGCATAGGAAAGGAAGTTATAGTATTGTCATGATATGTCTCTAGATGTCCCCCAAAACCTTCATGCAATCATGGGGTAGGCTTCTAGACTTTCTGATAGATTCAAGGTCCAATGCTGGGATTATGGGTGTGAGTGCTATACCCGTCCTGGGGTGGGTAGTTTGCATGCAGTATAAGGGAGGGCAAAAGGCTTGCTCTGCTGCTCTTTCCTTTTTGCTCTTGTTGCTTTTGCTGTCTTCTGCCACCATGAACTGTTACCCTCTGCCATGTGCCACTCTGTCTTGAAGCCAGCTGAGCATGGACTGAAACCTCCAGGAACTGTGAGCTAAATAAACCTTTCCTTCCTTAATTCTATGTGTCAGGTATTTTGTCTCAGCAGTGAGAGAAAAGTGACTAAGACAGGTGTCCTATTGGTTATTCTTATTAATAATGATATGAATAATAATGAACATTTCTTCATAGTAATATTCAATGAGATATCTAATATCACTAAAGTTCATCCCTCATGGTAAACCTAATCTAAAATTGAGAATACCAAAGAAACTTTTAATTTCATGAAAAATATGCTTGCTGTTATTGATAGTATCTATGCTTAGACCAGTATATATGAGTACATCTATATGCTCAGAATAAACCAATGGCACTAATTTTCATCCATGGCCTATTTATTAACCAGTATATGTTTGCTAATCTATTTCAGAAGTTTCATAAATAAACATAATCTTGCCGTTTACCTCAGGTTTTACAGAAGACTTCTTTTTTCTTAATCACGACATTAATCCATCTTCATTATTTTGGCTACAGTTTCATTCATCATCATCTTTAAAATACCTTAGATCTATCACTGAGATTCCTTCTACTTATCCTTACTTATCCCTCTACTTATCCTTAACCAGCAGAACAATTTTTTAACAGAAAAGTAAATTGAAAGAAACCAAATATCTGTGCATCTCCATGCCAATGAGAAATTGTCAAAGTATTCAAAAACGATTTTTGCAATCCCAAGGATATCATTTATGTTGCGATTCAGAGGTATATATTTAAGGAGGATTTCTTTAAACATAGCAATGTTTTGAGACCCATGAAGTTAAGGTGGAAGTTTTCCAAAACAAATGAGGAGGCAGAGGACAAAACTGTTCAGAACGTGTAATATGTGACCCAGCATGGTAAATGATGGATTTCTGTTTGGCTTTCCCTTGAAAAATATGAGAGTTATATGTCAGTTAGCTAGCAGCTGATCAATAATCACAAGAAGACATATATACACTTCCAGAGTTTTTCAATGAGGGAGGATTGCTTGTAGCATTTTACCATTGGTATTGAGTGAACCACTGGTATGAGTCCATTTTATATTGGTATGCAAATATAATATTTTATATAACTGTATGAAAACACCTGAAGCAAGTTACCTTTATAAAGAAAGATTATTTGCATCACAGTTTGGAAGCATGCGAGTCTATACAGCATAGCACTGTATACTGCAAGGGACTCTGGTAACTGCCAAAAATATAGGCAGGTGGAAGGATCACACAGTTCTTTCCGAGGCAGTCCCTATATCTGACCAAGGACATCCCACCAGGTCCCACCTCTTAATGGGTGCTTTTTCTTCCAATCTTGGTGTGCTGAGGACAAGGCACCAGATAAAAACAGACCGATGAGTAGAAAGGAGAAGAAAATAAATTTGCCTAATTTACAGACAGTGCAGTAGACATTCCCAAGGGGACCTCTGAAAAATTCCTGAGTGGTTGGTTTTAGACATCAACAATTCAGACAAAATTCAAGGTTGGTTTTAGACATCAACAATGCTTATAGATGGAAAAACAATGTAAACACAAAGTTAAGTAAGAATTTTTGTTTTCTTTTAGTTTCTTTGCTCTATGAAGTCTAATTTAAGGAGAATTAAAAAATTTTTTAAATGCTTAAATAAGGAGAAAATAGACCACAATATACTACTCCCCTGATGGTTGACTTCCTATATGCAGAGTCATCACTGTAGATGTGGAGGATTTAATTTTGTAAGAACTGTATCATTACATGTATCTGACAATGAGTGTTTCTGAATTTTCTGACTTAAAGGGATCACCTGGTTCTTATTATTTTTGAGTATTCTTAATAGGCAGTGGGGTCATTTTTATCTACATACAGAGAAAAACCTTGGCCACTGAATTGATCTTACAGTTTTTGTTGTGGAAAATGTCAAACACATGAAAAAGTACAGCTTTTAGTACAGTAACATTCTATGCAATATGATCTACTAGAACAGTCATCAGCTTCACACTAGATTGTTTGAACCGTTGCAACATTTGGGAGTTTTGAAGAAAATCTCAGATACCATATCTCTCAAGGTATTTATTTTAAGGTGGCAAATCATATTTCCTTACCATTACAGTTAGAAAGCTTTTAAGTCTAAGTGTTGTGGAAGAGAAGATATACGAGCAATTCTGTGTGCCATGTCAGGGACAGAGCTGACTTAGATTTTTTTATCATGCCGTGAGAGGGCTGGATTGATCAGACACAAGAAAGTTAAACTGATTTAAAGTGGTGCGGCACCCTGTACTTGCTTAATCCATTTGGGGCTTTTCCACAGTGATTCCTTCTTGATTGGGATTGATGGTGAAACACTTCATTTACATCTACGGACACTTAAATATCTTATACAATACACCTAATAATATAATCTACATAATTGAACTGCCAGTACCTAGGAAACCCTGTGTGCTGCTCTCTGAGCTTTGCTCCTTATCTCTATGATAATCATAATTATAATTTTTGCATTATCATACATTTGCTTTTTTGAAGAAATGCTTCACATATATATATCCCTAAAATGTCATTTCAATGTGCATTGTCTTTAAATTTTATGGGAAATGTACGATTCATGATGGACATTTAGATTATTTTTAGTTTTTAACATTATAATTTGTGCTGATAGCAACAGTCTGGTATATGACTTGGTGGGCCTCTGTCTGGAGCTTATCTCCTGTGTGTACCTCAGACTGAACTTGCTGGACAACAAGATTCATATTCTTAGTCTCTCTGGATGAATTTAATTTACCTACAGTGATTTCCAATTTATATTATCATCTCTGTGTAACAGTTCTCATTGGACCATATATTTCAAATGAGCAAAATTTTCAAAGTTTTGTCAATCTGATGAGTATAGAAATGGTAATTTAGTATTTTTCTATTTATAATTCCCTATTCAAATGAAATAAAATATTTTATATGTAACATGTATCTTTGTCAGCTAAAATGAATATCTTGATTTTTAGTTTGTTTTTTATTTTCCTCATTTGTAAGAGTACTATTTTGAATGTAAATCTCTTTCATGTAATGAGTCTGTGGCTTTTATACATTTCTTAAATGGTGGCTTTGATAAACATCAACCACTTTGCCTTTTATACCTTGTGTTTTTAATAACTTAACAAATCATTTCCTAATTTCATGTCACAAAATCCTTTCTTATATTTACTTTTAAAATCTTTATAGCTCTGTTTTTCAAGTTTGAATATTTTCATTAACTGGATTTGGCTTTTGTATATAATATGTAGAAGGGATCTAAATTTAATTTTTCTCCAAATAGAAACCCAATTGACTTAACTGCATTTTATTCAATAGTCCGCTCTTCCCACAGCTGATCTGCAGCCAGGTTGGATTTATATTAAGGTCAGAAAAACTGAGGAGCACTTTTGAAGACATTTGTTACTGTTCCACTATCTATTTATTGTCTTAACTCTAGGGTTGCTATTTAGTTATTCTAATTTTATAATTTCTTTGTTTGTTTGGTTGGTTGGTTTTCTTCCAGTACCAGTAATAGAAATCACAACCTTGAGCTTGCCAGGCAAGCACTTTCTGCTGAGCTAAATCCCCACCCCCTAACTTTATAATTTCTGATACAAGAAGTTATTCTATCTTCTTACAGAAAAATCTTTTCTGGAAAGTTTATAGATGTTAGAATTAATTTATGCTGGATTTTGATTGGACCACAAGAGGAAATGTAAAGTTCACAGCAGTGTGCCTTCTTCTCGAATATGTTAAACTGAACTGTATGAAATTGCTAAGATTGACCTGTTAGAACAGCATTTGGATATCATTTGAGAAGTTATCATTTAATTTACTTGTGTCATTTACATGGTTTTCACTGAAAATTTATTATTTCCTCCAAATTTCAGATACGTGATTTCTTAGATTTAAGTCAAGGTACAGTTTTTGTTTCAGTAATCCACAGAAATTTAGATAATTACTTAAATTAAACTTTTTATGTAATAACTTCATTTTATTTTCTCAGTTAGACTTTCCAGTATTATTTAAAAGGAAAATTTTGTAACATTTAAGTTTTATAACATCTAGTATGTATGTGATATGTACTAGATTATGATCAAAATTTAAATTGGTTTCAAAGTGATCTTATTAGATTTTAGTTCCCAAATTAGTTTTTTTAATCATAAAGGAATGCTGAGTATTATCGATACATTTTTATACATTTGATAGGAGCATGAAGATTTTCTACATCTGGGTTACACTGATGTGTATAGACAGGGCTATGTGGAATGTATGTGAATCCCCATTATTTTTCAATTTTATATTGACAAATTAGATAATATGTATACACAAAAGTTAGCAAGTATATGGATGCAGTTTAAATAGTATTTATGAAATCAACTATTTTATCTTTATCCATCTCTAAAAATAGAAAACAGCCAGCATACCAAAGAGTACCCGGAACACTGCCTTACTATTGTACAATGGCACTAGGTAAAGAGTGAAACTCCTGAGTTCTAAACCGTGGTCCTCCAACTATACCTCAGAATGTGAAATTCCTTTAAAGTGTTTCTCCTACTTTACTTTCCCTAAATTATCATCACAACACCCCTTTCTCCATAGCCTTTTCAGCAGAACATTGTGGCAATTATTCCATTTTGAATTTAATTTACATTTTCCTGAATTTTGATACATTTGAGAAACCTTTTAGGTATGCGTTGACCATTTAGATGTTCTCTGTTTGGTACTCCCTTTCCAAATTTGCTCATTTCACTACTTACTTCTCCAGCTTTTCTTTATGCTGTGAGATCGTGTCTGCATAAACACTGCCTAGCATGATTTGAATGGCAAACTGTCTGTCCATAGCTACCAAGTTTCTAGTTACAGTGGAAAAGATGGCAAAAACAATGGAATTTCTACTTGTAGTTTTTGAGGACTGTCTGTACTGATTTCTGTACTGGCTATGGTAGTTTGCCTTCACCAAGAGTGGAGGGTCCTCCAGCCCATCCTCAGCAGCATTCATTGGTTTTTGTAATCTTGATGACAGCTTTTATGATTGTTTTAAGACGGAATCTCAGGGTAGGTTTGATTTTCATTTCCCTAATGGCTAAAAATGTTGAATTTTTCACATATTTATTGACCATTTGCACTCCTTTGAGAATTATCTATTCAATTCACTTACTCATTAATTGATTAGGTTTTTTTTTTGATTTGGGGGGACTTAATTTTTTTAAGTCCTTTGTATGTTCTAGATATTAATCTTCCCTCACAAAGGCTACCAAGCAAAGATTTTCTCCCATTCTCTGAGTGTTCTCTTCACTCTGTTAATTGTTTCCCTTCCTGTGCAGAAACATTATAATTTCATGCAATATCATTTGTGGATCTTGATAGTATTTCCTACACCGTTGGACTCCTATTCAGGAAGTTTTTGCTACTACCTATGGCTTCAAGAGTTTCCACTACATTTTCTTCCAGCAGCTTCAAGGTTTCTGGAATTACACATAGGTCTTTCATCAATTTTGATTGGATTTTAGTACATAGTGACAGATAGGGATCTAGTTTCAATCTTCTGCACATGAATATCTAGTTTTTCCAGTACCATTTGTTAAAGAAGCTGTCTTTTCCCCTGTGCATATTTTTGGTCCCTTCCTCAGATATCAGATGGTCATCTCTGTCATTTGTTCTAGTCCATTGGTCCACATGTGTGATTATGTTCCAGTACCCTGTTTTTGTTACTATTGCTTTTTAGTGTAAATTGAAATCAGGTATTTTAATGCTTCTTGCATTGTTCTTTTTGCTCAGGATTGCTTTGTTTATTCTGGGTGTTTTCTCATTCACATTGATTTTAGAATTATGTTCCTAACTGTGTGAGGAATGTTGTTGGTATTTTAATAGGGATTACATTGAATCTGTAGATCTCTTTTGGTAATATGGCTATTATAACAATATTAGTTCTGCCAGTGCATAAACAAGGGAGGTTTTCTCATTTTCTAATGTATTCTTAGATTTCTTCAGAATTCCATAATTTTTATTATAATGGTTTTCCACATTCTTAGGCTGATTCTTATGCATTTAATGTTTTAAAAATTTTTGTGAATGGATTTGTTTTCTTGAATTCTTTCACAGTGAGTTCACTATTGGTGAATAGGAAAGCTATCAGTTTTTGTGTCTTGATTTTATTCTTGAAAGAATTTAAGACAGCATACTATAATGATACATGCACACCCATGTTTATAGCAGCGTGCTTCACAGTAGCTAAGCTGTGGAAAAAGTCTTAGATACCCAGCAACAGATGACTAGATAAAGAAAATATGGACTATTTACAAAATGGAACATTACACAACTGTAAAAATAACAAAGTCATGTCATTTGTAGGAAAATGGATGGAACTATAAACCATCATGTCAAGCAAAATAAATCAGTCTCAGAATATTAAATCTGGCGTCTTTTCTCTTCTATGAGAAATCTGAAAATAAATAACTAAAAGAGAGATGACAGGAAACTAGACAGTAAACTTTTAGGGAAGAGGAAGAGGAATAAGCAGGAAGGGGAAGCAAGAAAGAAAAGTTAATAGGGATGAAAATAATCAAAATATATCATATGCTTTACCTATATACCAAAAGAAATCTCGTACTATATATATGGACCTAATACATAAAAACAACAAAAGTGGAAAATAAAATAAATAAAGCATGTTAGTCATTATTGGCTTAATTTTTTAAACAACTACAAGAAAGGGATTAATTCAATAAATATGTGTAAAATTTGCCAAGAAAATGTAAATAGATGAAGTAAAGGTAGTTGGGATAACTAGGAGCTTCCCCTAATTTACTGTGTTTTCTGTTACTATAATGATATGCATAAGAATGGATGGCTTATAAAGAAAACATTTATTTTTGCTCTTAGTTCTGGCTGAGGGTCAAGGACCAACATCTGGTGGTGGTCTTTTTACAGGAAGAATGCTGAGGTGTCATAGGACTGAGGACAGAACCTAAAGCACTGCACATGGCAGGCTCTACCAGTGAGCTATGTACTAATCCTTCTGCCTCCTGTTATAAAACCATCAGCAATTTAGTTCTGGGGTATCTATTCTGATTAGTTTATCTAACTGTAATCACTTTCCAAAAGTCCTGTCTTTAAACACCATAGTTAAGTTAAGTTTCCACCCTCTTAGTTCTCCAGATAGGATTGAATTTCTACCTGGAATCCTTGAGTCGACATGCTCAAACCTCCCCCAAACCTGTCTCCTTTCACTCTTACCTCCATTAATGTCTGTGAAGCTAATATCTCTTCAGCCAATCAGGGAAGAGGATGCATATGCAAGCAACTGGACAACCTCACCTCTCCCTGGGTGTGGGAGAAACTGAAAACCTGAAGTCAGTGTTCTACATTCCCCTGGACTGAAACGTCTCCTAACCTTTCCTCCCTCAACTTGGGGTGTTCAGTATTTTGTTTCAGCAATGACAAAAGTAACTGAGACAAAGGACTTGTTACCCAGAGCAAAAGAATGCAAAATCCGACCATGCACATTGATTTATGTATCATCCTTGGCTAGCTGTTATGCTGGTAGCCAAATATCTACCAAGTCTCTTATTTGTGTAAAGAACACTTCTTACCTTGCTTAAAATAGACAACTCCTGGCCTCACTGTCACTACAGCAGTTCAAAGACCAGGATTGCTGGGTGACAATGAAAGTTTTCTGTAAATCTTTCTTATGTCGTGAGTAGCTGTGACGGAGACCACGCTGGTCTAAAACAACAAAATATTTACTGCACTTAGAGTTTCCATCTGTCCTATAAAGTAGAACTAAGGATTACATATTTCAGTGAACAGATAAATGTGGAAATTCATTTCAGAGACCACAATCTGAGTTCAGCCAAAGAAACTGTCTCACCTTAGGGTACTGAACCTTCAAAATATTTCTCCAGAATTGTAGTGCTGACCCCATGACTGAAATATTATCTTTTAATTTTAAGATTTTATTCTGTGTTTTCATAGTAATCATGCCCCTCTATCAATAAATGTAGAATTTCGAGGTTGTGGATTACTGGTCTTTTTCTTTCAGGAACTTCTGTGCTAGGTGGTGGTACACGTGTGACTAGTGGAGGGGACTATGTGTTAACTGGAGATCTTTGTCAAGTACTGTTCGAGGGCTAGGATTTTCCCTACTTTCCAGTTAAACAAGGTAGCCTGCTACAGTTTCATGGGTGGTGTTAGAAGACAAACACTTGAAACTGAGACAAAAACTTTCATTACTCATAATTCTCATACCAAGAGGCATGAGATTCATGTTTACATCAGTTCCCCACTGACCCCCATTTTCCTAGAAACAGTGCTGAGTGTCTTACGTGTATACTGCACACCCATTAGTTTACATTCCAGACAAGGATGCTGGTCATAAAATACTCCAGGATGTTAAAGGACATCATTTGTAATCTTTTCACCCTTTTCCTGAGAGGTGAGGCATTATATTCACATTCTTGGAGAGCAAACAAATCTGTCCTTTGGCCTTGAGGGAGAGGCTATCTCTAGCTTCTCCATGTGGTGATAACATAAATATCCTTAAAAGTCTGGGAGGAGACTAAAATATGATAGGAAACAATGCGAAAGACTCATGGAGAGCTACCATTGTTTCTCAGCAGTCCTGGTCTTTGAACTGCTGCAGTGACCGTGAGAGTACAAGTTGTCTATTTTATGGAGGACAAGAGGTGTTCTTTATGCAAGTAAGAGAATTAGTAGATATTTGGATACCAGAATGGCAGAAGATTTTATCAACGATCATAAATGCTCAGTGGTATCCATTTTTTCCCTTCTGAGGATAGCACTAAATTACATTTCCCATTTCTTTCAACAATACAGAGCTATGCAGCTACTTCTCAACAACAGACTATGAGAGGGGAAACATTTGCCAAAGTAACACTTGCGTGTCAAGAATGACTGATTTCTACATGCTATCGTTTTCTGTACAGCTGGATATAAAGAATCTAGTAACAGACTTCAAGATTTAACAACATGTCAAAATACAATTCCTGTATTCCTGAATGACTGAGGAACAAAATCTCACTTCTGACCAACAGTAAATAATAAAATAAATGAAAAATATTTCTTTCTTATTAAATCTCTGAAAATTGGGCACTGTCTGGTACAAAAATTAGATGTCTCTCTCTGACACAGAGATGAGAGCAATTCATGGCCACTTTTTACTGTGTGCTGTCAAATGATAGACACCACACACCACATATTTCCATACTGAATTCTCTTAGTGAACCATTGATGCAGGTTTTTAAAGCCCTTTGAGTCATCAGATTGCCTCTTGAAGGTTTTATATAACTTCTAAATGTGGATGGAAGGACCTGAAAATAGTTCTTATGAAACCCATTGTTTGTTCTCTTAAGCTATTCACTGTTATATCTGTATTTAATCTGTTGGTGTACAAAAAATGAAGTGAAATAAATGCTTACCCTGAGTCATGGGGTTAATCCATCAACATAGGAAAAATCATGAAGTAGTTCTCACTAATATCTGATCAGTAATCATTTATAAATACAACACAGATGAAGTAATAAGTATTTTTATAAGCTAATGTTTAATTATCTGGGTATCTCTTTGATATGTTAATTTCATTTCCTTTGATATATACCCAGAAGTGGGACAGCAGGATTGCTCAGTGTTTCTATTTTCAGTTTGAGAGAAACCTCCCCATTCTTTCCCCGCAGTGGCTATAGTAACTTACATTTCCTACAACAGTACATAAGAATTTCCTTTTCTCAGTGTCCTCATCAATTTTTTTTTATTTAATGTGTTAATTTTTCTTACTTGGATGAGGCAATATTTCTTTATGGCTTTGGTGGGTATTCACTTGATAGCTAATGGTATCAGTCATTTTCTACATATTTGTTGGTCATTTGTATTCTTTTGAGAAGTCTCTACTCAGATTACTTTCCCATTTTAAAAATTGAACTACTTGTTCTTTCACTGTTAAATTTTTAAAATTTTTTATATATTCGGAATATTAACCTTCCACTGATAAATACTTCATCTTTTCTTTCATGCTGTAGACTGTCTCTTCACTTTTTGGATCGTTTCCTCTATTGTTCAGCAGCATCTTGATAAGATTTAATTGCATCTGTGAATTTTTTCTAAGCTTCTGGAGACCTAACAAAACCAGTCTGTTTCTCCTGGGTATTTTTCTTGTAGTTTCAGAGTCTTGGGTCTTATGTTAAGGTCTTTGATCCAGTCTAAGTTAATTTTTGTGAAAAAAAATAGAATCATTAGAATCTTCTACATGTGGATTTACAGTTTTTCCAGTACCATGTTCTGAGCAGGCTATCATTTTTCTGATGTATATGTTTGGCTTCTCTGTTGAGAAGCAGTAGGTATCAGATATGTGTATTTATTTCTGGGACATCTATTTTGTTGTATTCATCTATATATCTGCTTTTATGCCAAAATCATGCTATATTTGGTAATATGGCCCTGTGAAATATCTTAAAATCAGTTCTTGTGATGCTTTCATTATTTTTGTTTGATAACTTTGGCTATTTGGAGTCTTTTTTTACTCCCTATGAATTTTTGGATTTTTTTTTTTTAGTTCTGTGAATACCATCAGTCATTTGACAAGAATTGCATTGATTCTTTAGATTATTATGGTGATATGAACATTTTATCAATATTTTCTCAATTTAATTCCTTCCATCAATATTTTGCAATTTTAATTACATAACTTTTCACTTCCTTAGATACATTTATTTCTAGATATAAATTTTCATGTAGGTATTGGGAGTAGGAGTACTTTCATGATTTTTTCTTAGTAAATTTTATTGGTATATAAAGTATTACATCTTGTATTTTGATTTTGAATGCCGAATTCATTTAGCTGTTTCAAGATTCTTTTTGGCACAGTCCAGGTTTTTATATGTATACATACATATAATATGAAAACGAGGATAAATGACTTATCTTCCTATTTATATACCTTTTCTTGTTTTTGCATTTCTTTACCGAGAATTTCTAGTACCATACTAAATAAGAGCTATGAGAATGGTGTCTTTGTATTGTTCTTGATCTTGAAAGAAATGCTTTCATATTTTTCCCATTCAGTATGAGGTTAGCTGTGGGTTTGTAACGTTGGATTTATTATGTTAAGGTGTGACCCTCTCATCCTGAGTTGCTTCAGGGCTCTTATTATGAAAGGACAGTGAATGTCATCAAATGTATTTTCTACCTCTCTGGAGATGACAATATGATTTCTATACTTCACTCATCAATTTGATATATTACATTTATTGATTTTTACATTTTGAAAACTACTGGCTTCCCTAGGACAAAACCCACTTGATTATGGTGTATACTTTGTTGATATGCTGTTAAATTTGATTTGGTATTTGTTGAGAATTTTTATTACTTCCTCATTTTCATTACTGGAACAGATTTATTCATGTTCTTTATGTACCTAAGGTTAAATTTGTGAGGATATATGTGTTAAGAAAGTTGTACATTTCTTCCAGGTTTTATAATTTGCTAGCATATAGTTTTTCAAAATAACCCCTAAAGATGGTATGAATTTCTATAGCTTTTGCTGTGATGGCTTTTCTTTAACCTCTATTTTTTAAAACAAATTGTACTTTTTCTCCTTTTTCCTTGCCTAATGTGACAAATGATTTATCAACTATGTTTATCTTTTCAAATAACCAGCTCCTTGTGTCAAAGATCTTTTCAATTGCTTTGTTTTCCTGGGCTCAGAGATTGCACTATTAAACTCAGGACTGCACACTGAACAGTGAACTACAACCTCAGTCTTCCCTCCCTTTGTGGAAGAGTAAGTGTCTGGTTTGGATTCTTTTAAGTCTATTTCATTTATTCCTGCCCTAATAATAATTATTTTTCCTCCTGCAGATTTTGCTTTTGTTTGTTCTTGTGTTTTTAAATCTTTGAGATATCATTAGGTTGGTTATTTGAAGTCATTCTGTTTGCTTGATGTAGGCACTTCATAGCTATGGAGTTCTCTCTTAGTAATGTGTGGTTACATCCTTAGGTCTTGGTAAGTTTTTCACATCTTTCCAGAAATTTTAAAATTTTTCTTCCATCTCCTTAGTGAAGCACTGTATGTTCAAATGTGTGTTGTTACATCTCTGTGTATCTACATAATTCATAGTTTCTTTGGCTGTTGGCTTCTAGTTTATTCATTGTGATCAGAAAAGGTACTGAACACGGTTTCAGTTGTTTTGAAATTTGTAAGAGTTTCCGAGGCCTAGTATATGGTATATTTTAAAGAAACTTCCATGTATGCTTTGAGAGGCATGTTTATTCTGCAGCTGTTGGATAGAATATTCTGTGAATCTGTGGTAAAACCATTTCACGTATAGAATTTACTCTGATGTTACTTTGTGAATTTTTGTCCCAGTGATATGCCCATTGATCAGAGTGGAGATTGAACATGCATTATTAATTTATTGGCTGCTATCTCTCCTTTTATGTGATAATGCTCATATTTAAAATTGGGAGCCCCAAAATTAGCTTCATGTAGATTTATAATGACTATGTCTTTCTAATGAATTTATCCTTTGATCATTATATAGCACCCTTCTGTGTTTCTTCTTACAAATTTGTACTAAATTCTATTTTGTCAGATACTAGTATAATTACTCATGCTCATTTTAGGTTTCCATTTGTTTAGAATATAATTTTTCACCATTTCACTTTCATTCCCTTATGTGTCATTACTTATGCAATGAATTTTTTTTTGTAAGCAAAACACTGTTTTGTCTTGTTCTATTTTTGGATGTGTTCAACAGCTCTGTATCTTTAAATACAATATTTGGTCAGGTTACACTGAAAGTAATTGTTGTAAAGACTTATTCTTTGCATTATATTGCTTTTCTTCTAGTCATTTTTTTGAACACTGTTTTGCTTTTCTCTTCCTTTTGTTCATCTCTGTGATTTGTTGGTTGACAGTATTAATAGCTTGACTCCTTTTCTCTTTTGTGTAGTTAACCTTTTACTGGGATTTGTATTTTCACATGGTGCTATAATGGTAGTTATTGTTCTTTCATTTCTGGAGGTAGGACTCTTAAGCATTTTTGTAAGGCTAGTCTGTTGGACGTGTATTCTCTGATTTTTTTGCTTACCTTGAAAATCTGTATTTCTCCTTTTCCTACAGGAAAATTAGTAATAGTCATGGTTGGAACTTCATCATTCTATTTCCTCCTGACCTATAGGTTTTCTTTTAAGAAATCTGCTCTTAGTCTAATGATCAGTCCCTTAAATTTTTCTTTACAATTTCCTGTTTCCCATTTTAAAATTCTTCCCTCCTCTTGTATTTTTGACCATTTTATTTCTAATGCACTATCTTTGAAATCTTTACTGGTTTTGGTTATTTAGGGTTTTAGAAGCATGTGGTACCTGGATGTACATTTTTGTTTCCCATGATTATGGGAGATTTTTACTATTTTGAAGCATAGTTGTTTCTCTCTTAACATATTTCTCCTTGCTTTTGGATATTTCATTGATATGGATGATTTTAATGTAATGATGTCACAAAATTTTGAATACTCTTCATTAATATTCATTCTTTCTTTCTCTCTCTTTACCTCCCTTCTTCCTCTACCTCCTTCTTTCATTTTCTTCTTCCTTTCTTCCCCCCACTTGTTTTCATTATATTTCTTCTTTTTTGTTATCAATGGGGTACTTCAAGCAACTTTTTAAATTAAGATACATATACTGGGAATCAAACTCAGGACCTTGCAATTGCCAGGAAGGCATTCTTGCTGCTGAGCTACATCCCCAGCCCTCAAACAACGTGTTTTACAATTGAAATATGTCCAGATACTTTTTTTTTCTGCTGTGTAGTCTGTTGAATCTTTCAACTAAATTTTTATCTGGGTTATTGATGTCTTAATTTCCATGATTTGTTTGGTTCTTTTTCAAAATCTTTACTGTTGAATTTTTCACTCAAAACTTGCCTTGTCTTCCTCACTTCATTTAAATGTATTCTCTCACTCATTCTTTTGAATTATTTACCCATCATTTAATCTATTTCATTTTCTTTAGAATCTGTTGCTAGGGAGTTGTTGTCATGTGGAAATGTCACATTACCTTGTTTTCTCATGTCGTTTTTGCTCCTACATTGAGATTTTTCACATTTGGTGCATCATATGTCTATATTGCTTTTATGATATAGCTTCTTAATAAGCAATTTCCTCCAGAAGATATGTCTTTTGATGTCACTTTTTTGTACAACATTGGCTTTACTTCCATCAGCGTACCATAGTGTAACCTTCCTTTAGATGTTTTGTCTGTTGTTAATAATAAGATTGGCTACCATGTACCATGTTGTTCAGAAAGACCCACAGTTTCTGAGAACCATTGAAAAACAGGGATATGATAGCACTTCACCCAAGTGTGGTAGAGACAGCAGAACATGTTGTTACTCCTAAAATTGGGAGGTGGTCCCCACTGAGTTATGGGGATTCCTTCAAATACTGTTGATACTCGTTCTGTTACATGTAGGAATCTCTGACCTGGCAGTGGTTAAAGTGTTGAAGAAGTACTTGTCCTCTAATCAGATAGCAGTTCAGGGGATAAGTGGTGGCAGTCACCAAGGTAGCCTTGTGTGGCATTCACAGCCAGTTTTGACAGGAGGATGAGGACAATATATGGGATGGACACCAGAGTGAGCCTCACACCTGTGTGGGCACCTGCTGCTATTGTGGAAGTGGCCACCCAGAAGGGGGACCTCAGACCGTGGCTGGGGTGACACTTGAGGCTTTTTTATCCTGAGTACTTTCAGCTATCATGCCTACAAGGGGGTGAGCAGAAGCAGGCTGTACACGGAGCCATCAGACTTTATCTCTGTAACTCCTTTGGCTGTGCCAATCCTGAGTTTTATTTATAGAGCATATTGATCATTGTTTTAAATGCATAGGAGAATAGAAGTTGTGACCATTTACACAGGAAACTATTTCCGTTATTTAACATCTTTACAGATTTGTACATGAATGTTTATTTGTGTGTAATATTTTACTTATGCTATAAAATTTTACTCTAAATTATAGCATAGAGATCTCAATGTTATAAAATTTGCAATGTATCCCAGTATATTTTAATATCTTTTATTATTTTAAATGTAAATTGCTAATCTTATGCCTTATCAGTTGTTAATACTAATACTTTGTACTAGCATGTAAAAGAAACTTGTTTTCTTTTCCCTTTCTCTTCCCCATCCCTCTGAATATTTACAGAGTCAGAAAATTTATATCCATATTTTGAAAATGTGTCTTTGTCTATATACATATAGACACAGCTGTGTTTATGCCAATACCTTCGATTACAACCCAGTACCACCTAGTTTATACTACTTTTCTTCCTTCCCAAATTTGTCAGTACTTTCTCGTTCAGTGAGAAGCCAGTTCTTGCTCTCCTTCACAGATACACAGTACTTTCTATATTTTAACAATGTCCCGCCTACTTTCCGTGCCAGCACTTCCCTGCTCTGTGCCTTTTGCAGCGTGCTTCTCATCTGTCAACGTCATTCTCCCTCTTCTTGGGTTCCACAGTCCATAGCCACACTACTCTGTGAATTTTATTTTCTCTCCACCTCGGCTCTCGTACTTTGTACGTGACCACTGCCGCTCAGTGCCCGGATGCCTTTCTCATTTTGCGTTAGCTCTACGCACAGCACTCCACGCTATTCCTTGTGAAGATGTACTCCTCATTCTGCTTGGGTTCTGGCACGAAACACGAGTGCCCTCCCCATCCTGCTTGGTCATTAGTAGCCCTTGCAGGACACTCAGAACTCTCCCCCGGCAACCCCTTTCTTTGCTCCACCTACGATTCAGAGACCAAATAGTCAGGAACAGAAGGACGAGAAGGAGCTAACTTACAATTTTAAAGCCTGCATTCAGTGTTTGTAACATGATTTTTCAGTGTTCAGTTAGCCTTGGATGGCTTAAGAGTTTTAAATGTTCCCTTTTTTATACATAGTAACACAGTAATTTTTAGAATATCAGTGTATTTTCTAGAAAAGACTGCTACAAGTGGAATTACTAGATTGCAACTTATAAAATTGCTAAATCTTTATAAGGTGATAAGACAAAAGCCCTCTTTGTTTTAATCTCCATTTCTTCAATTACTAAGAAAATTGTATATTTTTCTTATTTATCCTTTTTGCTGTGCAGTAACTTTGCCCATTAACTGAAACTATTTCTTACAATATTTTCCTTATTATTTTTAAAGCTTTTTATAATATATGAAGCACTACTTTGTTATACTTTTTGGAAGAATGCACACGAGTTTTTAATTTAGTTTTTAGGATAGTACATTTTCAATGTAGTAATGAGGTATTTTGAAAGCTAATAAATTATTTTTTATACTAAGAAAATTCTATTAATCATTTAACTGTTTACTTCTTTCTTCTAGTTATTGCATAATTTCTTTTTTCATATTTAACTCCTTATATTCATCAAAATTCTTTATTGTTCTTTGTGTTAAATTAGCTATTTCTTCTCTAAAAGAAGAGACATCTTCTTAATATCAGTAGAATAATTTCCCTTTATTAAAATATTAAAACTTCAATGCACACATAAACACACTCATATGATTTAATTTATTGCATCTGTTTCTGTTATTATACCAATACCACTCTTTTAATTATTGCATGGTTATATATCAAAGAGACTGAATCTGTTCGTGCCTCATCCTATTCCATACTGTCTGAGCTAGATTATCCTGAGTGTTATTCCAGATGGTTTTCTAACTACCTTTCTTGCTTTTCTCAAATAGGCTTTGAAGGGTTCTTATTATATTTCCTGCCTCATTCAAATCAATGATGTTTCCCTCCTTTCTTCAAATTTTTCCTCTCTAAGTAAAATTTAACCTTCCTTCTTATTTCTAATCTTAAATGTCGTATCTGTTGTGATGTCAGTATAAGTAGATTCACACTGTTGCTTACATTTTCTAATACCTTTCTGTTATAGAGAAAGTAACATTTTTGTACATTTATATTACATGAAGATATTTTTCTGTAGTTCTTTATTCTACATATATCTTGTTAATTGTGGCATTTTATGAATACAGTGTGTGCCTGCAAACCTCCCACGTGTCTTTCCCTAAATAATCTATATAAAAATCTTATTAGTGAGTTATGAGAGGTGATTGTTCTTAGATTTTCCCTGAGATGGCTCGTTAGAATCAGTAAAATCTTGCTAGAAAAAGCTACTCATCTGTTTTTTAGGAAATTAGGACTATGGCCTGGGATTTAGTTCAGCGGCAAAAGCGCCTGCCTGGCAAGCGCAAGGTCGTGAGTTCGGTTCCTGGTATCGGAGAAAAACCAAAAAAAAAAAAAAAAAAAAAAGACTATGACAAAACCTATATAAGAAAAGATATAAACGATGCTTTACACATATACTTTTAATAATATCAATACTATGAAGCCATGATATGACATGAAACATTATTTTATTACAGATGCAATCTCTGTGCATGTTTTTCTCAATTCTACTATAGTGTTTCCTTTCCTGTGTTTTGAGCAGGCCGTTCACGAGGTGATCTCTGGTGATGAACTGAATTTCAGACATTCTGAGTAAATATGTCCAAATGGAAAATGATACCTGTTCAGACACCAACTTGAAGACCAGTCACTTCAAGCTACAGTTCTGATTACCATCCAAGATTTTCACTAAGAATCTGACCACTCCTCCTCTCTGTTCTATTCCCTCATCATGCTCTTTACCTCTGTGACTGGCCAAATGTGATTAAGTGGCAAAGCATGACCCAAGAGTCACTTAAATGTTTGTAATTTGAAAGAAAAATGTTCCAGGACATACTTTTTCTTTTACATAATATGTGATCATAAGGGGGTGATTTTGGGTGTGGCTCTTGTCTAAATATTACAAGCTTCATAATTTAGTTGGTCTCTTAATTCCATGAGAACTATTACTTTGTCCTTGGAAACTTAATCTATGAACATCTGAGTGTTTGCACCATCACCACATAGGAAATCCTAATGGGCACAACGGTGTTCTTTGAAGACAAATGTCTGTGTCTGTCTAATTTGATTGTATCTATTCAAGAAAGCTTTAATTAGTCCACACTTTGCTTATGAAATATGTAGAGAAACTAATTGTCTTTGAACATTAGGTTAGATTGAAAACGTGGGGAAAAATTACTATGGGCAGTGACATTTTTCAAAATGTTTCCAAGGATATGGTAAGGGCTAGGATTGCAATTTACCTGTTTAATAGCTGCCTGGTATAAGCTGATATGCAGTACTCATTCCACAGATATTTTTCTCTTCACCTTCAGCAAGATGTTGAATGCATTTGAGCAGCAATTCTAAATTGTTTTATTGGTGTTAACAGAATTATTATGGCTGTTCCTGGCCATCTTTATAGCCTTGGAATGTGTGACTTCCATAGCTTGCATGTCTGGTCACCAAAAATATCATTGATCATATTCGTAAGTATCATCTTTAGATGATAAAATTGGTAATATCATTGAATGACAGATTCAAAAGTATCATAAAAAGTCTCTCACACAGATGGTAAATATACCACTGTTTACATTCTTTAAATGAATGCCACAGATGGTGAGAAATTATTCCATCACGTTTAATAGGAAAATTCCCCAGCATTTTTACAAAGGCACTTTTCCTTTTATTGCAAGGAAATATATTCAGTAATTTAGCTACCAACCAGTATTTTGCCTTCCAAATTGTATATTGGAAGCATATGGGAAAGATATCTAAAGAGAGAATTTCATTTTTTCCTTTATGTGTCCTTAAATTTATTGAGTAGTAAAAATAAATAGGAATGAGAAAGGTGCATGAGTATGTTCATTCTTTAAAGAAAATGTAATAATTCTTAAAAGCATTTTAGCAATTTACTCATTCAATTAGAACATGTTTCACTATTAACATTTTTTTTAAGAGAAAACTAAATTTCATATTTAGCATTCTAAACAATGTCATTTTCATGTATCATTGGTAACCTTGCATTGGGTATTAAATTTATGCCTAGTCAGTGAAACTATCTTATAACAGGCTCTAAGTAAAAAATATTGTAAAGAAAACAAGCATTTGAAAATGAGAATTTAAATCTTCTGCTTGATAACACATCTGGTTACAGTTACTGTAGCAGATAGATATTATTACACTTCATGCAAACAATGACCCATTTCTTGATAAGCATATTTTTTTGGCAAAGATTCGAACTCACTACCCTATGGTTGCCAGGTAGGCGCTGTGCCGCTGAGCTAAATCTCTGGCCCAATGGCCCATTTCTTAATACATTTAGTTCTCTTCTCTCAATCGTACATGCATAGTCTTGGAATACTGATAAGTAAATCACTCTGTCTATACAGAAACTCACTGCATGTCATTTATACTAAAATTCCAACATTTAATTCTAACACCTCACTCCCTCTGAGGATCTTCAACATCACTCTCACTGTTTTGTTTGAACTATCACCATACCTCTCTACACTTTCACAAGTGTAGTTAACATTTGAAAAATATAATTATAATCTACTTGAAACTATACATTTTCAGAGTTTCTTTTTTAAAAGCCTTTGAAAATATTTCTTGTAGCTATGAAGTCATTCTTTCCTGAAGGACAGGTGGGAGGGTGGTCTGGCTGTAATGTGTATAGAAGAGAACTTCTTATACGTTAGCAGCAAAAGTACAGGTCCCCTCAGGAGTGCTTGTGGGTTAGTCCCATCATTTCTTCTTCATACAGACGTTTAATGCACGCCAGGCTGGGTTTGAACCTGTGATCCTCCTGCCTTAGCTTCTACAACACAAGGATTACTGGTGTGGACCATCAGCAATGAAATAAAATAAATATAACACACACATTAGGACTGCCAGTTCGAGGCTATGATGTGGTTATCAGCACTTTCTTGCTTTCCTTCTCCAGGCTGTGTGGAGCAGCCATGGCAGACCCTCCACATTAATTACTGCCTTTACCTAGGTTGCCTTTCAGGTCTCCATGCCACTCAGGGTTCTTGTTGCTTCCTTGTTAATTTTCCGAATGCTGTCTCACTCACTGTCCTCTGCATACACGTTTGCTATGTTGCTCTGAATCCTCTTTCTGGCAGAGTTGGGTGCAGGGCACCTCTGTTGCTACATTTTTTTGTTTATCTTTGCAAATTTCGATCTCTATTGAGTATAACAGCACTTCTTTTGAAACAAAATCACTTGTAAAGTTTGGAAAAACAAAGATTGCTGGTTCCCAGACCTATAGGTTTTGAACCATTCAGTCTGGGGATAGGGTAAAAGTATTTGCATTTATGTCCAGTTCTCAGTTGATTCTCATGTGGCTTGGTCTAGGATTTAGTTGGATGAAAACAACAGTGAACTGAAATATCAAGTCCTAAACTCAGATCTGCTATTAGTTATGTGATGCTAGAAATGCTGTGTAGTAAAGTAGCTCTGTTGTATTATCCTATTTCAAATGACAATTTTTTTCTGGGTGATCACTCTTTCTCTTTTATTTCACCCCAAGATCCTTGAGTATAAATCAATAAAGTGTATACTTTGCCTTTAATTGGTATTATTCAAAGGTCATTCAGAAGATAGATTTCTGAAAATGATATTAAAATTATTCTTTATCCTTGTTTCACTGGGAAAGGTGCCTGAACTTGAATTCAAAGTGTCTCTATTTGAGCTCTAAAAAGAAGAAAGAAAGAAAGAAAGAAAGAAAGAAAGAAAGAAAGAAAGAAAGAAAGAAAGAAAGAGAAGGAAAGAGAGAAAGAAAGAAAGAAAGAAAGAAAGAAAGAAAGAAAGAAAGAAAGAAAGAAAGAAAGAAAGAAAGAAAGAACCGAAGGAAGAAAGAAACTACTAGGAGTATGTTCTACTGGATATAGTTCATTCAAAATTCAATCTTTTCTTTACAATACAAAATTACTGCTGAGCCTGCCACTACACTGAATTCTGATGTCTCTGCCTTGGATTGCTCTTTGACATTCAGTCCATAACCACCAACACATAATCCTGTACAAGAGTCCTCAAAGTTCTTAGCAGGATACCTGGGTAGTAAGGTATTCAAGAAATATGATTTTAGAGCCCAATAAACCTCTTAGAATAAACCTCTTAGAAGTGACTTGGACTTGAAAAAGCAAAACAAAAAAAAAATACCCAAAATATTTCCTCTGTAGCTGATCTGATTTAGTCTGTATTATCTTAGTTCCATTTTTCCTTTTTCGAGTTAGTTCTTCCATTTCAATCATAGCTTAAGCAACTTGATGGAAATATAAACAATCGAGAAAGATCAATTATTATTCAGACTGGATAATCACATAAGTTCCATGTTTTCTGGAAGAGTTAGGAAAATATTTTTCTAATTTGAGCCATTAGCACTGTCTGGGTTTTTCCAAAGGGGATATTAAATTATTGTTTAGAGGAAGTCAAATACCAGATTCTTAAATTTCATTCAAAGTATATTGTAAAACTGACCAATTTAAATGTTTTCTGCCATGTAGGTTCTTGTTTCCTACTTCCCACTCCTTTTACACAAAGACCCTTAAAATAAGAATGTGACTGTCTCAGAAGTTATGTCAGTGTTTCATCTGACATGGACCATACCCAGAATAGCCAAGGAAGGAGCAGCGCCACCATCGCTTCAAGCAAGTCATCTATAGCCATCTTATACAAAAACTCAGAAGTTCAAGTGTACTTTAAAACGTAAATTCAATTTACTTTTAGAGTCAGCATAATCAGTTTAAACTACATACTACTAAAATTTTTAATTAAGAATAAGCTACAAACCTAGAGAAGAGACTGGCAAAATGGCTGAGTAGAGATGTCCAGTCCCCATTCACTTCTCCACAAGAGCCACAGATTTCTGAGTCCATACTGAGGGGAGTGGCTGTGGAGAACATTGGGATTCAACAGGAAAACAAGGGAGACTGCATAAGGTCCAGAGAAGTAAGACAGCAGCACAGCAAAAGAAACAGAATATCCCAGCACAGGCCACCAGGTCCATAGCCAGAGAAGGGAGCTGTGACCTTGGGTGCCCTGTGTTGGGTACTTGGTAATCTTCAGGAAATGGATAGAACAGTAAGGTATCATATTAAGCAAAATAAGCCAGATGCAGAGAGAAGCAGTCTCGAATGGTCTTTCATCTGTAGAAGCAAACAATCATTTTTTCCCTAAAAGTAAAGTAGTGATTTCTAAAGATCAGCGACACCTTAGTGGGAGATGAGAGTGTAGAAGATGGGGAATATATTGATCAGTACATGGTGCATGAATGTATGATTATATTTAAAGTGAATCCTGTTAATTTGTACAGTTAATATGTGTTAAAAACTAATTATAGCTAGGAGTCTTACAGATGGTTACTTGAAGTCACACAAAGAAACAAATAAAGAATTCTGGTAATGCTTACAGGAATCAATGTAGAAGATATAGGTAGACCCTGTGGTGAGAGGATCTTGAATGTTTTAAATAAATATTTGTAGAGAAGTGTAAGACTTCAGTAGATCTTCAAGTATAAGATCATAGTACATTACATTAAATTTGCATTCTAACTTTCAAATACAAGTCCATAGAGAATACAATGAATGGTGTATAAAGCAATGAATGGTGTGTAATTGCCTAGCAAACAGTATTTTGGTCTCACGATTTTAAATAAATAATGACATCAATGTATTAGTTGTTATACTTTCTTTTTTGGCTTTTTTTTTTTTTTTTCTGGTACCTGGAATCAAACTCACGACCTTACACTTGCCAGGCAGGTGCTGTGCCGCTCAGCTAAATCCCCAGCACCTAGTTTTTATACATTCTTGATATCAGTATTTAAATAATGTCATAATATCAATTCTCTATGCATAAGACTAAAAAGAGAGATGTTTTTTAAAATGTGAGAGGAACATTATGGTTTTGACAGCTCTTAGTGAGATAAGATACCTGGGTGTTTTACTATTACAAAAGGTTTATACAAGTGACAATTGTAATATTAATAGCAATAACTGAAACTCTAACTCAAAGAATGGTAATAATAAAGTTTAAGAAACAGGGCTGGGGATTTAGCTCAGTGGCAAAGTGCCTGCCTGGCAAGCGCAAGGTCATGAGTTCGATTCCTGCAACCAGAAGAAAAGACAAAAAAAAAAAAAAAAAAAAAAAGAAGCACTCTGGGATGTACTGCATGGAAATTTTCATATAATCATATTCAATATTACTCTGTATCTTTACCTAAGAAAACTTACCATTGGGTGAAATGGGCAACTTGAATCCTCAAATTTATAATATGAAAGGCATGGATGTGACAAATTTGAACCTGTGATTCCAAACATTTACTCTTTCTACCAGACTCCTACCTAAATTTTTTTTTTTTTTTTGAGACACGGTCTCGCTGTGCAGTTCAGACTGGCCTTGAGCTCACTTTGTAGCCCAGGCTGGTCTCAAACTAGTAGCGATTCTCCTTCCTCAGCCTCCGGAGTGCTGGGATTACAGGCGTGCGCCACCACACCCGGCTATCCTACCTAATTTTGGAAAGTGAGTGGATATGCTGTTTTTCCTTGTGTATCATCACTGGTGCAAAAATTCTTGCAGATGAGATTTATGTAGGTCTTGTAAAAATAGCATTAGTTCATAAATCTTTAAGAATTATAGGGGGCTGGGGATATAGCTCAGTGGCATAAGCGCCTGCCTGGCAAGTGAAAGGTCCTGAGTTGGATCCCTGGTACCGTAAAAAAAAAAAAAAAAAAAAAAAAAAAAAAAGGAATTATAGTATTGAGATATCAGGTTTACATCCTAGGACCCTAATATTTTTTATTTTGAGCTGTTCTTCTATAATTAGTTTAGGTCATTCTTCTAGCTTTTGTCAAAATGTTCTTAGTGAAGCAACAGCAGCTTTAATGCCATCAAATCCAATGGAGTTAAATGACTATTTGTGATTGATGATTCTCAGGAGCAAGTGAGCTCTGAATTAATCATGAAGATTAACGCTTATAATCACTTTTTAAAAAAAAGTCTAAATCAGTTTAGTTGTGAAAAATGATAAAATATTTTTATTTGACTAAACTGTTGCCATTGAATTTAATAAGAGAATGAGTGCGTGAACTGCTAAGCATATTTTTCAGTGACAACTCTCATGCTCCTGCATTTCCCTGTTTTAAAAGGTGTCAGAATCAGCCTTCATTCTAATAACTAAATATTCCCAAAGCTCAGTTTTATGTGAGCATCCAAAAATCTTGTCAGTCTTCTGACTGGAAAGGAATATCTTGAGCTACTACCACCCTACCAACTACCATCCTACCTTTTGAACTCAGATATCTATTAGGAATTATTATCAACCATAAATTCAGCATTTGTTATGGAATTAAATATACATAGCCTACTCTGAGTCCTATTACACAAGCCTATTGCTTTAATGTAATCTAAGCCATCAGTTTCAATATGTCAAAAATCTGTCCCTTCTAAGAATTTAAAAAGACCTTTGGGTCACAGGATGGCTACTGTATGGTCCTTAAGTGGAAAAATAGCTCTTCAACTCTCTTCTGATCATTTGCAGTAATCACATGCGTGGCACTGGGAGTGACCCTCTAACAGTGCTGAAGTGTCACAATGTATTTATTCTATTTCACTATCCACAAATGTACAATTCACTTTTGCTATATAACTATACTTTTTAGAGAAGAAAAATTTTACATCATCAAGTTTCGCCACTACTACACAATTTTATTTGTTAGGAGAAACTTTGTTTCTAACTTGAAGAACAGCAACATAAGGAAGCTTGTATATAAACTGTGTTTTGTCTATATTAATATCACAATTGATTAGGGATAAAAGCCTGCATTCTTGAAGGGTGGATTTTTTCAATTTGGCTCCTTGTTAAAATACAGATACTATATTTTTTGTAGAATCTCAAGAGCATAAACAATATTAAACATCCATTAAGCCAGGTGCATATTATCCACAAAAGGCAAATTTGTGCAAAAGTAGTTAGAGCAATGTTTATTAAAAAATTGGTCAGAATTGAAGAAAAGTCACTGTGGTCAAAACTTGCCCTTCTATGAACCTCCCGAGAGATGTCTTGTGAGATGGGGTGAGGGGAAATAATCTTCAGAACAGACAGAGGAGACTTTTCTCAGCTTATTATTAATCATAGTAATGTTCATGACATTTCTACGCTGTAGAGAATAGGAATTCACAATAGATTCTGTCACACTTTTATATAATTATGCAGTCCAAGGGTGACAAAATGAAGGAATTCTTAAAAGTTCAGCATGGAGTAAAATTCACTTTCTAAATATTAGATAACTCTTTCTATTTGAATATCAAAATAATCATTTCCAATTCATCTGAATAAAACTACTTCTTCAAACCTTATGTGATAACATGTGTTTATAAGAAGGAGATTCATATGTTTTTATCAAAATGCAATTCATCTAGGGCCCATTGCTTTGCTGGTAAAGTCAATTACTTTTTTCTTAGTTATACCGTATTTGGCAGGAGGTATATCTATTGCTTCAACATTTAAGTTTTATAAGCAGTCTGTTTTATAGGAAGCTGTGGTAGTATTTTTTAAAAGAGAAACTATATAATGCATTTTAGAACCTTCAAAGTTGAGGATTTATAGCATGCAATGTTGCCAAGAATTGATAGTGTGGGCTTGCTTTATACAAACATGTCCTACCATGTTCCTGATGCAGTAGGTTAATAGTGACATATAAAATGTCTCCTGGCTCAACCTCAAAGGCCTCAGTGAAGATTGCTAGCTCAATATCACACCAACATGTCTACAGCTAAGGTAAATTTCTAAAATATGCAGTTAAATGTGAGAAATTGTGTTAATATACTTACTAATACATGATTTTTCCAATACAATTGCCAACTATATAGCTTAAATATGGAAATTTACTCTCACCAATATTTTAATTCTGAAATTCTTATCAAACCAGCCAGTTACCCCATGTAAATTTCTGTTTGAATAACATTTGATAATCAACACATAATTGTTATCTAAATTAAATCTAATCAGTATACTGGAAAACTAAGCTCTAATGAGCTTCTACTCTCTGAAATAACTTGGTCAAAAGGTAAAATATGGTAAGATCCCTCAGAGAAATATTAGTGCTTGCTGTGAGCACACATTTGCAAATCAGGAAAAGTAATTTTACGTATTTCAATAAGTAATTTGTTTGCCTCAATGTATAGAACAACTTCAGTGGTACTCTTAACATGTCATGAGAGATTTGATTGATTGTTTCTCAGTACCTTTGCTTTTAAAACTGAATATGATTGTATAAGATTTTAAAAAAACATTTTAGCATGAGAGAAAGTATTTCAATTGCACTGACTATATTAAAATGTAATATGAATGTGAAGATATTAAGTTTTGCATTTGAGCATAACTGATATTATCAGTTACTTGTCATACTAATGATCCAATTCATCAAGGAAAATTTGAAAGTATGGAAGATTATTCTAAGTCTATAACTTACAAACTAGGTAGTATAGACATCAATGAAAATCAATAAATGTTTCAGACTATCTTTCATCATTCTGCCTGATTATGGTATGCTAATTTTATAGACAAAAATCAGAGTGAATGAGTAAGTTAATAAACTAGCAAGCCAAGTTCATAGGTAAGTCTGCAACCTGATTAAGCTACATTTTGAGGTTCTGCTACTCTTTAGATTCTGTGTCTATTTGATGCTGGTACACCCAGTGACCTTTACCACAGATTCATATTACCCTGGCTAAAATGCTGTTACTTTATGTAGAAACACCTATTATTCTATTGTAGGCAAAAGTTTACAGTGCATCAATGAACTTTTGAATTAACAACATGCTGATGCTTTAACTGCTGAGGTTTGCACTTGTGGTTCATTTATTTTAGTTTAATTAAATTTATTGGTACAATTTAGGTACGTAATGATCACATTCATTATAGGAAATGTGTACCTGTACATGCTGTAGCTTGATTCCTGTTTTTTTTTCCTACTTTTATTTCCTCCCTCAAACTCTCTGCCCCTCCCCTTTCAGAAAGCTTGGATTTCATTTTATCCTTCTTTTGTCACTTGTTTCTTTCCCTGTGTTCCTTTCACCCTACCTCTCCATGGTTCCTATCTCCTTTTGAACAGGTTCTTATTATTTCCCAATATTTATTGTACATTTTGGTTCTTATTTACATTTTCAGTTTCTCACACCAGAAAGAGAATGTGATACTTATACGTGTATCTGATTTATTTCACTTATGATTATGGTCTCAAGGTTCATCCATTTAGCTATATATGTCTCAGTTTTATCCTTTTCATAGCTGAGAAATACTCCATTCCATATATAAAAAAAAACACACCTTTTTATCCATTCATCAGTTGATGGGCATTGGGGTTGCTTCCAGGAACAAACTGTGCTGCTATAAATATGAGGGCTCATCTATTGCTGTGGTGTGATGCTTTTAATTTTTTCAAAAAGATACCCAGAAAAGGAATAGCTGGGTGAAATGGGACTTTTAGTCCTAGTTTTTGCAGGATCTCCACACTGATTTCTACAGTAGTTGCACCAGTCTATACTCCACCAACAATGAAGAAGAGTTCCTTTTTCCCACAACCCTGCCAATACTTTCTATTAGTGTTCTCTTGATAATAGCCACTGTGTTTGGAGCGAGATGGGATATCAGCAGAAATTAGGGAAACATCATCCTTCACAATAGCATCAAAAGTGAAGTACTTAAGAATCAATCTAACAGAGGAAGTAAATGATCTCTACATTGAAAACTGCAATACTCAGAAAAAAGAAATTGAAGAGGATATCAGAAAACGGAAATATATCCCTTGCTTTTGAGTAGCAAGAACTAACATAGTGAAAGTGCCCATAATCCTAAAATCGTTACACAGTGTTAATGTAATCCTAATGACAATACCATTATCATACCTCACAGAAGTGCAGAAAACATTCTTAAATTAATTTGGCCACAAAAGAGACTTAGCATAGCAAAAGCAAAAGCAGTTCTGGGCAACAAAGACAAGGTAGAGTGCGTCACAATGCTTGATGGAGCTACTGTGATAAAAACAGCGATGATACTGGGGAAGAAAAAGACAGATCTGAAGATCAAAGAACAGACTAGAAGATGCAGAAATAATTCCAAGTGCACTCAGCCACCTCTTCTTGACAAAGGGGCCAAACACATTCCCTGAAAGAAAGATAGCCTCTTTCATAAATGGTATTGGAAAAACTGGCTTTCCACATTCCAAAGACTAAAACTAGACCCATGTCTAACACTATCCATTAAACTATAATCAAAATGGATAAAAGACCTAAATATTAAAACAAAATCACTAAACTGACCGGAAGATAAAATAGGTAGAACTCTGAAAGACATAGGTGTTGTCAAAGACTTTATGCACAAAATCACAATCACATAGGTATTATCACAAAGAATCATCAACTGGGATCTCATCTTACTAAAAAGCTTTTGCATAGCAAAGGAGATCACCAACAAAGTTAAAAGTCAATCCACAGAGTGGATTTTGCCAGCTGTTCTTTAAACAAAGGACTAATATCAGGAGTGAAAAAAATCAGATCCTCCAGTTCAATGACCCAATCCAAAAATGAGGATCTGAGCTGAATAGACACTTCTCAGCAGCACAAATGGCAAATAAATATATGAGAAATGTTCAACATCACTGGTCACTTGAGAAATGTGGTTCACCTATAAGGCAACTTTTCTTGATTTAAAACTTTTTCTTGAGAAAAATGAATGTGAAGTTATACATTAAGTTATGCTATTTCCAAGGGACAAAAACAAATTGACTATATCTTTAACCCTAGAAATCTGTTATTTTATATTCCTCAATTTTCTTCATGAGTCTGCTGATACTTACACTCCTGTTAAATATTTACTGGTGACACGACATGTCCATTATAGTTATCCTCAGCAGAAACTCTTTCTCATCTCAAAAAAAAGAACCAATGTCATTTAGGACCACATCATGTTATATTTGATTATTTGGAATGGTGATGTTCTCAAGGTCTATGGCTATTTCATAACATGTCAAATTTATTTAATTCAAATTTTGCAAATTCTTGCCAATGTTAGATACCATGTAGAAAAAGCATAAAATCATTTCTTTGTTATTTTGGGGGGGTGGTTGATTTTTGGTGCCAAGAATCGAACTCACAACCTCTCCCTTGCCATGCAGGGACTGTGCCACTGATTTATATTTCTGGCCTCATTTCTTGATAAATTGTATGAAAGAAAATGACATACTTTCAAAATGTGTTCTGTTTTGCTTTTGTTTTTGAATGAATCATTCCTGCTAACTCTGGCACTGTACAAGGAATGCAGGATGTGATTTATGCTAACAGAATATATGAATGACTATGTATGAATACACAACTGTTTTTATATTTGTATATCAATCAGACCAAAACTTATAAAGATTTTTAACAGGCTTTTAAATTCCAGTGCAAATGTAATGAGCAATATTTCATAAAATGAACTACTGAATAATAGCAAACTCAAGAGAAAATATGGAGGAAGAGAGAGTTGACAGAATATTTAGAGACAGTTGCACAAGATTCTTAAGATACAGGGAATATAGACAGAGTTGGTTTTGTAAAATCACATAAAGAGTAAAAGAGACAAAAGTGGCAAGTTAATTGGAATTATGAATGATTTAGAGCAAACGAAAAAAGCCTGAAGAGGTATATGAAAGAGTCTGAAGAAGGCTCCTGATAAAAAAATCAAGACAGATTGATCGTGAAAAAGTAGAAGAGAAGGCACATTTTAAAGAGAGTCAAATAAATAGAACATACATTGAGGGGTACATTTACATATTCATTTAATGGGCTTCAGAAATTCAGTGGATAAATTCACTCAGCATATTTAACCCAAATGAAAAATAGTACAAATAAATTCCAAGAGATGTGAATATCTGACCTAGAATGCAGCCTGACTTACCTATCTGAAAAGCATTAACATAATGGGAAGAAAAGTTTCAACATGGATATGACTGTACTTTCAGAAAGCCTTGATTTTATACATTGGATTTAGTATATTGCTGGTGAATGTGACTGGTTACCCTATGGGAACCAATTTTGTGTTCCTTAACTTAAGAGAAATAATTCACATGCATCAGAAGACATATACAAGTCTCTTATAAAAGCAGCAACAAATCTATTATATGGTAGTGGAAATGGATAACACTGACAGTACATTTAATTAGTCATGACAAATAAAGCACCCCTAAATGACCTCAGTCACTTTTCCTTTATTCTTATTATCAGTCACTTCTATATCTTCCAGTCCTACCCAGATCAACATTACTCTTTCTATTTCTGCTACTCTAAATCTTATTTTAAGTCATACTTGTTTATAACGCTTGTTTCTAAAGTCAAAACTTTACATAGTTTTATTTAGAGCAAATAAATTCAGAAATCATTCTGTGAGACCTCTGCTGTTCCCCATGAAATCTGAGAATGTATTTGCCTTTCCTCCTGAACAATTAAAAACTTGAATAAAATTAGTGAAAAATAAGCCAAGAAATATGCCAGCATAAATATAATCAACTGATTTTTGATGAAAGAGCAAAAGCAATGTAATGTAGAAAAGACATAGTTTTCAACAAATGATGGTGGGGTGACAGGTCATCTACATACCAAAAATAGCAGGAGGGAGTTGGAGAAAGCTTGTAGACCCAGGGATGCAACTTAGTGATAGAGAGCTTGCCTAGAATGAGATGCAGGAGGCCCTGGGTTCAACACTCAATACTGTGAAAGAAAAAATGAAGACTGAATATTCAAAAAAATTTTACAGATGTCAGCAAAAATAAACTCAAAATGGATCCATAGATTGATATTAAAACATAATACTCCTAGGAGATAACAAAGGAGAAAATCTAGGTGACCTTATTTCATGCAATGCTCCATGAAAGAAAGAATCAATGAACTGATCTGATTAAAATGAAAAGGTATGTTTTGCGAAGAGTGGTATCAAGGAGATAAAAGAAAAGCCACAGACTGAGAAAAATGCTTTTGCTTTACATCACATAAACAAGTGTCCCCCAAGATATACAAACCCCTAAAATTCAACATTAAAGTGGGGCATGTTGACACATACTTGCAATCCCAGTACTCTGGAAGCCTGAAGCAGGAGGTTTGGAATTCCTTACAAAACTAAACATACTGTTACCAGCAATCCAACAGTTACACTTTTCGATAATTACTCAGAGAAACTGGAAATATTTTTCCACATAAAAAACTGCACATAGTTGTCCACAGAAGTTTTTTTTTTTTTTTTTTTTTTTTTTGGTTTTTCTCCGGTACCAGGAACCGAACTCACGACCTTGCGCTTGCCAGGCAGGCGCTTTTGCCGCTGAGCTAAATCCCCAGCCCCTTCCACAGAAGTTTTGTTCTCAATGCTAGAACTTAGAAGCAATCCACATTTTACAGTAGGTAAATATGCTGTGTTAAATCTGGGTAATGGACTATAACTCAGGTTAAATAGAAATGAGCTCTCAAGTCATAAAATGACATCCAGGGTACTTAAATGCATATTACTAAGTAAAAGAAATCAGTCTGAAAGTCTACCTACTATATGGTTCCAACTATGTAACATTCTAAAAATGAAAAGCTATGGAGCTAATAAAAACCAGGGGTTTAGAGGAGACAGCAGGATGAACAGGTAGAACGCAGAGTATTTTTAAGAAAGTGAAGTATTTTGTGTGGTTTTTATAATGGTAGATTCCTTTCATTATAATTTTGTTTATAACCACAGAATGTACCTCACCAACAATGTAAACTCTGAACTTTGAGGTAGTGGTATGCGAATGCAAGTTCATCCTGGGAATAAGTGTGCCACTTGGTGAGCATGTTGGTAAAGGGAGAGGTTATGCATGTTTGGGTGTCAGGATATGGTGAATCTTTCTGTCTCCTGTTCAAATTGTCTGTGAACTTAACACCTCTCTAAAGATAGAGCATATTTTTTAAGGGTTCCTATTTTCAGGCATTGGATTAAAGGCAGCACAGTGTGTAATAGCTGAGTGTACAGAATGAACACAGCAGTGCCTGCACTTGTCAGTGTTTTGATTAGATGATTTCTTCCAAAGTGCAGACCAGAAGGAAACTCACAGAGTATGCTGATTTTACTAAATCAAGGAGATGAAGATTAGAGTTTAGATAACTAAAGCAACTGTAGGGACATTCACAGAGAAGGAACTACTACATCTACGTATGTCTTCTTCTGAGCTGTAGCCAAATTCCTGTGGTACACATGCGAAGGTGAGACTTTGTGGGATTAGAAGAACAAAATTACCAAGAATTTCTAGGAATATATTCTAGACTTGCATGGTATTTGAGAGAAGTGAGAGGTCTCGTAATATAGATTGGCAAAATCTTGTTAAATATACTCAGTAGAGTGTTAAAATTCCCCTTTTACTTTTATCTAAGAGTAAGATTTAACTCTCTTTGGAGAAAAATCACTTGAGAGGTTGTTCCCTCACTGCAAATACACACAATCTTGAGCATATACTCATCATCACCATCAAACTCCTACCATGGTGAACTAATAGCTACCAGAAAAAAAAAAGTCAAAACCCAACTTCTTTTACAGAAAGATAATGAAAGCAAGACACTAAATGATGCATTAAACACAATGTCCAGCATGTCATGGATGACTGCATGTGAAAATGTGATGGACTCCATGGTTGGCTCCACTTTCAGTTACATGTGAAAATCTTAACCCTCTATGGGATGGCACTAGTAGATGTAGCCTTTGGAAGATGAGCAGCTAATACAGGTTGAGCCAGCATAACATTAGTGCCTTACTCAGAGCCAAGAGAGACAAAGTAGTCTCTCTTTGCACATCATGGCCATGTGCAGGTACAGCAGGAAAGGACACTTGCATGGAAAAAAGGAGGGCAGCTGTCACCAGAACCTGGTAGTCTGATGTTCGACTGCTCAGCCTCTAGAACTGTACAGAGGAAATATGTGCCATTCAAGCCACCCATCTATGATATTTTTGCTGTAGCAGCCAGAACGGAAAACCGTAAGTCCTAATCTAAAATCAGAAAGAAAAACCTATTAGTGGAAAAAGAGAAGCTAGAAAATGACTGATAGTTACCATAAACAGATTTAATGAATTGAGGGAACTTTTAAGAAAATGAGAGAAAAAATAGGAACTATAAAATAGAATTTAACTAAAAAAAAAAAAACAAAACAAAAAAACAAACAAACAAACAAACAAAAAACACTGATAATAAGCCTAGGGCAAATAGGACAGTAACAGAACAGAAGGTCAATGAATTTGATGCTAGGAAAATATGAAATATATGAACTAAAACAAAAATATTTTTAAAACACCATGAAACAATGAACAGAACTTATGTACCCTGTATAATAGTTTCTTTAAATGAATAAACACAGAAAAAGCATTTAAAAACATAATCCCTAAAAACTCTCTAAATTTGATGTCAACTATAGAATTCAGAAATCCGGGGTCAGTGGACTGAAGCCAAAAGAAGCATGCATAAGATAGCAGGAAAGTACATCACAATCAAGTTTTCAGTTCAAGAAGTACATAATCTTCAATATTATCTAGAAAAGGTACATATCATAGAGAACAGCAAAGGAATGCCATACACTTTCCATCATATATGATGTAAACGAGCCCATGAAATGACATGATAAAGTATTGAATAGGAAAAAAACCACAAAGTCAGAATAGTAGATCATAGAATAATAATAGAATTTAAATATAATAGTAGAATTTCAATCTATTAAATATAATCTTGAAAAATGAAGAAAAATAATGCTATGTGTCATAAAATAAGAGATTCAAGCAAACATTATTACAAGTAACATAGATTTTAAAGAGCAACTAGGGGAACATTATGATTTTATTACAAATTCTACCAAGAAAGAAAAATTGTAAAAAAGAATGCACATTACCTGCTGAAACAAGAATAAAAGCACAAAAATCCTTGTTATATAAATTTCCTTATACAATAAAATGAGTTCATATTTTGAAACATATTAAAAGTACGTTTTTAATAGTGAATTTATCAAATATTTCAGGAACAGAGAAAATCAACCTTTTACAAACATTTTAAGAAACCAGGACAGAATATGTTCCAATTAATTTTATCAGGCCTGCATTACTCTGATATAAAAACCAGAAAAAAGGCATTATAATTAAGCCACAAATCATATATCATGTGAATGTAGTCCCAAAATCCTAAAAATTTTTTAAGAAATTTAATCCAAGAACATACTAAAATATTCTTACATACGAAGTATGTACATTTTATACTAGAAATACATGTTGATTATACAAGCAAGGATGTTTGTTCACACCTATTCTAGCCAAAATTGTATTGAATGTTCTAGGTAGGATAGATAAATAAATACAGAGAGAAAGGAAATTAAAAAGTTTCAATTATTAGGAAAGGAGAAGACTATATATGACCGTATGTATATAAAATCCTCAAGTATTTAGACAAATCTGCTAGCAGGCAGTATGTGAATTTAAGTTATAGTATATAAAAAACTTTTATAAATTAAATTTATACATACATAAACACTTTGGAAGTTGATTTTTAAAACAACATTTACAAATAGTATCAAAAAACATGAAATAGACACAGCCAAATTTAATAAAATATGTTCAAATATATAGTGAAAATAACAAGGTATTATAAAAGAAGAGTTACATAAATGGAGAAAAATAATTTTAATGAATGAAAAGACACAATATTGTTAATCTGGCAAGTAAAATTATTCTATTGATTCAACACAGTCCTTGTTTTTTTTTATTTTTGTTTTATTTTTCTTCCGGTACCAGGAATCGAACTCACAACCTTGGGCTTGCCAGGCAGGCGCTGTGCTGCTGAGCTAAATCCCCAGCCCCCACAGTCCTAATTAAAGTCCCAGCATTATTTTGTAGAAATGCATGGACGGATTATAAACTATGTAGAATTTCAAATGATGCAGACTGGCCAACTGAACATTCAAAATAAATGAGCAAAATTGGAAGAATATGGAGATTACCCCCTGCACATAATTAACTGATTTTCAACAAAGATGCCACAGTATTACAATGAAGAAAGTATCGTCCTCTCTAGAAATAGTACTGAAACAACTGTATTTTGGTGGAGAAATGAATTCAAAATCTCACAATAGTCTCAAAAATATTCATTAAATTATTTGTAGTTAATACAATGAAACATGAAATTTAAAGAATCCCCAAAGGGCAACACACAAAATTAAAATGTTAATCTGTAACATTTCTAGGAGAGAATTATTATAAGGCAATGATTTCTTAGTGAGAATAATCTACATTTAGAAGAAAGTATGTTGTAAACTGGATGTTGCCAAAATTCAAAAGCACTGATTTTCTAAATGTAATTTCAATAAATTCATATACTGTAATGCTAAAGGGGAAAAAATGTCTATAAGTGACAAAAAAATTTGTAGGAAAATCAATCAACTTTTAGTACTCAATGAGAAAACCCCACCATAAAATATGCACAGAATATTTGAAGAAACACTTGGGAGTTCTATGTCATAGTGGAGGATTTCAACATTACATAAAAGATGTTCAACACAATTAGTCATTAGGAAAATACAAAGCAGAAGAACACCTAGAAGAGCTATGAATTTCTGATTTCATAAATACGACTTTTTCTGAAGAAGTCCAATAATTCTGGCTTAACAGTTCAAACCTTACTAGATGCACTTCATGGGGGATCTCAAGCACATATGAAAAGTGAAGGCAGAAGCTGTGTAATTGGCAAACAACAAAACATACGTCTGTATTATGAATCATAGCTATGCTGTACTTTACAGTCCCAAAACATATTTGTATTATACCTGAAAGTTTGTAGCCTTTGATCATCATCTTCCCATGTCTTAACTTCTCACTGTTGGCCATTGAATATTTGAAACAAGAAATAAAAAGACAGAAAAGGACAGGAGGGTGGAAGAGGGGAGAAAGGAAAGAAGTGTGGAAGGGAAAGAATAAATCTACTTCTAAGTATACCTGTTAGTCTTTATCAATGCAAACTGTTTAAATCTAAAGGTGAACTTAATCATCTACCTTTTCAGTTTACATTCTCTGTAAATCTAGGAATTTTTTTCATCTAGTTAATTATCTGTATATTGTTGGGTACCATGTATTCAATTTTTGTTAATGAAGCTTCTAGTTAATTGATCTAAACATGTTAATAAACAATCTTTCAAAAAATATGGGCAGACAATTAAACCCAGAGCTTAAGGTATGAAAATGATTTCAAATATGGTGATGTTGGTGCCTTGAGGTTTACACGATAATTCAGTGGAATACCTTGAAAACTGGCACCTTATCTTTCATCTGTATCAGTGGAAAAAGTACACATTGTGAATAATACGTGTTTCATACTTATTCTGTTAAATTAAAGGAAAAAGAATCAATAGGAAATACACTTTAAGGACTATATTATAATGAATTGGTTTATGCTATTGTAGAACCTAGCTATGTAACAACAAAGTTCTTATAGCAAACCATCACAAAGGACAAGACCATACTGTCTGCCACACACTGAAGCTTACATACATTGGCACAATTTCCTCATCACAGGAAGTCCCAGAGGACTTAATAGTTTTCAGCTAACTGAATCAATCCTACTCAGATTATGGAGGCTAATTATGCTCTCTCCAAGTCAACTGATTATGAACTTCAGTCAAAGCTGTAAAACACTTCCTCAGAGGAGACGAGAATTGTGCTGTAATGCCCTAACCATTCAACATGATATACAAAGTTGACATTTATATTCTAGTTTTTGTCAATTTAGCAACCATACTAAGTACCAACTAAAGATAAAAATATCAAGATTCTACTTACAGCTGAAATCAGGAGAAATATTTCTCCAGAACACAGTGACGCACAACCCTTACACAACAATCAATCTCTTCTACTTCCATCCAAAAACTTAAATGCTGTGATGTAAACTTAACTTTTTAAAAAACATATTGTGTAATGACAAAGAAATAACAGAGGAAAGAAAATTTTAAAATATTGGTTTTCTGTAGGCAAATTACAACAAAATAAGGAAGAGATAGTAAAGGTATATTAAATGGAATTCTTCAAACTGCACCAGTGAGACGGACAGAGAGGCATGCACACACACACACACACACACACACACACACACACACACACACACAGGAAATTACCTTAAATAATTGTGGGAGCTTAGAAAGTCCAAAATCTGATGAGCTACACTTGGAAGCTAGAGAGCTACTGAAGAGGTACAGTTTAGATCCAAAAGGAGAATTTCTTCTTGCTCTCTAGATAATCAATCTTTGTTCTGTTAAGGCTTTTTTATTTGTTTGCTTGTTTGTTTTTCTTCTGGTACCAGGAATTGAACTCATGACCTTGCACTTGCCAGGCAGGCACTTTGCTGCTGAGCTAAATCTCCAGCCCCCCATTAAGGTTTTCAATTGATTGGATAAAGCCACGCGTGTTTTGGACGGTAATCTGCTTTACTCAAAACCCACCATTTCTTTATTTGTTTATCCATGTATCTATCTATCTATCTATCTATCTATCTATCTATCTATTTATTCATTAGTCACTTTCTTGACACAGGGACAAAATATTTTAAACCCACAGGTTGAGAAGATGTTCATTGTGGCTTGTGCTCGCAGAGTGTTCAGTGTATGAAAGGTTGACCAGCTTCAAGACAGAAACAGCATGGTGGAAGTTTCAGGCAGAGGAAAGCTCTTCAACCTATGGCCAGCAGGAAGAAGAGAGGGAGGAAGGGTCTGGGGACAAGAATAGCGCCTTCCAGGTTGTGCTCCAGTGATAACCTCTTAACAGGACGTTGGGATATGAACTCCTCAATGGATTAGTTCACTGAAGAGTAGAGAACTTTACGATCCAGTCAGTTTCTGAACACATGAGACTTTTGGTGCTATTTTGGGTCTAAACCATAACACTTTCTTATGTGTATCATTCTGGGGATTGAATCTATTCAACCACTAAGCTATACCTCTAGCCCATGTCCACTAATTTAAATATAAATTTCATCTAAAAATTACTGACATAGAAACATCGAGAATACAGTCTAACTAAATATGTGGGTGCTGTAGGCAGGACCCACCAAACTGACATAGAAACCCATCCATAAAACATAAATACTAAAGTCCTCATTTCTGCAACTGGTCATGTGATGATGATTGGTGGCTAGAACTCCTCCTTTCACTAGCGTTCCACATTCCATTTGCCCTCAGCAGTCACCTCAGCTCGCTGTGGTTCTTTGCTTGAAGTACCTCAAATTCTCAAATCTGAAGAGTCTGAGCCCTTAGAAGTCCTACTGGGTAGGACTTCGAAATTTTCTGTAGTTCTTTTAAGTACACTGAGAGGTCCCACTGAGAGGCCTCATAGGTTACTTTGTGTTCTGGACACACTCTTTCTCATTTACACTTTGTAGCAGTGTTATGTTTTCAATCTGAGTGTCTCCCAAAATCTCATGTGCTGAAGACTTGATCCCTAATCCACAGTGTGCAGAGCGGGGCCTGGAAAAGTAATTGGATCATGAGGGTTTTAATTTCATCAGTGGATCAATTCACCGATGCATTCATAGATGAGGAGCATCATGGGTAGGAGATGGAAGCTTAGGAGGCTGGGCATAATTGAAGGCAACGGGTCTTAAGGACATCACTGTATATTGTCTCCATCTCCTTTCTCTGGGGCTTTCCTTCTGATTCCTGGCTGTCATGAGGCTATCAGCTGTAATCCACCATGGCCTTCTGCCAAGATCATCTGTCTTGTTGTAGACTCATAGCAATGGAGCTAGCCAGCTATAGACTGTTACCTCTGAAATCATGATAAAAAAGAAAGCTTTCTTCACTTCAGGTTATTTTCTTGGTGATTTTGTCACAGCAATGGAAGCTGAATAAACCTGGCAGACATCCAGTTTTCCTTAGGAATTATCAGAAATCATCACTGCCAGCATTGTCACACTGTCTTCTTTGCCAATTTGTTCAGAGGCACAAAGCCAAGCATATCTGATGGCAGTCTACACTTCTGCTTCAGTGGCCTTTCTTATCTGTTTAAGACTTCTGGACCTACAGTAGTGGAACAGAAAGCAACATTTTTGTTAGTAGATCAGTGTAGTAAAAGTATGTGGAATCACTCTAAATTCTACCCCTTGATTCATACATGTTGATCCTGGCTCTGAGAGAATTAGCATCAGTATTCTGGATGGATAGTTTAGAACACAGACAGTTTCTAAATTCCATGGACATTTAGTTTAGAACACAGACAGTTACGACTATTACCCCAGGCTTACAAAGTATTGCCACCTAAATGTACTGCCACCAAGGCTTTAACACCTATTTTTTCAAACCATCTGCTTGTACCTAATGAAGAACATGGTAGGGACAGTAAATTTCATGGTTTGCCACACTTTCTGAAAAGAAGTGAGTTTCTTCATCAGATTCATGCTTTCCTGAGTCCAGTGATGGTAAGTAAGGTTTTGTAGGCCCATGGATAGAAATTCTGGCAGGAATATTATATGCACATAAAGAAAATCCACATCCAAAGTGTCTCTTCTGGTCAGTATACAATGGTGCATTTTTCATGATGGAAGTGGTCCAATGTAATCAACCTGCCTTTGAGCAGCTGGCTGCTGATCACTCCAAGGAATAATGCCAGGTTGCACATACAACACTGGCCATAGCCAGGCTGGATTTGGGAGTGGAACCTATATACATCCCCCATCCTTGCCTCCATGGTCATTTCCCTTATTAAACCTTTAACCAGTGACAGAAGTTGCTGCAGAAAGACGCTGAATGGTATTCACAGGACAGGTAATCCTATCCACTTGATTATTTAAAATTATCCTTATGTGAGAATTCCTAAAGACCAAATAAATTTCCATTATTTGCTCACTCAAGATATATCTACATGCCTCTTCCCAAGACCTTCTTGAGATAAATTGTCTAGTATCTTCCATCCAAGTCCCTGACCATTCAGCCTAACCATCGGCAACAGATCACAAATTAATATACAATATTATCCCTGTTTTTCTTCATAGGAAAAATGAATAACTCAGTATACTGTTTGAAGGTATGCCCCCTTGGAATATTTTTTTCATCAATGTCCTTTAAGAATAGCTTCTAGTCATGGAGTTTAGTGATACTGTTGTCCACTTTTAGATTGTACATGTATATTTTATAGAACCAACTATAAACCATGGTGCACTTTTTCTTCTTTTTAAAAATGGCAAGTGTGAGCTTGAAGTGAGAATGTATGTTACAGTTGTGAGGGGCCAAAGGTGTTTGGAAACTTCCCCATGTACCTCATTTATTCCATTGGGGCCTGCTTAAGTGTAATCATATATACCACTTTCTTTCCATAGCATCAGCTTTATGATTCAGTGAGTCTCAAAACTCTTAGTTCATGATGGGAATCTCAGGTTGTGTGCAAATTTGGTGAAGGTGGTTCAAGGTTAGGTATTGAGTCTTTTAGTTCTGGTACAAAACAACAAACATTGTAATGTATTTGCCTCTCTTCTCTTGGACACAAGGTCTCACTATGTAGTTCAGACTGACTTTGAACTTGTGGGGTCCCTACAGCCTCAGCCTTCCAAGTGCTGGGATTACAGACATGCACGACCACCCCAGGCTAAGGTGTTTTTCAGCTGAAGAGGAGTTATGCAAAAAAAATGGAGCTTTGCTCCAAAATTTTAAGTGCTTGACTCACGAGTCATCAACAGGAAATAATCAAGGCAGCTGAGAGCATCTCCACTTGTTTGTGATGCTTTGGGACCATTGGATTTGCTGCATCACCTGAGCCAACTGGCAGAAGAGCTTGCCCAGTCTGCTCCTCTCACAGAGTCATCTTTTGTTCAAAATTAGAACTTTGGGGTGACCACTTATCAAATGAGTAGCACTGAAATAAAGAATGTGTTGCTTATATAAAGTCTGAAAAGATCAACTATGCCCTGTGGTCTTTTATAGATCTAGGAGTGGCCAGATGCAAAAACTGACCTTTCCTTTTAGAAGACACGTTTCTCATGCTTCACACTTCCAGACCCTTGAAGATTATGTCTAGAATTCTTTCTACTTCTTGGACAGTAGTCCCAATCAACATATTATCAATGTTCTGCATTACCACCATGTTTTGTGGAAGGTAGAAATGATCAGTATTCCTGGGAAGTAAGTTATTACATAGGTTTGGAGACCTGATATTCTCCTGAGACAGGTGAGTAAAGATATATTGCTGGCATTGACACTTGAAAAACACCCATACTCTGGGGGACTTTCCTCATAGATATGAAGGAAAGCATTTGCCTGAAGAGTGTCTGTATATCAGATACCACAGAATGCCTTAATTTGTTCAAGAAAGGTAAAGCACATCTGGAACAACAGCTGCAATCAGAGTCACCACCTGGCTAAGTTAATCTACTGTCATCTTCAGGATTCATCACTCTTCTGCACAGCCCAATAAATGAATTGATGGCGATGTGAGACTCAAATTCTTGCATCTTTCGAGTTCTTGATGGTGGCACGGGTCTCTGAAATATCTCTAGGAAAAAAAGTTATTTTTTTAACTATTTGTGTAGTCAAAGGTACTTCTGCAGTCTTCCACTGCCCACCCCCCTTTTTGCCATGATAGCTCTCATCACACAAGTCAAGGTACCAAGTGCAGATTCTGAACTTTAAGGAGTGTAACCTTTCCATAATGACTGAAATAATCATAGGATACATTCAAGATCCACTGGATCCACTGTGGTACAAAGTGAAGTAAAACTGTACTGATCAACTGACTTCCAAAAGCCCTTCATCTGCTAGACTGCAATGATGTTTTTGGGTCTCCAGGAATTAGTGTCATTTCAGAATCAGTATCCACTGATCTATGAAAAATATTATTATTTCCCCAATGCATTATTTCTTGGTATAGGACCACATGTTCCCTACAGGAAGGGTTGGAGGGAGATTGATAGTATAACCTGTTGACACTGGAGCAGTATCCTTTTTTCAGAGGTCCCGAATCTCACTGTTATTCAAGGAATTCAATGTATTTGTAAACTTTAGCTCTCAGCACTGAGTTCAGATATTGGCCAAAAGTATATATGAGATGGCTGTGCAGAGATATGGGACTTTTTGTGGCCACAAACTCAAAACCTCCTGGACTATATGGTTAGAGATTTAAAGATGGCCTAAAGGGTTCCAAGTCCATGTAGGAACAAAATAAAATGCCTTAAGGTATATGGTCTGACCCTTGTCCTCCCCATACTCTGACTGGCCTTAGGGTCAGTCATGTAGCAGTCAAACCCTTCCTTTTTTCTGCCTTCCCCTGTGCTCTACATGAATTCCTGCACAGATGTCCTTTTCTCCTTTATCTGGGCCTCCTGGTTCTATCAACAAAAAGGAGCAGAAGCTTCAGTTTGAGGCTGTTTTTTCTCTGAAACTCTTTCTCACCAAGGGGATACTTTATATATGTTTAATACTATGCCATATCATGAACTACTGGTGCCCTCTTCACCAAAAAAAAATGTGTCATCAATTCCCTTAAGTCTAACCAGATAAATCAAATTTCAGAACCAATAGCAGAAAATTTAGAATCAATTCACAAAACTCATCTTAAAATTCTGTCTCTCTTGAATTCCTCTGGTACCAGTATAAAATTCAATTAAGGAAACAGAACCAAGAGGAGATACATATTAAGAGATTTATTATGAGATATATCAACACATGAAAAGATTTACTAAAAGGATACAGTTTTAGGGGATTTCCATAATTTCAAAACTTTAGACACCAGCTGAAGCTTCTATCCCTAGGCAGAGTTTATTCTTTCGCATTGAAGTCTTGTTTCTGCTTTTACTTAAAGTCTTTTCAGATTGAAAAGGCAAGACAGATTTCTTAGAGTAAGTTCCTTTACTAAAATTGAACCAATTATGCACATTAATTTATACTGAAGCAAGTCAAAATCTCACAATATGGCTCAAATTAACACCACAAAAGAGAGAGGAACAGAGTTGAGTTGTAAAATGGTACCTGTTTCCCTTGAGCCAGAGTATATAGGCTTCAGAGTTGGAGGGCAAAGGAAGCCTTTGCTAAGAGCCTTTGCTACTCAGCTGATACAGGGAAGTGACCCAATTACACCAAACTCAGAAACTGGATACTAAGAGGATTGCTGTCACGTACTTGAGATATCTTGCATGCTGGAGTGCAACCACAACATACAACTCCTAGGAGGGGAGTTTCTAAAAATCCTACTGACTCTCCCTACAGAGATAAGCAAAATGCAGAGGGACCATAACCCACTCATGAAGGTGGCCATTCCTCTCCAACTCACCAACGATGATTCCAAGCTAGTGGAAAAAAAACAGACACTGTTTCATGGTGGGGTAAAGTTCTAAACTGCAATGTTTTATATCTTAGGATAAATCAGACTTTTAGGCATTTGATAATGATGAGATGAATCTATGAAATTTGTTGGAATTTCACTCACGAGTCCATAAGACAGGGGCAATGGGAATATGATTTAAAAATTTAACTTGTTTCTGTTTGCACTTGGCAAATTTCTAGCTCTGACAGTACAATGGCATGCAGAATTCTATTCTTAAAGAGTAAATTCTAAAAAGTCATAAGGACAACTAACAAAGTTAAATTGAGATAAACAAAAATTTCAAGAGGAAATAATTTATTCACATAGGAAAGTTAACCACATATACTGAAAATAGAAAACAATTTTGAAGGAATACTGTATATGTGAAACATTAAATCTGATGCATTTTAAGCAACTAACAGTTCTATACTGCAAAAAAACTTAGGTCAAATTGAGTTTTTATTACAGTTTGAAAATATGCAAGGAAAAAGTCATGGGGCATCTCCACTTTATTCTACCCTTACAACACCAAGATAATTCTGATAATGTGATGATTACCTATGAAGATATGATTTCATACATAAATACGTCAGAATACTACTTGCCGATAAAGAACTTTATTTTTGGTGAACACAAACTACTTCACATGCCAATCACACAATATTTATTTTATTATGACCTTCCTAACTGAATTATGTGTTGTGAGAGAAAGAAATATTTTATTCCCATGAATTATGCAGTAGACGTTAAATGGAACGTATCACCCACTGGCCATTCTGGTCAGAGGCTGACATTTATTTTAGAGGTAATAAACAATCTGGATGTCAGAATGGCATCTATATAAGCTATACTTCTAACCAATGACCTGGATGTTGAATTACAAGGTACTAATTATTTCCCAATTGCTACTCTGGTTAGAGAGTTGTTTCACCCAGCATAGCTGGCTCAACTTTGGCTTCTGAAGAGAAAATAAGTAAACAAACCTCCATCAACAATGTTTGAATTTGCAACGAAACTGAGGTGTATGGTCACACTGTGCAAAACAGAGTTTTCTTTTCCCTAAGTAATATACATATGAATTAGATGCATAATCCAAATGTGAGCAAACTTTTACACAGGTGCACAAGTGTGAAAGAAGATCAGGAAAGCAAAGGAAACAATGCAGTTTCATAAATCTTTGATAAAGATTCCTTCTTTGGGTGAATATTGGAAAATAATGATATATTTGGATGTTTAGTGGTGCAATAGAATATATTTAAAACACTTATGAAATATAAAAGATCTTTAAAATAAGACCCATGCAAAAATATGTGAGTGATACCTCATACTACATGAAGGATACATTTTTCTGCTTAGTAAAATGTATCATTTTCATACAGTTCCATGTAATTATTGTGTAGTTTTATCTATTTGTAATTGTACTGTCATTGTAAAATAATCAATCTAGTTTAATTTTATATTTTCTACTTCAAAGAATTTCTATAGGAATCTGTATTACATTGAATGATGATATTTGTTATTTTAGGGAAATACGTTATAGAAATTTAAGCCATTTTTAGTGACTGAAGTTTTTCCATTCTTGGCACTGATGACTAGGTTTTGCTCATCTCTCACAAAACACAAACATGGTAGTAGGTAGGAAAGACTCTGGCAGACCTGAACCCACCGAAGTTGTATAGTATTTCTGCAGATAGACTTGGCAGTCACAGGGAAACCATGACGACACAAACACACAAACACCATGCTCTTTTTTGGAAGTCACTTTAGGGAAGATTATGTTTCATGAGATTCCAATCCCATATAAGAATTTGTTTTCTCACACATTATACTTTCACCACTTAAAGAAGAGTTGTAACTGAATTCCATTTTCAGCTTCATCTTCTTCATCCTTTTGAAGTTGAAGAGATAGCCAGAAAGAAAGGGAAGAGAAACAAAACAACACACCAAGAACAAGATCACTGGATAGAAACAAACTAGCCAGGGCAGCTTCAGTGTAGGAAGGTTCTGCCCAGGAAATTTGCTCACAGAGTTGCAGTTGCTTCAGCAATGAGCAGTGTGCAGGTGGACCAGTGGCATGATAGATGTCATCTCATAAATATTTTTAAGAAAATCTAATCTCTGTTTTCCACTGAATCCTTTATTATTCTGCTAGTATCCATTTAAATGATTTAGCTTTGCTTGTCTTTCACATTCTTCTGTCAAAGTCTATAGTAAATAACCTTTCAAAAATAATTTATTGAAATGTCTGTTAATGTCAGTCTTTACCCTTCTGTGACAATCCCTGTCAAAACGACACACAGCAGACACAGTGATGAGTCTGTACTGCAGCCACTCATGCGGGAGGCTTATTTTGTCCTTTGATCTTTACATCTGATCAGTCCCGTTGAACCTGAATGAGTGACTAAAATGACAGAAGGTGCGAGCCAGAGCTGCATCGCAATGGTAGGTTGTGCAGCACCTCATTCGAGGAGTTTGTGCTGGTGTGAATCCTAACGCGACGTAGGCACAAGCCTGTCACAACATGTGCTTGCTTTTCTTCGATGCGGTTTCCGCCTCCCTGATTTATCACTTGGACATTTGACAGAGCGGGGAAAATAAAAAATAAAAAAACAAAGTTCAGTGACAGCAAACAACTTTCTCTTCCCTCAAAGCTTTTGGAAGTTTGCCTGCGGAGAGTTGATCTCAGTTACTTGACTGTTAATTAGAAATGTTATATGAGCCCTGTGAAATCAAATCCAATATAATCTGGTTTATGTCACCTCCGGTTTGTGGTGGTAGGGAGAAAGGATCAATTTATTGCAATTAATGAATAACAGCCTCAGAGACTGTCAAAGTAATTTGCCTCCAAGAAGACCTGAAACATCTTGCCATTCCAGATTTTGATTAAATCATACTACAGAGTAGTTAGATATTTTAAAAAATCACTTCTATATGCAAACACAGAAAACCCAGGTGCAATAGCGTACATATTGCTGTGCCCGCACATCACATGTTGAAATCCTAACCCTGAGGTAAGACACTATTTGGAGGCAGGTCTTTGGTAGGTGATTAGGTTCATTATATGGCATTACCACCTGTACAAAAGAGAACTCAGTGAGGTCCCTCCCCTTGTCTTCCATGTGAAGTTACAGTATAAAGAACTCTCACCAGACACAGAATCTTCTGGGGTCTTGATCTCTTGCTTTGCAGCCTTCACCAGACTCTGATAAATAAATTTCTGTTCCTCAGAAACCACTCAGTGTACAGCATTTTGTTGTAAGAGTTGAAATGGATTAAGACATTAGACTTCCCCCAGCAATGCTCCTTAACTGTCGTTGGTTTCAACAGAATGCCATTTTTGCTTAAAAACAAGCATAGAAACAATAATCAGTATTTGGTTGCACACATTAGGTAAGTATTTGAGTGTTTTAGATAAGTTAGAGGTCAAAACCATTTTTAGGTGTTTTTCTAGCCCCTCAGTCACAGAACAGATCAGGATGGAAACTGAAACAGTATCTTAATGCGTGTCAAAACACAGACAGCGATTCCTGAGAATACTGTAAGAGCAATCGCAGAAACTGCCCAGAAAATGATTTTATATTATAGTTTTTAAAATGTTGCAAAGAGTAACAGCAACTGTCTCTTAGTCTTTTAAGTGAAAATTTCATTTTATTCAATACTTTGTATAGGAGTTAAGGCATATAGTTTTATGTTCTGTTCATAGCTCAAAAATCAAGAAATGTATATGTGTGTGTGTATATATATATATATATATATATATATATATGTATTCCTTTCCCCCGGTTTACTAACTGCATTTTTTCTCATTTATTATTTTAGTATTTCACTTTCAAATATATAGTCAGGCATAAAAATATTACTATTTTAGTCATTTATCAGTACTGGTCACTTAGAGTGTACAAGACAGGTGAGTTTCTCTACATGGATATATATTATTTACTACTCTGACATATACTCTGTATCTTCATTCACTCAATATTTTAACATACAGTCTGAATAGTTTTCAATAGTTTTCCATTTTTTAGCTATCTTTTCCCTTTGTTGTCAGCTAATAATTATGGCCATCCTTTCCTGAGCTAGAGGCTTTGTTAAGTGCTCTATATGCAACTGTTCCTTTAATTCTTCTCATAGGCCTGGGAGGTAAACACTATTATGGTCTCTATTTCACTAGGCACAGAGAGTTTAAGATACTCGCCCCACGTCACAGAACTAGCAAGTGACAAAACCTGGCTGTGCAGTAACATCTTGCCTCGCTCTGATATAGATCTGTTCCCGTGTCACTCACTGCTGTTCTTTCCATGAAAGACACTGGGACAATGATCTGTTTCTTCTGTCCCTCTTTTCAAAATATCTGTCATCTCTTACATTTCCTCAGGATTTTTTTTTTAATATTCTCTATTAACTAAAAATATTGTTCATCACGGCTTGCAGGCTAACAGGGTAAGATGTGTTGATTTACACAACAGCCTCTTGGAAATAATTATGTAGCTTAAATGAATGACTCTAATGGAAACAGTTCAGATGGGGGTCTGGGGAAACAGACATGATGCACATGGAAATCTTTGTGAAAACACTGTACTACGATAGCAAGTACTGACTGCAGTTTTATAATAGAAAGATAATAAATGCATCTCTCTCCCTCCATGATTTACCTTAAATATTATCAGAAAAGAGTGATTTTCTGCACCTACGTAGCCAAGCTACGTATGCCAGGAGTACTGTGATACAAAAGGTCAGTGTATGATAATCATGGGTTATTTGTAAAAGTAAAATAAACATGTATACACAAATAGGAAATATGCTCAATAATGGCTACATTTTTGTCTTCTTCCCATTATTCTATACACTGGTTAAACAGCAGTGGCTCCAATGTTGCTCACTCTCCCTTAAATACATCTTCTGGCAGATATAATTATTTTCATATTAACATCTCATCTTCTCATGATCTTATTGCTTATTTACCTAATTCTAGTATGATCGTCTTTACTGACTTCCTGCTTGGAGCCACTCAAATCGTCAATCTCTAATCACACTAGCAACAAATTATCTTTCTGCACAACAGAGATGCTATTATGTCACTCATCTTCTCAGAATCAGGTCTGAATGTCTTAACAAAGACTCCAGAGTTATTCTACCATGTTTCTCCCTCCACTGATTCATGCTTATCGAGATTACAGTTGAGCAAAACATAAGGGAGATGCTTTAACACCCGAAGCAGGCAATGCTTTACTTGAGAGTCACCCAAATCACAAGAGCAAATGTTGCCAAATGAGATGATACTGACCTAAAAAGCTGCAGGGCATAGAAAGCAATCAACAGAGTGAAAAGACACCCTACAGAATAGCAGAAAATATTCACCCACTTTTCATCAGGCAGAAGGTTAATATCCAGAATATATTAAATATTTAGATATTTGGCAGTTGAAAAACAAGTAAATCAATTAAAAACAGGCAAATTATCTGAACAGACACATCTCAAAAGAAGAGGTACAAATGGCCAATATATACATGAAATAATTGCTCAGTGTCATTGTTGATCACAGAAATGCAAATCAAAACTAATGGATGGCAGTTAGAATGCTTGTTATTAAAAATTTTAGAAAAATTTTAAAAGATAACAAATGTTGGAGATGATGTGGAGAAAAAAGAGCTCTTATTTACTGATTATGAGAATGAAAATTAGTGTAAAATTTGTGGAGAACAGAATGGAGGTTCCTCAAAAAAATTCAAAGCAGATCTGCCGTATGATTGAAGGCTTCCACCCCCGGGGAGATATCCAGAGTCAACACTCCATCCTTGCATACCCATAATTGCTGCAGTACTGTTCACAATAACTAAGACATAGAATCAGCCTCTGCACCCATCAACAGATGTATGAATAGAGAAAATACGGTGCACGTACAATAGAATATTATTTAGCCACAAGAAAAACGAAATCCTGTCATTCTAAGCAAAATGGATGGAACTGGTGGACACTATGCCAAGTGCAATAAGCTAGACACAAAAAGATAAACTCCTTGTCATGTATGGAATCTAATGAGTCAACTTGAATATAAAATAATAATTACTGGCAATTGGACAGTGTGTGTATGAAGATAGGGTGTCACTGCATTATTATGTACACTTAATATGTGTTAATAAAGAGATAAAAATTACACTAATAAATACTTGTTACTGACTGGGTTGTATCAGATGAACACTTTCTTCTGTAAAAAATTATATACCATATGTTTTTCTTTCTCACAAAATGCCGTTGTAAATATTTAATTGTAGAATATAGAAAGTAGTTTCTACTTATTGACTTACTATTTTTGACATCATACATTTTTAGAAAAATCACTTCTCTTTTGGTATGTGTAACATGCTCACAATAAGATTTAGTTAAAATGATAGTATGTGCAAATTGAGAACGCAAAGAGCATGAGGATCATGAAAGAGGTTAGGCATCATTTACATATTAGGTCTAAGTTCTGAAAAGCACTGCAAGCTCTAGTTCAAAATAGAAAAGTGAGCAGAAACACTTAGCTATATTTCCTCTGTAAATTATGCCTAAAGTAGAAGTTTAACTTAAAAAGCAAAAGTATAAACTTCATTTAGATCCCACCTCCCACCCTTCCTCAAGATCCCAGTACCCAAAGACAAGACTGTATAGCCATGGTCACCAGACAAAGTTCTGGACGTAACAAAATAGTGTCTGGACTTGTCAGCCCTAGAGTGATACATGATCAGGTAGTGGGAGGGGGAGCTGAATCTTATGAATAAGGCTGTAAAACTTTTATCATAACTTGCCCTATTTCAACAAAGTAAATACCTACAGTAGAATACTTTCACACATGCGAGATTTATAAAGATGTTAACATGCCAAGTTATCCTTCACATAAAATGAATCATTTCCAACAGGCATCTAAATCATTTGTAGTTGTTACATTAACACTTTATAGATGTCTGTGTAGTAATATAGTATCGATAGCATCATAGGGTATAATTTGACCTCCTCAAAACATGTGGCAGGCAGTTAATACACTGAAGAAGAGAGGAACCCCATCAGGGAGCTCTTCTTCTATTTTTATTTATGCTCAGTGTCTAATTTTTTATTAGACCATATTAAGTACTCAATGGTGGGTCTACAAGAGATTGTTGGAAAAACTGATCATCAAAAAAAAAAAAATGTAAGCACTGTAGTAAAGTAGGAAAAAAGCAGGTTTAGGGTTAGACAACTCTAGTGAACTATTCATTTTTACCCTTAATATGTCTAGACCCTCTGAACCTTGATTTTGCCATCAACAAACATGTCATACATTATTGTTAAAACTTACAGAACACGTTCAAATGTGATATTTCATTTGACTCTCTTAATAATTCCAATAAGTATACTATTATTCTCATTTTACAACTGGGAATATCTATGTCTATATATGTAAGAAAATTGGACTAAAATTTTACTCTAATAGCCAAATTCTTTAAGTGAAAAAATATTACAAATATGTTCAATTTTCCCTCTTAAATTACAAAATAGAACTTGATTTTGAAATAGAAAAAAGATAATAAGTATTTATTAGAAAATTTTCTACTGTACATTAGTCTTCATCTTGTACTATATATAAAACAGCAATGCAGTTATCTGTTATTGTACAGTACATAATTACTGTGTGAAGTATACAATTTCAGGACAAATGCCTAATTTACATTTTAGTGAATGAAAGCTTTCAAGTTATTTAAAGTTGATAGAATTTGGCTTGAGGATTTCATTTGGGGACCATTTCTAAGCAATGAAATGGAAACAATAACTAGGGAAATTAAATGTATGTTCTAATTGATGGGGACTGCCTTGTGCGAGCAATATCATCCTATACCCTCAAGTCTCCCATACAAATGTGAATTCCAGGAACAATCCACAACTGCTTAGACCTTTATTCCTTCTTGCTCTCTCAGGTAAAATCAATAGTCATTTCTCCAAGGTATATCACTGCAATGACAATAAAATAACACTTTTCACTATATTTACTAAATCGATCTTTTAATTTTGTATATTAATTCAAAAACACTAGGTGGTCTGAAGAACATATTATAAAGTAATATCTACAACACAAAACATACAATCCGTAGTGCCAGTTTACAAGTGAAAATTTCATGCAAAGGCTATAGGTGAATGACTGGTGAGAGATGTTCGAAATACCAGTTGTGCATTCTGAACATTTGAGTGGAACTGATCGTAGGGAGATGATGGTAATAAGATAAGAATTGGCCAGGTGATTCAAAATAATAAACCAAACCTTTCCAGAAAACAGGGTGAAGGGAAACAGTGATAGTGGGAGAGTGAAACAGCTAACCCTTATCTGACTCATTGTCCAGGTACAAAACTTCTTATGCAAAAGCCCCATTAAAAATAAGTACATATTGTCCTTTGGCCCACAAATCTGCCCGCTGAGAAAAAAATCCTCAGGGCGTCTCAATGATAACAAGAGAGCAAGAGAAAAACCAAGAGAAAATTCTTTAAAAATAAAAGACTAAGGAAAATTCTCTTATGTACAAAAATGTGAAGTTGTAGCCTGCTTTCAGCCATCACGAAATTTCCCCACTATTGACCCTCTAGAGGTGAAAACTCTGCTCTCAGGACTGCTCTGACCCTCTCTCCTTTTCTATTCTCTTCCTCCCTCTCATCACTGATGAACCTCCACCCAGTGTGTGGAGCTCCTTGCGATTCTCTGAAATATATACATATTTCTCTTCTCAGAGCATATGAAAAAGTGAAATTCGCAACTAGGGAGGAAGAGAAGTAGTTCCCCAAAACAGTGAAAAGCAGTGGATATAAATGATGTGACAGGCCATTCTATAAGCTTCCAAAGTCGAATTAGTGAGGTATCAATTCCTTAACATTTTTCCTAAGAAAATGCCTGATAATTTTGTTCCCTGAGATTAATCCTCAGATCCCTTTCATTATGTAAAATTGTATGCAGTGTTCTTTCTTTGCTGAGCTCGAGAGGTGGACGACTGTCAGATTTGACTGATCAGATACTTTGATTATCCTGCCTGAGCAGCCTCAGTTACCAGGTCAAGATGGTCCAGCCAACTCAGCAGGCAGAGGTGACCTTATCCGACAGATGAATGGGCAGAGACTGAAGGCAGCTTCAGCCCCTGTGAATCCACTGTGTCAGGCTCAACCCACAGGTTGGTACCAGATGAAGGCACACAAGTGGCTGAGTCACCTGCTGGCACGTCCTCACATTGCCTGGCTCTCTTGGTTTCATTGCATTTTATTTCACTCTCTGGCTCTGCAGAACTCTAACTTTTGTTCACTGAGGCACAAGTACAGGGAGGAACTTTACCTTCAGTGTTCGTCAGTCTTGCCGGCTCTGAACACTGTGTGAGACTATGGAAAAGCCCGCCAGAAGTCAGACAGGAGACACATGTGTGGTTTACGGTACCCAGTGCTTGTGTCCACCAGAGGAAAAAAATTTACTTTGCTAAATTACTTTATCAAACTTAGGACTCACTAACTGAATGTACCGGGCATGCTTGAAATGAGAATGGTAAAAAGCACTTTCAATTGTTCTGAATATAACAATTTTAAGGAATGGATGAAATAATATCTCTGGCTCTAATTCCAGATAAAGAAATCTGGGTTGTTACGAGCTGCAGAGGCACAGGCAGCGGGACCCGGGTACAATACCTGTGCGCAGCCAGAATGCTTCTCACATTATGGGGACACGTCCTCCCCACAGAGCTGTGTGTGTACTCCTGCATCTGGGCTTAGTACAGCATAATGTTGAAATTCTGTTCTACTCAGTGTCAATATAGCATTGCTCTAATTTCTTTAAATTTAGGACTAGAAAAATTTGTCACTCATGGTCCTATGAGTCAGTCTGTTTTCTTTTTAAGTATTTGTAAGTTAAATAAAGAACTTCATTATCAGTCCCAGGCATTGCATAAGGTCTTTGTCTTGTTTTATGAATTTTTGTTTTGTTTTGTTTTTGTTTTTCTTCTGGTACCAGGAATCGAACTCACGACCTTGTGCTTGCCAGGCAGGTGCTGTGCCGCTGAGCTAAATCCGCAGCCCCTTTGTTTTATGACTTGAAGGACACACAGCCATACCTACACAGACTGGACATGAATAGAAGAGCTGAGAATCTTTGGGTCCTCCACCTCCCCAGGCCGTGTGGAAAGGTGCCCATGAGTCCGGGTAGGGCATGATGAACTCACTTTAATAGTTTTCTCACATTGTGTAGCAGAGCAGACAGAAAATGAGTTGTTCAGAGCCCCTCAGACAGTTTTCCACATTTCTGTTCTCCGTGTTCCCAGCTTCAATATGGTTTGGCTTCTTAAAGACCATTGCTGAAGCTCCTCATCCAAAGCAATAGGGCAAACATGATCTATTGCCCAATCTATCAATAGGGCAAACTGACACTACACTGACACAAACTTTGCACCACTTCAGTTGCTTTCCGAGAAGCAAAGAGAGCAAAAAGTGCTTGGGCAGTTACATCCCACCCTACTCTCCACCTTGCCTGGCCAACTGCTAACTGCTGTGACCTTATGGAAGTTCACCCGTCTCACCTCCATGGCAGCCAGGTCTTATAAGTGTCACACACCGCAGAATTTCCCTGTGAGACCAGGTGCAGCTCCGCTTCCCCACAGATGGCACTCATGCTTAGGTCAAGATGCCTAGAATGTTGTGTGCTCTAGGAGGGCCCTCCATTCCCCAGCCATCTCATCGCTGAGCTGCTTCTGCCCTATCATGCTTCCCTCGCTTCTTTACCCAATTTTCCTGGAAGAGTTCTTTAGCAAATCTTTAGCAGGAAGTACTTTGCAACTCATTACAAGACTTGCATTTGGACAACTTGACCTCAAATATAGCAAGTGTGAACACATCTTTAACCAACAGATTTATTCGGTCGCCAGCCTATCTCATCTCAGTGTAGCAATTTTTAGTTGTCAGACAGTATCTGCTGAGGATTTGGAAACCTCCAGAACTCATGGGGCTGAGTTAGTAATGTACAATGGCAAACGAAATCACCCCTAAACTACACTGACACTACACATTTATAACTTTGTGATTTACGTGTCTCAGGTATCCACACAACTTAGTGGGGTTCTCTTCTTCAGTGTCTTTTGTAAGACTGTGTTCATGGGATTAGGGAGCTTTGCAAACATCCTGAGTAGGGCAGGATTCACCTTCAACCTCACTTGGTACTGTTGGCAGGATTCAGTCCTCTGTATGCTGTTGGGCATATTTCCCTGCTCACCGTGGACTCACAGTCCTCTTTGCCAACTGAGCCTCTGCAACAGCTTTAGGAAAATGGAAAAGATGAGGAGGCAAGAGTTCTAGCATGAGAGAAAGACGTGAATGCAAGGTTTTTGCAAGGTAACTACAAGAGTGAAGTTGATCATGTTTGCCCTATTGCTTTGGTTAGAAAGTTCCAGCAACAGGCTATCCTCAGAGGAGAGAGATTTCAAAGTTATGGATACACACAGGGGAATGGAGGGCCCTCCTAGAGCACACAACATTCTAGGCATCTTGACCTAAGCATGAGTGCTGTTTGTGAAGAATCTTATTTTCCACTTTCATGTCTTTAAAACTTTAATTTACAACTTCATGATCCTATTCAGAATGAATGCTAGGAGTTGATTATCCTATATAATGAACAGAAGCCTCTATTTCTCATAAATACCAGTTAAATGTCAACACGAGGGAGAAAGACTTGTAATCGTTTCATCCTTGGAGTATCTTTTAAAAAATAAAATGGTTAAAACTCTGTCGTGGCAAATCATGCAGTTTAGAAAGTCAAAAATCTCTGCTGCTGCAGCTCGCTTGGCATTTCGTTCCACACTTTCTGAAGTGATGCTCAGATAATTTGCTGTTTGCCTCAATCTGGCTTGACAACTGGAAGGTATTTTATGATGTGAAAAAGCCCCGTGTCCACTTCAATAGCTCCAACTTGAAGAAAGCTCAACTCCTGGCTACGACTGACTCATTGATCACCCTCCTGCTGGCTGCTTTGGCTCCCAATTTACTAGTATAATGATTTTTAAACACCGAGTCCAGATGTTCCCCAGGGATAACCAAGGTGGAGAGAACACAGGTATGTGAAAGGATGGAACTTTTCCTAAAACTGATTTTTAATTTTTAATTTTAAAAAAATGTATTTATGGCTTCTAGTCAGCCTGTGCTTAAGCACGGGAAGCATTGGGATAGACATGCCTATCTGCTCGGCCTGCATGACTGGGCACCTGTATCCATGCATTTGTGCCTCTGCGTTACATAGGTAATACAGAAGGTCTATTCAGCAAGGCTGCCAAGACAGCTACTATTCAGGATGTGACCTTACACCTGTCTAAAATTTCAGAAAAGACTGAGATGTCCCTGCCCTTCCAAGTTAATAGGAAAATCAAGTAGCATTAAATAAAAAGTAGCAACGCTATGTCAGCTTGAGTGGCCTTTTATGCCCACTGACTCCAAAGTGAGCTGCAACTCCTGACCAGGACTGTTGACCTTGTTTTATTATCCAGTAGGCATGACAGTTATCTCTTTAGTTTCTAGATATTTTTATTTAATGTATAATTTATTTTAATTGAATTATTATGATTAACATATTCATATAGATACAATTTTATATTTTTTAAAAAACTAATGACCAAGAAAAAGCCTTGCTTTGTTTCAGAATGTTTAAAAAGTACTACATCCCAAGCTATTATCTGCCAGCCAGTCACTCAGCACAAAATAGCAGAGCCACAGATAAGACACTGGGAATTCATTCTTTTTTATGGGATACTTTCTGTCTCAACTATAATAAAATTTATACAATTGCTAAATCAAACAGATGTAGCTTTTATTTCGTTTAAAGGCCACCAAATCTGAATCCAGAAAGAATTAGATAAGAGAAAGCTTTTGTGTCAAAACTGTATGCCCTGCAACATATTAACAGCTCTTATGCTGCTGGAAGGCATAAAAAGGAAGGTAAAAGTCAGATCTCTATCTGCAGTTCAGACTTCCCGAAATGAAAGGTTGTGTTTGCTGAGCAGAGCGTGTGTGATGTTCCTTCCCCCAACTGAATAACACTCAGGTTTGCGTGTGCAGGAGAGAACATTTTGTAGCTGAGACATCAAGGGCCAAAATGAGCCAACCACATCTTTTCAGATTGTGGATAGAAATGCAACAAACAATAAACATCACATAGAGAAATAAAAACAATAATAATAATTAAAAAATAAAATCTAATGATATCTCAACCAACAGAAAATGTTCATCATAATTTTTTATTGTTTATTTTTTAATGTCTTTTTGAGACAGGGTCTCTCTATGCAGTTCAGGCTGGTCTTGAGCTTACTTTGTAGCCCAGGCTGGCCTCAAACCCACAATGATCCTCCTGCCTCAGCCTCCTGAGTGCTGGGATTACAGGCGTGTGCCACCATGCCCGGCTCATCATAATTTTTTAAAAACGGAGTTAGTTCACTGTTTAAAATACTGTGCTGTTAAACATTTCTTAGCCATCATTTCGTTGAACACACACATACCAAAATATATTTCCATGTATAAATATATTGGTCACACACCAAATTCCTTTAAAAACTAGAATTGTAGTGTAGATAGCATTTATGCATTATATGTATTGATTTTAATGGTGTGGATTGAACCCAGGGCCTGGTGCATGCTAAGCATACAGTCTACTGCTCGGCTGCACTGTCAGACCCTATATTTTTTTATTTGAAAATATAAATACATCTCACATCTTCATGACTGTGTAACTTACATAGCATGCATTTCTTCCCTCTGCTGAGCAACTATATCTATGAAGCAGAGAGGTGTCCATGCCGAGGTACTGAAAATGTTCTGGTAGGGCTACTCAGAGCAATCCTATGCCCTAATTTCCAGACTCTTTAAGCATGAAGAATGATCACATGACCCAGTTCATACCAATAAAGCCTCCTCCGAGTTGGAGGAGTTCTGGAAAACCTTTGCTTTTCTGGTAAAATAAGATAAATGCACCTGGCTATGATCCCTGTAACCATTTTCTAACTTAGGTACTGTGTGGGCTGAGGCTTCCACAGCATATCTTGGGAGCAGGAGAGAAAGACAAAACAGATCACAGGCATCATCTCTGAGTCTCCGGGCCAGCACTGCCTACCTCCAGATTCTGTGATTGAAAACTATGGTGCGTCTTTAAATTTTTTTAAATTGTATGTTGTGAAAGATACGTTGCTACCCATCTGTCCAAAATACTCCACCTCTCCTCAGACATGCTTACTCCATTGTTCCTGCCACTTTCTAAATCAGGTCTTCTGTGAAAGTCTTTAGTTGGGCTATCCTGGTTGCCTCGGTGTCCTGAATTGATAACATTTCCCTTTCATTGTCATTTTAACCTTGGGGAACAGCCAGAAGACACATGGTGCCAGATCCACCGAATAAGGTGGATGAGGACACACTATAGTGTTCTTTAAAGCCTGCCTTTCCACCGGATGGCCCTGAGCAGCGGCATTAGTTCTATTTTTATTTTTTTAACCATACTTCCTAAAGACACTCAGGAGAGAGGAATTCCAAGACTGCTTCAGAAAGTAGCAAGAACAAACAATTGGAATACATGTGTTGGAAGTACGAGGGAGTCTTCTGAGTGTGATTAATGGCAGAGTCTTGACATACAATAAATTTTTAATTAAAAACTATAAAATAACTTCAAGCAGAGGAAGTATAGGAAAGAGAACTCAAAACTGGCTACAGAGAAGTGCATAATAAATAAAAGTGAACACCTTAGATATGTGCTTGTCCTTGCTGTCTTGGTCCATTGATATTGCTATTACACAATTACCTCAGCTTTTCAGGTGTAAAAGCAACAGATATTTGATTTTCATGGTGCTGGAGGCCAGGGAGCCCAAGACTGGGGTGCCAGGCAGCAGGGTCTCCTTCTAGCAAAAGCCTGCTTCTGCTACAGGTGGCAGACTTCTCGCTGTCCTCCCATGCAGAGCCAAAAGCAGAAGCAAACTCTAGCGACTCATAAAGGCACTATCTCCACTCCTGAGAGCTCACCCTCAGAGCCTCCTGTAATTCTAACCGCCCCCAAACCTTCTCCTCCTAATACCACCACACTGGGGCCAACTTTCAACACATGAATTCTGAAGTGACACAAACATTCAGCTCTTAGCAGAGCAGGTATTAAAAATCCTAAGAACAATGAAGGGGAGAAATTCTGGTAACGGGCTTTCCCAAATGGGGCTCCTGGTATTACCTGGAGCTCCTAGTGTTTGCTTGGTATCTTCTGTCAGTCTCTGTAAAGAGCACAACTGACAAGTAAAAATAGAGGTCACACAGATGGAAAACATTTTTCCTGGCAATAAAACTTGAGATGCTTTCTGAATTTGTTTTATAAGGACAAGAAGATTGTGTGTGTGTGTATACGTGTGTGTGTGTGTGTGTGTGTGTGTACATGTACAGGAATCTACTTAATTAAACTGAAATCAATGTCTTTGGTTATTCTTAGCTTTGTGGTGCATTGGCTCCTCTCTAGTATTGGATCATTACCTCCTTTAACAGATATTTGGGCCAGTTGTTGCTAAGGCTTAACTCTAGTTGGCCCAATTCTTAAATTTAGGGAATCTATAATATAAATCAATCCATGTTTTCTGGAATATTACCTCATAATTTGTGGGTCAGTTTACAAGGACATATGCAATGTTCAGAGAATTCCATAGCTATTTCCTTCACAGAAAGCTAATGAGAAGATTGTCTTTTGTATTATTTTTTGTACAATATGTATTTGTATAATCTCATTGGAGATGTTTGGTATTTTGTTCATTTAGAAATTCTTACTTGACCTCTAAGGAAGATTAGGCTGAAGTTTCAAAAGAGTCTGTAATCAGAATTTAACTTCTAACATGGACTGACATGTCCTTTAGGGCCACACTGGGAGCTCTGATGATCTCTAAATATGGCTGTCCAGGACCATGTCCATCTGCACATGCTTGACTTAGCCTAAAGTACCCTTCCTAATTCAAGAGGTGGAGCAAGGTAGGAATTAAATGTGGAGGTTAGCAGCAAGAGGGTGCAGTGCTGCACACCTGTAATACCAGCGTTCTGGGAGGCCAAGGCAGGAGGATCAGAAGTTCCAGCCCAGTCTAGGCAACTTTGGGACTTTTGACACCCTTTCTCAAAATTAAAAATAAAAAAAGCCTGGGGATGTAACTCATTTGCAAAAAAATATGATTCAACCCCCTACTATTGAAATAGATACATGGATACATAAATGCATACATGACAGATGACAGATAAGATAGATGATAGATAGGCAGATAAAAATAGATAGATGATAGGCAGATTTAGATGATAGATAGAGACAGAGACAGACAAGGAGACAGGGAGACAGACAGACAGACAGACAGACAGATGCACTGAAGAGCTCACCTGGCTAAGATCCAATTCAGGTTCCCTGCTATCTTCTCTTTTTCCATTCTTTTTGTCTAAACTCCTGACTCAGGACACTGTTTCTGGTGGGTGCACCGCTGTAGAAGGTCAACATTCTCTACATGTTTGCTTGGGTTTTCAATATGCCTATCTTTATTTCATTAAACTCCTTATTTGGTTTTCTTTTTTGCCTGTTTTCTTTTCCTTTTCTTCCCCCCTCTGCTTTCTCTTTTTCCTTCTTTCTCTCTTAATCTGAAGTCTGTGTAAAGTACCATTTGGCTATTTATTCAATGGTACATTATTAAATTTTGTCTACTAAAATGTATAAATAAAACCAAATACTTTATAGTCTTCCTTGACAGCATATTTCTTTTCTATGTAATGTTTTAGGATCCAACTATGTAAATGTGTACTTGTACAGTTAACTCAGTAACACTACTATATAATATTCCATGTTTAGAATTGAAGAATAAGCCAAGTTTATAAGCAAGACATAATATATCAATTGCATATTTGAGTGTTTCCTCACTTTTTGGTTTAGTTATTTTTCTATTAGATGAAGTATGTTGCTTTACAAGTACTACTGCCTGTGTCACAGAGTACACGTGTTCAAAAAGATTTTAATGTGAACACTGACCCCTGGAGTTCCTGGATCATAGAGTAAGCATATGATTCACTTTCTACAAATCGCTGAAACAATTTCTACAGTGGTCTGTCATTGCACACTTACACCAACCTAAAAGGACTATGCACTTTCTTGCCAAAAATCGGTCTAACCTGACTTTGTAATTATTGGTAATTTGTTGGGTCTGAAATGGTGTCTCATTGTGAATTAATTTGTGCTTATTTGCATATTAATTAGCATTTATTGCTATTCTTTTTTCCTATTTTTGTCTTTTACTCTTCTGCCTTTTGTGATTTTAGTTGAGCTATTTATATGATTGCACTTTTCTTTTTTAGCACATTGGGTATACTTTCACTTTTTATCGTGGTTTTTCTGATTGCACTTTTCTTTTTTAGCACATTGGGTATACTTTCACTTTTTATCGTGGCATTTGCATTACACATTTGTAACTAATTCAAGTTAACTTGCAAGTAGTTCTGTACTTCACCACAGTGTAAGGTGCGTGCCCTATTTAAAAAAAAAAATGCTTACTCTTTCGTCTGTCATTTCCTTTAGCAAACATTTGTGTATGTGTGTAAAATATTAAATAAGCATGTGTGCATGTGTGTAGCATATTGCATATATTGTTGTCATTACTTTTTCGAACAAGCTATTTTCCATTAGACCAATGAAGAATTGGAAATATAACTCTTTATTTTAGCTTCACTCTTTCTTCACCAATGCTTTTTTTTTTTCCTTTATGCAGATCCAAAGTGCTGACCTGAATCATTTTCCTTCTCCCGGAAGAACTTCTTTTAACATTTCTTACAGGGCAGGTCTTTCCCCAATTAATTTCCTCAGTTTTCAACTAAGAAAGATTTTCTCTCTCCATCCCTTTTTTTCATTTTTCTTCCTTTTCTTTCTTTTTCTTTGTAGTATGTGCGATTGGACCTAATGGCTTAGCAGTGCTATGCAATCACTCTATCATTAAGCTACATGCTCCACTTTATAAAAAAAAGAATGTTTTCAACATAGCACCTCAACAAGTTGCCCGTGTTGACCTCAGATTTATAATCTGCCTGACTTACCCTTTTCAGGAACTAAAATTGTATGCACCACCACACTGAGCTTTTTCCTTCATACTTTTTGTTTTGTTTTGTTTTGTCTGAGACAGTCTTGCTACATAGTCCAGGGTGGCCTTGAGCTCCCAGTCCTACTGCTTCAGCCTCCCAAGTGCTATGATTACGTGCACGCACCACCATGCCTGACCTTCATTTTTGAAGGACAGTATTGCAGAATTCAGAATTGGAGATTGGAGTTTTATTTTTCTATCTATGTGAGCAATTTAACTATTTCACTTCACTCCGGTCTTAACTGCACGTTTTCTGAGAAGTTAGATGTAATTCTTTTCTGCTCTTCTCTAGGAAAAGTAATCTTTTGCTCTATCGTCTTTCAAGAAGTTTTAGGATTTTGCCTTTTAAGTATAATATTCCTACATATATATCCTCCTAGCATCCTGCTTCCTTGGTTTGTCTGAATATCCAGGATTTAGAGTTAGATGTCTGGCATTAATTTGAAAAATATTTCAGTCATGCTTCAAGTATTTATTCTGTTTCTTTCCCACATGGCATTTTTGTTACACGTATGTTACTCTTTTTGTAGTTACCCCATAGCTGTTAAGCACTCTGTACTATATTGTTTAGTCTTTCTTCCTTTTTAAATTCGATTTTAGAAGTTTCAATTACTATATTTTCTAGTTCATTGATTCTTTCTTTAACTGTCTCCAGGACACTAATTAGCCCATCAAAAGCATTTTTCATTTTTGTTACAATATTATTGATCCCTTTTTGATTCTTTCATTCTTTCGATCCTTTTGTTTATAGTGCCTGTCTGTTCTTGCATGTTGTCTATGTGTCCTGGAGGGTCTTTAGTATATTAATAATGGCTATTTTAAATTTTCAGTCTAATAATTCCAGCATATTTGTCATATGAATTTGGTTTTGCTGATTTTCTTGTCTCTTCAAAATGTCATTTTTTTCTTTTGCTTTTTAATGTGCTACATAATTTTTTCTAGAGAGCTGGTCATTATCAATTTGGTAAAAATAACTATGGTACACAGGATGTTAGTAGTGTGAAAGCATTCTAGAGCCCTATGGTTGGGTTTTAGTTTCTTAGCAAGCTTGTGCCTCTGGGCTGTGATTGTTACAAATGCTTCTTCTCTTTTAGGTGGGAAATAGGTTTTCAATTACTATGAAAAATATATGCATATTGTTATGGTTGAAACATTGTGTCAACTTGGGGAATCTAGAGGTTTGACTAAGTGACTCAACAGGAAGCCAGGGTGCTTACTTTGTATACATCCTGAGCCTGTGGAGGAGGAGGGCATGGAGATTATGTGAGAGCTATATACACCTTAGGTGGGGGTAGCCTGTTTACAAAATAAGGCAGAGAAAGAAGCTGATTGCCACCATTCCTCTGGTTTTGCTCTGGCCGTTTGCTGTTCGGCTGCCATTCCCCCCTTTGCTCTTGTTGCTTTGCTGTCTTCTGCCTCCGAGCCAGCCAAGTATGGACTGAAACCTCCACAAACTGATAAGCTAAATAAACCTTTCCTTCCTTCATTTTGGACGTTGGGTATTTTGTCTCAGCAACGAGAGAAAAGTAACCAAGACAGAATTTGGTACCAGGAGTGGAGCCGTTGCTGTGACTACACCTGACCATGTGGTTCACGAGCCTTTGGAAATGGCTTGTGGGAAGTGTTCGGAAAGGTTCAGAGATGTCACCTGAAAAAGAAGCACTAGAACAGCTTCGGCTGTTCTGTCTGGGAGATTCTGGTCAGAGCTCAGAAGCCCAGAAGGCTGATAGAAATCATGCTGGTAAAGACCGGGTTCGGGGGGTTTCTGCTGGGAAGAAGGACTACATTGGTTGTTGGACTCCAGATGATGTGTGCTATGGCTTGGCAGAAAGTTTGTCTACATTTTGCTCGTGTCCAGAGACTTTGCCTAAGACTGAGATTAAGGGCGGCAGCGGACTGATTAATCTGGCAAAAAAAATTTCAAGGCAGTCAAATGTTGGGGCAGTGGCATGGCTATTGTTGGGGGCTTTTAGCCAGATTTATATTGAAAATCAAGAGCAAAGAGCCCAGCAGGATGATTTAAAATGTTGTGAGTTTGGCCAGAAAGAAAGCTCCAGTAAAGCTGTGGACTGCAAAGATAAGGCTGAGGAGATTTCTATTGCTGAGAAAGAACAGGAGAATAGAAAAGATGGCCTGAAGGCATCACAGGAAGCAGCAAGTCTCCACCCTTTGCAGGTTAAAAACTGCAAAGGTGAAAGACCTTGCCTTGAGAAGGAAGCCTCAGAGCACCATGTTCCAGAATGGCGGCGGCAGCCACACCTGGCTCCAGAATGGTGGCGGCATAGAAAATCTGCTCCTCAGAATTGGATTCAGAGTGCCCAGCGATCCAGGCACTCGACCCCTGTAGCCAAGAGAGAGGAAAACTTGGCTACTGCTCCAGGTGGCAGCAGACCTTGGCATCATCCCCATGGCCCTGGAGTTAAGTACATGGAAAATGCAAGAGTTCTGAGGTTAAAGAGGCTTCCACCCAGATTTCAGAAGGCCTGGGAGGCCAGGCAGTGTGCCCCTGAGAGGGCAGTGTGTGAAGCTGTGAGTGTTAAGCAAAAGGGGCACTGGAGACCTCAGAAGTTTAGAAAAGCCAGGACCGTGGATCATCAAAGGAAAGCTGTAAGGAGGGAGCAAAGTGGGCCTAAGAGAGAAGCCATGGAGGCTGTAACCACCAGAAGTGCCATAGGGGTGGACTCATACAAGCCCTTAGGAGCTTACAATGTGCCACAAGTTGCTTCAGATGCTGCATGTGGAATTACAGGAAGTAATGTTAGCCTTGCTGGATTTTGGACTTGCTTTGGTCCCCATACTCTATATCCCCCTGTTTGTACCTTTTGGAATGGTACTGCTTATTTTATGCCATTGAATGTTGGAAGTGTTTAACTTTTCATTTGTACAGGGGGTCACAGCTAAGAGTTTGCCTTCATCTCAGAGATTTGGGACTTGGACTCTTCAGCAATGCTGAAACTGTTAGGACTTTGGCAACTCTTGCAGATGGACTAAATGCCTTTTGCATAAAGGGATGTGCATGAGTCTTTGGGGGTCGAAATGTTATGGTTCTAATGTAATAACATGTCTTTGTATCTGGAAACTGGTTTAAAAAAATGTATCTGGTTGACAAGTTGACAAGGGGTGGAGTGTTATGGTTGAAACATTGTGTCAACTTGGGGAATCTAGAGGTTTGGCTAAGTGACTCAACAAGAAGCCAGGGTGCTTACTTTGTATACATCCTGAGCCTGGTGGAAGAGGAGGGCATGGAGATTATGTGAGAGCTACACGCCCCTTAGGTGGGGGTAGCCTGTTTACAAAGTAAGGCAGAGAAAGAAGCTGATTGCCGCCATTCCTCCGGTTTTGCTCTGGCCGTTTGCTGTTCGGCTGCCATTCCCCCCTTTGCTCTTGTTGCTTTGCTGTCTTCTGCCTCCGAGCCAGCCAAGTATGGACTGAAACCTCCACAAACTGTAAGCTAAATAAACCTTTCCTTCCTTCATTTTGGACGTTGGGTATTTTGTCTCAGCAATGAGAAAAAAGTAACCAAGACACTTATATTTTGAGCACCTTGTAAGATTTACCTTTTTATCATTATAAATACAGTGAATCTCTTTATGGCTAGTAATAATTCTTTTTTATTTATGATGTCTACATTATTTGATAATAACTTTTTTATTTATGATGTCTACATTATTTGATAATAACTTTTCTTCTGACTTAGGTTATCATGATTTAAGCATTTGTCTCAGTTAGGGTTTTCTCAGCTTCTTTAGTTTTTAAATTAATGCCTTTTACCTCTGCCATAAATAATGTTATTGTGTGTGTGCATGTGCATTTTGTTCATTCCATTGGTGTTTTTCTATTCCTGTGCCAACACCAATTTGTTTTAATTATTTACTAAGCCTTGGAGACAAATTTTTCACCAATTTTCTTCCCTACCAGATTCAGATATATTTGAGTAATTATCCTATCCATTTTCACAGTTTTTTCCTCCATTGAAATTGGCCTGTTGGTTTCCTACAGGATAATCACAATTGTATTCCAATTGCATGCTGGAACTTTGAAACCACCTTTGGCTTTGCTTGCATATTTTCAGACATGCCCTAGGCTCATATGATGTACCCATGAAATTGAGCTAGCTATTTATAACTTGGCATAATCAAAAGATGATGCATTTACTGACCAGAGGCCACAGTGATCGTTTTTATAATTGATAAGGTTTATCCCCGAGAAAGAGTTTCTACAATTGGGTAATGGAAGAAGGAAAGCATATACAATCTGCTGTAGTAAAAGGAAAAGGTATAGAAATAATTATGAAGATTATTTACCAAGGAAAAAAGGTAGGTTAAGAAAAATATTACTTCTGCACATTTTTGGACATACAATTAAATAAGTCTTAAATATTTATTCTGATGGAAAGGAGAACTTTTTATTTTTTATTTTTTTTATTTTAAAGATAAAAGGGGGGAAACATTAACAGACATACAACATTTTACAACATATCACAAGCACAGTACAGACAATACAGAGGTACAAACAAAATGGTAGGGAATTAACAATGGTTGTTGTATTACATACTGATATCTTCAAAGTGGCTTCTCATGAAAACAGATATAGACATGCAGTACTGGTCAACCAAAGACTCACTGACAGTTTCTTTCAGCGTAGAAATAGAAGACAGAAGAACAACCATGTTAACCATCCTGTATATATATACATACAAAATTTCTCGAAAGGAGAACTTCTTAAGAGCCAAAATATTCAAGTCCAAAGTATACTTATATGAAGCACTTAACGTATTTAGCAAATGCTATAAATTATCTTCAGTGATATATGAAAACTATACATTTGCCTATTTTGTTGGCTTATAAGATGAATTATCTAATTTTTATTTCTCTTTACTCAGTGATTTCACAAATCATCTATTAATGTAAAATATGATTACTGAGATAATAGCCATTTCATTCATAAATTTCAAGACCACATTAAGGCTATTTAAAAATTCTACAAATGATGCCCCATAAAAGAGAATATAAATGATTCTCTATCACTTCCTAGGGTACAAATGTATTTTCCTTTAAACACTTTTCACATGTCATGTAGCTAGACTGAGTATAATCAACAAATTATTGGTCAAAAAGCACAGAAAACTTCATAAATCATTTGAGGAATTCTAAGTTTGCAACATTGAAAATTTACAAGCTCACAGTCTCTAAAATTGCCAGGAGAGTACATATAACTTATTGTATATTTTCACATATTAACATGGGGATTTGCTACAAGAAACCCCACTTTTGTCATATTTTTGTCTCATCATCAGTATTGTGGTTTGTGTTAGGATGTCCTCCCAAAGCCTCACGCAGTCATGGGTGCAGGGATCTAGAGTTATGATTGAGTCATGGTCCAATGTTGGAATTCTGGGTGTGAGTGCTACATCTGCCCCAGGGTGGGTAGCCTGCATACAATGTAAGGGAGGGAAAGAGGCTTGCTCTTCTAGCTGCCCCTCCTCCCTTTTGTTCTTGTTGCTTTTGCTACCTTCAGCCACCATGAAGTGGTGCTCTGTCTTGGAGCCAGCTGAGTATGGACTGAAAGCTCTATAGACTATGAGTTAAATAAATCTTTCCTTCCTTAATTTTGGGCATCATGTATTTTGTCTCAGCAGAGTAAAGTAACCAAGGTAATCAGTTTGTTGGATACCAGACAGTACACTCCAGTCACCAACTTGACGGTAGTTAGACTTCACCGTAGATAAAACAACTAATGGCCATGTTTGCCTACACTTAGCAGTGCAGCTCCAGATATCATTTCTGATTGTCCCAGTTCCTGTTTCCTGAAAACAAATGACATGATGATTCAATGCATCTCAGAGAATTTTAATTTTAGATTTTCTACAATACAGAATTTCTCTTATTGACTTAATCCCTTTGAGATAGGAATCACAACCAGTATTAGCATGGTCTCTCCCAAAATGCCTAAAAAATGATGAATATAATAAGTAGTTCATAAATGTAGGTTTGTAGAATGGAGAGTATCTTGACAATTTTTGAGTTGGTCTAAGCAAACATGAAGTCACCAGCTTCTTCCAAAATACAGTTATTCTTTTTTTTCAAACAGATCTAATTTTCTCACTCAGTAGAACTCATCTCAATATTTACATAATACACACCTAATTAAAAGTAAAATATAGAAGCAAACTACCACTCAGAAGTTTTATGTGACCAAAAAAACCAGCATAAGTTATGACTCACTTTGGTATGACAGGGTATTTAATTGGCTGTGTTATAAGGTTGATTAATGCAGATCGTTTCTGGTAAAATTATTATTAATTAGAAGCAAGCTAAATTAAATACTTAATTAAATAGAGTATTTTGAGCCCTTATTTCATCATGGTAAGAGAAAAATAATAGAATAAAAATTCCTAAACAAATCAGAATTGGAAATTCCAGATGAAAAATACTTCTAAGAAATTTATTTGTTTATTTTTTGTCTTTGTTTTGAGATAGGGTCTCTCTATGCAGGTCAGGCTGGCCTTGAGCTCACTTTGTAGCCCATGCAGACCTCAAACTTGCAACAGTCCTCCTGCCTCAAACTCCTTAGTGCTGGGATTGCAGATGTGCCCCACCACTCCTGGCCTGTACTTCCAAGAAATTTATATCAGGTTAAATTACCGTATGCTAATTTTTGCTATAGTCATTTCTATAATTGGAGCTTTAGGAAGAAAATGACAAAATTTAAATAATAAAAATAAGGAATACTGAGAATTTACTTTTTCTAGTTGGTATATGAAGTACTTTCTATATATTATTTAATAAAAAAATGGGAACAAAGCTATGAAATACCTAGGGTAATTAAGAAGTTGTCCATAGCTGAGGTTGGTAAATATTGGAACATATTAATGTCTGATATTGAACTTGATTTTTTTAACAATTATACAACTCAAAAGAAAACAAGTTTATAATTATGATGGTGGACATACAGAGGAAAAAATAGATGTCATTTTATGCATATATTTCTTTAATGATGGACAATTTTCATGCCAAGTAAGCAAAGAAACAGAAGAGCTTTTAGATGGAACATGATGACGAAGTGTTTGTGTATTTACCATTGTCTTTCCTATTAAAAAACACATCCTAATTAATGGTGTTGATAAATGTAGAATGAGTAAGATTCACAATTCTAGTTAACAGAAGAGCTCTCCTGGAGTTCTTTCTTTGAGGTTTTCACTGATTGTTATTATTTGCAGGACTTTGAAAGTGATCATCTACCAGTGAAAAGGCAGGAGGCAAAGCCTATAAAGCCTACCTATCTTCCCTGAGTGAATGGAATTTAATGTTGTTTCTAACACCGGTAATGTGGCAAACGTTGCCAGACTGAAAATAACATTTGCTTTTAGTGTTTAATTATTGAAACCTACTTAAACAAATTCAGTTAGACCATGGAAGCATGTTCTAGAAAAAAAAAAAAAGTAATTTTCTTTAGTTTATGTTTTCTATATAAATTGACCATTTAAAAATTATTATTTGGAACTTTGGTGCAGAAAAAATGATGAAAAATGCATTTTTCCCCTTCTCTTCTCTGCTAGGCACAACTGTAGCTCTTAGATAGGAGAGATAAAATCAAAAGGAGAGCTCTGAAATGTGGTAAGAAGCAAGTGAACTGATCTGAAGTCTCAGGACTGAAGGACCAGCACAGCAGCAGGATGGCTTGTTTACCACCAGCCCACAGAGGACAACTAGCCACAACTGGCATCTCCTGACCCATAGTTGATAGAAAGGAGACAACCTAGGTGCTCTCATTCCTCCCATGGACCAAGAAAGGGTCCCTTGGATAACATCAAGAGATCCCAACACCACTGTCAGGGGAGACCAGTTACAAGTCCCAACAAAAATAAACAGCCAAAAGAATTATCCTTATAAAATGAGAAAATTTAGATATACAGACTTCAGAAACATGTTCTTGCAGTGAAATAATAAAGGAGTGTAAAGAACACAGCAAGAAGGTTGCCATCTATAAGACAGAGAGAAGACTGAGAAGAAAAGAAAACTACAAATGGCTGGATCTTGACTTTTAAGCTGCCGGAACTGCCAATATTAAATTTCTGAGGTGCAATCCACCCAATATGTAGAATTCTGTTATGGCAGCTTTAGCTGAGTTATACAACCACTAACAGGTATGTACCCAGTGTGAACAATGAGGATACCAAGAGAAAGGTTTCTCACATTTGGAGTGGGAGAATGCATGTACACAAGGGATAGAGGGTAGAATAATACAGGTAATATAATTTAGGCTTGGATACAATAGAAGGATCATGCTTCTTTAAAATAGCTACATGCCTCTACACACACACACACACACACACACAGAGACTACTATATATTTATGTTTTGCATGCTCTGTCAGAGAATAGAGCCCAGAAACACAAGCACACCAGTAAAAAAAAAAAGGGTCTAGATCTCAGCTACTGGTGCTATTTTCCAACAAAAATGGCTTTAAGGAAAATGGTAACTGTAATGCATGGGATAGGACATAAATAGAGCATGGAACACTATGTAATACACAAAAAGTAAAGCTCAGGACACACACACACATCAATGGGAGGTGATGAAAATCAAGATCCTAGTGAAATAACTCTGAGTGGCCCATACTCGAAGAAATTGAGCAAACTCAGAAAGTAATATTGAGCAATAATACAATTTATAAATTTTATATTGATATGAATAAGTGATTAATAAATGAAGGACAATAGATAAGTTCTCATAAGAAATAGTTGCAAATAATTTACTGAGAGACATTGCCTTCAGGACTTTTCCACAAAGAGACAGGACAGTGGCTTCCATCCAAAGAATTTAGTATAGAAAGGGAAAAAATAATAATTTTACAGTGGATAAGCCTGAGAAACACTATCTCATTACTTGTATTACTCTTTTCTAGCCTTATATAAGTTTGGACATACTACAGTATACCTGATCGTTGTTCTTCAAAGCCATCAAGGTCATAAAAAACAAGGAAAGTTAAAGGATTCCCTGAAGAGTTCTTACTTCTGGGAGAAGCCTAAGAAAGCCCAATTTCCAAGTGAATATTATCACCATGGTGAGATCTTCAAATGCACATAGTGCACTAGCCAAAATGAAAGAACTGTGAATAACATCTGGACCTCAGTTAACAATCATGTGTCAACACTAGTTTATTATCCATAACAGGCATTCTATATGTAAAATATTACCAGAGAAAATTAATATGACGCATATAGAAATTTGCTTCAAATTTTTTCCTCTAAATATAAAATTGCTAAGTACAGTTTAAAAAATAAGTAAGGAGAAACAAAACAATTGAAACCAACCACAGGGAAGCAATGCTTTACCTTCCAAGATATCAAGGTCAGAAGAAAGCAGCAGAATATTTTTAGAGGTTGAAAGTAAAGAACTGCCAACGATGTTTTCTGTATCAAGCCAAATTCTCCTTCAAGAATTGAGTGAATGAAAAACTGTTAGATGAAAAAAAAAAATTCTCAGAATTAGTTTTATTTTTCAAGATTTAGTAAAGGATGCTCTTCAACCAGTAAGGAAATGATAAAAGAATGAACTTGGAGCATTAGGAAGAAAGAAGGAATAATGGAAAGAGAGGAAGTGTGCATATATACGAAAGCCTCCCTTTTCTCTCATGAGTTTTATTTTATGAATGAAACAAAATTTATTACCCCATTGGTTATGGGTTAAACTGAGTTCCTCTATAATTTATATATAGAAGTGCTAACCACTCCCCTCCCAGTACTGCAGACTGCCACTCTCCTTATTAATAGAGATGGAATCATACTGGACTGGGATGGGTCATTACACTCAGCGTTACTCATTTCCTTATAAAAAAGGTGAAATTCAGATGACATTTTACACACACACACACACACACACACACACACAAGAAGAAAACTACAGGAGCACAGAGATGGAGATCAGATATACCTTTCAGCTAAGGAACACCAAAGATTGTTAACAAATCACTAGGTGCTAGAACCAAAGTATGGAATACATTATCTTTCTCAGATGTCAGAAATAACTACCCTGTCAGCTTTAATGTTGGACTTCTAACTTTCAGCACTGTGAGGAGACCAAAAAATTATAATATATATTATGACATATTATAAATAATACATAATATATAACATGTAAAACATAACATATAATGTACTATATATAATACATCATATATCATATAATATATAATATAAGCTACATGTTGCATATTACATATTATATGTCATAGATTGCATACTACATATCATATAATATATATTGCACGTTATGTGTCAAAAATTATATATGACATATTATACATGATATGTTACATGTTATATACTATGTGTTATATATAACATATCAAAATCATATATCATACATTGTATATCATATTATATAGATCATATACTATCTATTGCATATTAAACATCACATGTTATATATCATATGTCACATATCAATCATGTCACATGTCATATATATCCCATATTTGTATATATTTAACATTTTTATATATTTAAAATATATATATATATATATTTCTTAAAGCACCATGTTTGTAGTACTTTGTTAAGTCTGTCCAAGTAAATTAATGTGGCATTTGATATTACAGACAATGATACTTGAGAGTTGGGAATGTAAAAAAACTTATGTGAAAATGAATTCTCTGCACTTCACCTGAGTTGTTAAAATGTTGACTATTGAAAACACATGTATGTACTGTAATAACCAGAATGACAACTAAAAGTAGTATAGAAAAGCCTCACTAAAAATCACCACCCATTAATCAAGACACAATTCTAAGAAATGACTAAATAGCTCTTTGTTAGATAAAAGAAAAACAGAAGTCTAGGGAAACAAACAAGAAATCAACAGTAAAATAGTAGATGTCGTTGCAAATATATCAGTAATCTTCCGACATGAGAATGGTCTAAATAGACCATCTAAAAGATAAAGGACTGTCAGTCAATAAACAAACATGATATACCTATATACTTAGAAACAAGTTACTTCACATTCAGTGATATAATGTTTAAAATAAAATATGGACTCAGCCCACACAAGAATCAGTTTAAATAATACAAAAGGAGGGACTCTACTAGTAACTGATAAGCTAAATTTTAAAGCAACACGCTATCAGAGCCAAAGTTTTCATAATAATCCACCAAGAAGTTATAATTATCCCAACACAGACAATATCAAAAAATAGTCTCAGAATTATATGAAGTAAAAGCTGTTAAAGTGAAAAAAAAATAAACTCATACTGTTGCAAACTTCAGTGTCCACCATAGTTTATACAAGTGGTATAATTCATAGATTATTTAATATGACTCTTTTAAAAATAAGAATAAAAATAAAATGAACATACATATATTTCAATTCTGCACTTTCACCAGTGTGACAAAAAAATTAATTAACATCTGATTTTTTAAAAAAACTAAGTACATAAGTAATTCATGTTTTAGTAAGGTTGACACAATGGACTACACCCCCTAATTAATCAAATATTTTACAGTGCTGGGTATGCATATGTAAAGCAGGTTCTAATTATATGCAAATTATTCATATTTTACAAAGGCCACCATCATCAAACAAGTTCAACAAGTCAACATGTACTTTTGAATAAAGCAGTGCCAATTACTAACACAGGTCAACATATTTTTCTAGTAACAGGAAAATACTTTCACGTAGCATTGTGAGAAGTAGTCTGAATGTTTGACCTATTGAGGCAAAAACCAAAATCAACTAGTCATCTGATACAATATTGACATTTATTTACATATTATGAAACAGGGAAGTAGCCTATCAATAAATATGTAGAAAGTATCACTGTTATCCACATATATAGATTTATTATTCATCTATGCATTTTCAGGAAAGTAATCCAATGACTCTTTTCATTATTTTATTGTTATTATTGTCATTTTTAAAAGATAGTATATGAATATAAGCACATCTATGAGGATAAAAATCACCATGAAATAAATAATAGTTTCTTTGTCCTTATTTGATTTGTGAAGATACTAGCTTAGCAAATCATTGATACTGGGTGTATACACTGGTGTCATTTATGGTGATTGGATTCTCCTAGAAAGTGAAGAAGCAATTCATCTGTGTTCTAAGGACTCGTACAGGCATTCACTAATATTCTTCACTGGTTTAGTCAGTGTTCCTCATTCATTCTCTTATTAGGAATTTATTGTATTCTTTCTCCATTGCTTCTGGGATCTTTTAATAAAGTCATGTTAAGTTCCCGTTGTTCTGTCTTCTAAAAATAAGTGGAATGTAAGCCTAGCATACACAAATATAAAAGACTGACAAAAGAAACATACAGAATAAGCATTGGTTCTAAAAGTGTTGCAATACCATTACCATGAAGATGGCCACTCATAGCACATCAAGGAAACTAAGAGAAAAAGGGATACTTTTAATCCACTTCTCATCATTTTGATATTTTTATTGTTTAAACACATTTTATAAGTGAAATGCTGGGTTTTTTAAAAGAAACTTATCTATGCATTTTTAATTAAATCTTCTAACTTTCAAATAGTCTTTGATATTTGAAGGAACACACTTGTCCTCTACTTAAAGTCATGTTATTTATGACATCTAATTCAGGACATAATGTTAAATATTCTTTAATATTTGTTCAGGAAAACATTCTAAGATATAATAAAATTTATTACTGAGCACAAAGTACACCATTTCAGTATTCATTTCATAGTCTTATCTCACTTAAGAATTCAATGGCATAGTTTACCTTGTTAATATGAAAAGTTTTGTAAGAGTATAATAAACAATTTAGTGAGTTATCCATAAGTAGTCAGTCAGTAAAAGCACAGCCTAAGTTATAGTTGACTAGATAAAAAGAAGGTAACACAAACTCCAACGCTGAGCTAATTTAAGTCATGCAGCTGCTTAAGCTTAGAAAAGTAACAAGCAAACAAAGAAACAGAAAACTAATTTTCTTAGGCACAGTATGCTAAGTTCGTTGGAAGTTCCTCCCTAACCTCCTGATCAAAAAACCAGAAACTCAGAATAACTGACTTCCTTTAAACTTAAATGACTAGTTTTCTTTAAACCCTAAAACCTACAGAACAGGTGGTTTAAAACAAGTTCCCGTACTCTAACTATACATATAAGATCAAAGAAATTCCACCTCCAGAATCCCCTCATGGTTAGTATTCACCAAGAGCTATTTGTTTTCTTACTTCTAATAAACACTTGCCAAATTCCTTACTTTTGTCCATGATTTCTTTTTTGTCTTTTTTTTGAGACACGGTCTCACTATGCAGTTCAGGCTGGCGTTGAGCTCACTTTGTAGCCCAGGCTGGTCTAGAACTCACAACCATCCTCCTGTCTCAGCCTCCCAAGCACTGGGATTACAGGCGTGCGCCACCAAGCCAGGCTTGTCCATGATTTTACTCTTTGACTTCATGGGACAATGAGCTCAATTTTGTACAAAATTAATTATTTCATATTTGTAGGTCCCACTGAGATTACTATGGACTTTGAAACCAGCAAACTGAGATTGATAGGAGAGGTAAGAGATTGGAGCATGTTTGTCTGTTTCCTTTTTCTCCATTTAGCCATAATTATATTTAGGTGGTAGAAAAGGTGTTCCCTCTTCTGCTGTTTCCTCTTCCTCTCCCCCTTCTCGTTCCCCTTCTCCATTTTTACTTCCTCCTCCTCCTCTTCTCCTCCTCCTCCTCCTTCTTCTTCTTCTTCCTCTCCTTCTCCTTCTCCTTCTCCTTCTCCTTCTCCTCCTCCTCCTCCTCCTCCTTCTCTAACTCCTCCTCCTCCTCCTCCTTCTATTCTCCTTCCCCTTCTTCTAGATAGCCTCACATCTCCTCTCCTTAGATAAAGTGTCTGTGCCATGACGGGACAGTAAGTTGGATCAGACATTCTCCTATCATTTCTCACCTGCCCTTAACCTGAGAGACAATGCCTAGAGAGTAAGTAGCGAATATCTGGTTTTCTTAACAAAAATAGGTTGGTTTATTAGTCTTTTGATGTGGAGTAAATACAGCACAGATGATCAAAAAGTCTAGGGGTCCAAAGGGCTCCAGGCTATGACCCCAACACAGGCTGTCAGAGTACAAGCTAAGAAGATCTTCGATGTCTCTTGCAGAAAGACTTACTTCCTGTTTGCAACTAACAGACCCTGGCCAGAGGCACTCTGCATGGGAAATGAAGGCGGCAGATAAAGGAGGACAGGTCTATTTTCCCTTCTTTTGGGGCTCCCTTCGCCTTTAATGCACGGTGCAATTGGCACCAGCAATTCATCCACGGTGAATCTGTCTCCCTCTGCTGATACCCTCCCTGTAGTTACCAGCTTCCAGTTTCTCCCTCAGCGAAATTTCCTGATCTGTACAATTCCAGGGGCCAGACTTTCCATCTCGCTAGGATGATGAGTTTCCCCATCACTGCCACCATTCAGTGTTTGGCTCATGACCCTCTCTCTAGAAACTGTCTACCTCATCTGGTCCAATCTGATCAACCAGACTATGACCCCAGTACTGTGGTGGCCAGAGTGAAGCTGCTTATCATTTTCATGGCTTGAAGGATCAGTCTGTTTAGAGACCATCTCCAAAGAGGTATATATTTCATGTTTCTTCCTGGGACAGGAGGTTTGCCACCCACTCTATGGGCTGCTTTTGGGGTAGACACAACAGACCCATAGCACTCACTTGGGTCTCACATTTCCTATTCCCTCTGACTTACCTCTTGGCTGTATCCTTTAAAAATAAAAGTGGTCTAAATTTGAATGCCTTGCTTCAGTGTGGGCTTTCTGATCATGAACGTTGGTCCCTCAGCAGAGGGCTGCCACACGTACCTTTCTAGGTCATTTCATGGTCCAGGTTTCTCAACTCCAAGTTCTGACACTGTCCTCTCCTCCTTCTGACTCTCATTAGTGTAATTTATTCCAAGAGATCTCTGTTATGATTGACCTGCAAAGCACTATGACACTCCCTGGAAAAAAGTCTGGCTAGTCTCTTTATCGTGATCAACCTAAAAGAATAAAAGACATTTTACAATGCTGCATGGTCAAACATCTAAGAGTGCACTCTAATTTTAAAAGTATTTTATATAGTTTTTGTTCATTTGGTTTGTCTGCCTGCTTAGTCTGTTTCAATAACTGGCTAAAGTACAAACAGCTGCTTCAATAAGATTTTTTGAGATCACATCAATTTCTTTTTTTTATTTTTGTCATTATAAACTTTGGGCTCTTTGAGATTCTCCATAAAAAAAATCATTGTATAGATTTTGGGGCATAGCCAAATTCAGATAAAATATTACAGTATAAAATAACTAGTGGGATCCAGGCTTACATGAGGTTTGCAGGTAAAAACTTTGACGTTTGACAGCACAAAGATTACAATGTGTGTGAATAGGTCACTATGTGTCCTTGTGTGTTAACTTTCAGATACGTGCCATGTTTATGCTGGTTTATACAAAAATACATACTCATGGTGTTAGTACAACTGCTTTTATCCACAGGGCTTAACATTAAGTTAATTTAAATTGGTTAGGAAGATAAATGTATAAATGTCTTTAAAATTGGTGACATGTACTTGTCTACATGCTTAATCAAGATAATATTTATACTAAAATGGTTTTAAAATTGCAATGTCTATTGTTTTCTGTAAAACAATAGAGTAATTTAAGAACTTTTCTTTCTGTAAAGATTATCTCTACCTATGTATCTATATATCTGTATCTATTTCTCATGAGTCATCCAAAATACTTGTTAAAATAAATACATGGAGCCTCTAGGGCTTAGGGAACTGCCAGACAAAGCTGTTTTTTGTAGTTAAAAAGAGGCTCCCTAAAGCAATTTGCATCTATTTTCTCCGCTAATGGGTGACTTCATTTTTTCCCATAGTCTCACTGTAGCACACCCCAACAAACATTATTAAACAACTTATTATATATATAATTAAGTTGGTTATAATTATTAATTAAAAAACTAAGAGCAAGGCTTTCTTAAAGTATTAAACTGCTCTTGGTAAATGTACAAAAATTTAAAAAGGTTTTATATTTCACTAAGATAATTTCTTGTGTTTTCCCGTGTTAGGGTATGAAGTACTTGAGAAATTTAAGAGTTAAAGGTTATATTTTGACCTGTAAGATGTTTATCTTTTTTTTGTCTTTCTGAGACAGGGTTCCATTATGCAGTTGAGGCTGGCCTTAAACTCATTTTGTAGCCCAAGCTGGCCTGGAACTCACAGTAATCCTCCTGCCTCAGCCTTCTGAATACTGCAATTACAGGCCTGCCTACCATGTCCCGGTTTATAATCATAAACTGATTGCTTACAAAACTGTCATCTTAGTTTATGACATACCTGATAATTCTGAAACTAGGCATGTATGTACATTTACAAACAAAATACGCTGAGTCTAAGCTTTAAAAAGTTTATAGAATTTAAGACGACAAAGTAATAAGTGCTCTCTTATTTATCACATGCAGTACATCTTGAATTTAGACACATAAAATGACCATAAGTTTTGACCCTTTAAATTTAGTACTGCCACTTGAAACTTGCCGATTTCTCTGTCCCTCAGTGGCTGTCCTTGAGGGCTCCACATGGCCAGCAGGGCTCCGGGCCGTCGTCCTCTGCGCTTGCGCAGTCAGCTCCACTGGGCCCACACGTGGCTCTCGGATGTCCGCATCCTCTGACTGCAATGCCACTTCCGGTCTCCATCACCTAAGGGTGGCTCAGAGGTGGCAGAGTCCTCTACCACCACCCATTTCCCGTTGAGGACACCGAGGTCAGTCTGTGACAGCCCTGTCCCGTGGCTCTGTGCTCACGTGTCCTGCATTCTTAGAGGGTGATCCTATACCACTCTGTCCGGGGCAGGGATGAGGGGCTGGCGAGGCTGAGAGTGGCTACCCGTGGACTGTCCCTGCCCACCCCTCTCCAGCACCCTCCCCTTTCTCTGCCTGTGTGCCCAAGGCTAAAACAGCACAATGCAGGTGTGAAAGCATAGCAAAAATCTTTAAATTCTTTAGCTAAAAAAGTTCTTCAAAACCCGAGTCCTCAATCTCCTGATTTGTCCCTTCTCTCCTAGAGATCATAAAAAAGGAGCCACCAGTGAATACGTGGACTCCTTTTACTGAGGTCGTTTAGCTCAAGCCTCTATACAGAGTCCTTAACTGCTGATCCCCCCTCACAACTTCTACCTAGGACCTGTTAAATTAGGTCTCTGGAAAAAATCCCTGACTGCCAGCCTTTACCCCAACGCACTTTCAATAGAAAGCAGGTAGAGCAAGGCCGTCACCACCTTCCCTAACAGCAGTCAACAGTACTCCTTCAGAAGGGGCGTGCAATAGAGTACAAGAGACAGTCTAGTTAGTTGCCCAGTAAGTAGAAGGGCAGCCTAATACAGAGTTGGCCAAATAAAAAGAAAATAGTACACACACTGAGTGAAGAGCTGATTCAAGTCATATAGCTTATGAAGCTGAGAAAAGAATTTTTAAAACCATGAAAAAGTTCCTAGGCATACAATACTAAGTTAGTCGACAGCTCCTCCATAAACTCCCGGGAAACTACTTAGAAATACGGAATAACTGAGTTCTTTAAACTCAGCTAGCTAAATAATTTTCTTTAAACCCCCAAACCCATGAAGCCAGCTGTTTAAACTAAGTCTCTGCACTCTGCCCATCTATAGAAGCCCAAAACAAAGACACTGTTATGACAATTCCACTTCCAGGATCACTTCATGGTGGGTGTCCATCAAGAGCTATTTTTCTTCTTATTTCTAATAAACATTCTCCTAACTCTCATTTTGTCCATGATTTTATTCTTAGACTCAGTGACACAAAGAGCTTGCATTTGTACAAAATTAAGTTTCCATTTCAACAATATCCACATTTTGTTTATTTACTTGTTTACCAGTTTGGAGAGGCATTAAGTAACTTCTAGAGAAGCGGAACCCAATGGCACCAAGATTTTAGGCCAAAGGGGATTTTTCTTTTTGTTCTTGATATTGCAACAGATGTATAAGTCCATATGAAAACAATTTGTCTTTTCACAGCAGGCCAGGAAATTTCTTGTACCTAAAAAAGAGACTGAGTTCGGTGCTTGGGAGATCAGAAAGTCAAAACAGAGCAGCACTTCTCAGTGAAGCAGGCAGAATCTCTTTATCCTGTTGACATATAGACAAAGTGTGTATGTGTGTGTGCATACTCTCACACAACAGGGAGTACGGGGATGGTCACCTATTTCAATATGGAAAATCAGATGTGGTAAAATGGAAAGTACCACATCGTTCCATGGTTCCAGGGCATTGGGTGACAAAGCAGATTTCTATGCTGAAAGAACAAGCGACAAACTCATCAACTAATAGTAATGTCTGCCTACGTTTGACACAAAATCTGAAAAAGATGGGAACAGACCTCTTGGTTTTGTTGGTACCTAGCTGAACCACCCAGGAGACAATTAGAGATTCAGAAACATGTATAAAAATAATTACATGAATTTTAATCTTTGAAAAAGTTCCTGAATATAAAATTATCTATATCTTCACATTTATTATGAATACACATACATTCAGGCATATACAAAGTATTCATGATTCCTATTTTGAAACATTGCTCCTAGAGATATGAGATAAAATGAAGCCATTTCTACCGTACATTTTCAAGAAGAAATGCTTGAAAGAAAGTGAAGTGTAATGTCACTTGTAATCTCATTTGACTGGAGTGTGATCTTTATATTAAAATAGCCTGTAATACTCTCTCATCAAATTTAGAAATATACTCCTAGAGTAGAAACTTGGTAGTACTAAGATTTCTTTCTTTTTCCTTGAATATTCACAAGAATGACTGGATTTGGAAAAATATACTGAGAAAGACCTATATCGTCAGATTAACCTTGAAATTAATTAAAGTTGTTTAGAATCAATTTATGACTATTACCTGTGTTTTATGGGGATTTTGAAAAAAACATGTAACACTAATTTGACTCAGTTTTCGTACAAATGAGCCCTAAGCTTATTTCAAAACTTCTGTGAAAATTAATTAGAGCTAGTAAGATTTAATATATTGTCATCTTTATCTCTACATTTTTAAAGTAGTACAATGGATCATTTCAGCAAAGGAAAATTCTTCCTAATGAAATTTACCTGAAATATTAAAATATATAATATTAGTAGCTTGCTAACTCACTAATATGCCTTTCAGTCTGACAAATGCTTAGAGCAATGATAAAGTGCTCCATATTTTAAACATGAACTTGTCTTAGCTCAGAGATCTGCAGTGCTTATTTATTGAATAATTTTGTATTAGAACACAAAAGCTAATTATTTTTCACCTATTCAAAGCCTTCTTTCCACAGTTATATTGAAAATAGTCATTAAAACTTAGAAAATATTAGCATAATAGATTCATAAGCTATTCTCCACACTGTTGACAGTTACTATTTTACATATATTTTCTCTTTTATTTCTTTTAAATTTTCTTGACAAAAATTCTGTTTATGGTGTAGAACATAACTAAATAAATTTTATGCTGTTATATATGTCATATACATGCACATAAATATTCTTGGGATGACTAAATTACAGTCAGGAAATGAGTTCATATTTTCTTTCTTTTTATTTTTAGAACATTATTTTCTCTTAAGTTTAGAAATATATAGGTGTAGAAATGGATCATATTCCTACCACCCAGATAGTTTTTCTTATATGTAACACTGTACTCATAATAGAATTTATCACATTTAAAAATAAAATAAAATAGAGTACAATGGCTGAGTATGAATGCCCCACATGCAACTATGCCACAGAGAGGAAAAAAAGGCAACAGAAAAATAAAACTACATACTGAGGAGAATGATTGAGGTGGAATTCTAAAACAAATGAGAAAGTAACAGTAGTTCTAAACATTGTAGAGCTGGAAAGGCAACGTAGAGAAAAGGACAAAGCAATTTCCACCCCAGCTGTCTGGCTGGGAGAAGACCATAGTGCCTAGAAAAGGTCAACAGGATCTCGCCACCCACCACATCATGGTTGCAGACTGACAATCCTCACTGCAGGTGAATCCCTTGGTCCTCACAGACTGTAAATCCAGTTTGAAATGCAGGATAGTCAACTAGGGATTGCTTGCTTGAAGTAAGGAATTCGCTTCGGGCCTTCCAGAGTCCTCTGAAGCCAATCTGCTACAAACAACAACTACTAAATGCTATCTTGTCTTAGGAGGTAGCAACCAACCCCCTGAAATTGCCAGGAAACTTGCACCAATGTGAGCCGTTCTGAGTGAAATACAGCCCCCTCAGCACCCTACAGTTTCAAAATCAGTGGCTGCTGCATGTACAAGCTTCCCCGGCCCAAAACTCTGGCATTTTAGCTATTGTTACAAAGTCCTGCCTTCACCTACAGGCTGTTCATCAGGAGTTGGGAAGGTTCTCGGTCTAGTCTCTTAGTTCCAGGAATATGTTTCTCAACCATCCTTACCCCTACCAACATCTGTGCCCATCGAGAGGGCTGCCTCTCCAGCCCACAGCATTGGGACTACAAGCTGCTGGTGCAGATGTATCACTATGACCCAGGCTTAGGATGTAGGAATGGTCAAACCATGTCCTGAATGTTGAGACTATGGCTACATGTATCATGGGCTTTGTCCCCCATTAAGACTTGCCTCATATGACCTAGGAACATTCTTATCCACATTCTGCAGCTGAAGGACTGTGGACACCCAAGCCACCATACATGCTTGACACAGAAAACAGGGAAGGTCTCCTTCACATCCTTTGCCTCTAAGAGTAAAGACACCAATGCCCAAACATTAATGGCACATGCCCTTTGATACTTACAGAAGGTCTCTTTCATAACCTACAAACTTGAAACCATGATGCTGATGTTAAAGGCCCTATTATTATTTGTGCTTGTCACTTGGAGCCTGAAGAAGGTATTCTCTGGGTCGCACAGTTCCATGAATTCAGCTAATTATCTATATAGCCCAGACTCAACCATATTTGCCTCACAGTACCTAGGAGAGATCCTCCTGTGTACCAGAATCTTGAGTCAATGTTGGTTGATGCATAAACCCCAGCATCACCTGTGTGCTTATCATGATATATGAGGAAGCCCCCACTCTGTCCTGTGTCTCCAGAAAATGGATGCTTACATCACAGGCCAGGTATCCTCTGTGTTCATCTTGAGAGTCCCAAGGAAGTACTACTTTATGTGCTATGTCTACCAAACAATGCCTGCTGGTGCCAAAGTACTTGTTGTCACTGGTGCTTGTCCCAAGGAACCTAAGAACAATTGTGTCCAAACCTCTCCTACTGAGACTGTGGAAGCTGGCATGACAAACCCCAGGGCCATAAATGCTCAACTCTGTGGAACCTGAACATAATTCTGGAACTCTACACTTACTGCAGTGTTGTACAACTACCAACTATAAACTGCTTCAGTGTACACTACTGATGTATTCATATACAGTGTTAAAATGAATCCATAATAAAGAAATCAGAGACTATACTTTTGACCCTTCCTTTACCAAACCCAAAGCATCTACCAACCTACAGTGTATATCCTATCTAAATGAGAAAAAAAATTCCTACAGCTGCCTCATAAAATTGGGAAAAGATGATATCATACAAGTTATATAGACATCAATTTAGGGATATAATACACATGAAAACTAACATGACACCTCCCAAGGAGCACAAGAATCCTACACCCATAGAGTACAAGCTGGAGGAAATATATGAAATACTTGAAAAAATTATTCGAAATAATGATCCTGAGGAAATTCAAGGAGATAAAAGAGAATGTAGATAGACAACAGAAAATAATGAGAAAAATATTTCAGGATATGAATAAGAATTAGAAATCAGAAAAAAAGGACTGTTCAGAAACCTTGCAAGTAACAACCTCAACCAATGAGATGAAAAATACTATAGGAAAGTTCCTGAATAGAGTTGAATAAACAGAAGTGATTTTTGAATCTATGGACAGGTGTTTTGAACTAAAACAGTGAGATGAAAAAAACATTAAAAGAAAAACAAAGCCTAGGAAACTCAAGGACCACTGATAAGCAAACAAACATTGGCATTGTGGAAGTTCTAGAGGGTGAAGACAAGTGGAACGGCGCTGCAAAACCTTTCCAAATCTCCAAAGAGATGTGGCCATACAAACAAGAAGATAAAACGAAACCGTGTGCAAACAAGTAGATCTTCATCGAAGGATACTTAGCAGTATCCCAAATGATAGAAGTATAAGACAGTGAGAAAGACCCAAAAACAGCAAGAGAAAGCCACATAGAAAGGAAGGCCTGCTAGACTTACAAGGCATCTCTTTGGAGAAAACTGAACAGCCAGAAGAGAACAGAAAGACATATTCAAAACACTAAAAGAGCAAAACCTACTAACCAAGAATACTTTCTCCAGCAAAATTATCATTTAAAAATGAAGGAGAAATAAAGTTATTTTCCTGATAAGCAGAAGGAATTTATCAACCACTAGGCCAGATCCACAAGAAAGAACTAAGGTGGTCCTACATTAAAAATAAAAAGGTAAATAACTACCATCATGGATACACATGACCATATAAAACTCACAGGAAGAAAAAAAATACATAAAACAGAAAAAAAACAGAATCAAACCTTAGCAAAACTACCAAATGATAGTACCAAATATGTGGTACCAAATTTGATACCAAATTTACCCCATAAATGATAAGAAGTAAAAGGGAACAAAAATACATAACACAAGCAGAACACAGTACACAAAATGACAAAAATATGTTCGTGCCTATGAATGTTAACCTTGAATACAAATAGGTTATATTCATCATTCAGAAGGTGTGTGGAATGGTTAAATGGATTAAATCTCAGACCCCACTGAATGCTGACTACAAAAAGTGCACTTTACAACCAAGGATATACATAGAGTGAAAATGAAGGTTTGGAAAGATATATCACATAAATAGAAACCAAGAGTATGTAGAAGTAGCTATTTCATATCAGATAAAATAGACTTTAAGTAAAAAACTATAAAAAGCGTGAAGCTCATTATATATTGATAAAGTAGCAATTCAGCTAGAAAATATAAGAATTGTCTATCTATACATATGTACTCAACATGGGACCACTCATATATACAAAGTATTATTAGCTTTAACAGCAGAGGTAGGCTCTAGTACAATAATACAGTAATATTTGGGAACTTCTATGCTTCAACTTCCTCAACTGGTAAATTATTTAGACCAAAAATTGATAGATATCTGAGTTGAATCACACTATAAAACAAATGGTCCTAACACAAAAAAATATTTCACCAACCTATGGTAGAAGATACATTCTTTTCTTAAAGACCCAAAACATTCTCCAGGATGGGTTATATGCTAAACACTAATCTAAGGCTCTGTATAAATTAAAGAACTTAATGAAACTATATCATATATATTTTTTAGACCATAACAAAACTTTAATCAACAAGAATAGAATGCATATAAATACATGGAAACTGAATACTATGCCACAAATGACTATAAATAATTGAAGAAAATTAAAAGGAAAGTTTTAAGAATTTAGAAACAAATCAAAATGACTAAAAACATATTCAACTGTGTAGGGTACATCAAAAACAGTATGACAGGGAACTTTAGAGCAATAAATATGCCTATCAAAATTATAGCCTGATATCAAATACTAATGTAGCAATATGGATCACAAACTTGGAAAATCAAGAACAAAATAAATCAAAATTATTAGAAGGTGCTAAGTAAGAAAGCTCACAACAGAAAGGAATAAAATTGAAACTAAAAACAATACAAAGGTTCAACGAAATGAATAATTGGTTTTTGGAGAGATAAACAAAATCAACAAATTTTAGCTATACTAACCTTTTCTAAAAGAAGACACAAATAAATCAAATCATAGGGCAAAATAAAAGATCATAAGGAGCTATTATACTAAGTATATAAGCCACATAATTATATGTTCATAAGCTGTAAACCTGGAAGAAATGGTTTGCTGAACACATAAAACTTACCAAAACCAAATCCAGAAGACAAAGACATTCTAAGCAGTCCAATAAAGAATAATAATATTAAAACAAAAGTTAGTAAATCTCCCATCCTCCAAATGTCTCAGCCTAATGGCTTTGCTGCTAAATTCTACAAAATATTTATAGAAGAACTAATATGAATTTTTTCTTAAATTATTTCAAAGAAATGGAATAGAATGAACTGTACCAAAGTCTTTGTAGAAATCCAGTATTACTCTGATACCAAAATCAAAGAAATAACAAAAAGGGAAATGATAGACCACGATATCCCTCGTGGACATAGATGCAAAAGTTCTCAATAAAATATTAACCACTCAAATTGAATAGCAGATCAAAAATATAACACACCATGATCAAATGGGATTCATGTCAGGAATACAAAGATGTTTTGTCATACACAAATCAATAAATATTATGTAATGTAATAGAATTAGGAACAAAAGCCATACAAACATTTCAATAGATGCTAAAAAGAAAATTATTTTTAAGAGTTAATTGCTAATCATTATGAAAACTCTCAAAAAATTAGGAACATACTGCAGAACACCAGAACATTAAAGTCTATCTATGAAAAACCTAAAACCAATACTGAACTTAATGAAGAAAAGCTGTAAGAGAGAAAACAGGACAAAGACTTCTACTTTCACTATTGTTATTTGGTATAATAGGGGGTATCTTTGAAATTAAATCAGAAAAAAGAAAGAAAAAAGGCCACTCGAATTGTCAAAGAAAACGCCATGCCATGTTTGAAAATAACATGATTTTATACCTTTAAAAATTTAAATAATGAAATACCAGAAAGCAATTAAGAGTAACAAATGAATTGAGTGCATTTTCTGGATTCAAAATGAACATGCTAACAACAGTAGCATTTTGCTACAAGAATTATGAACTTTCTAAGAGATTGAGAAATCAATCACATGCACAATGTCCATTACAGCAATTAAAATGTTTAGCAGTAAGTATAACCAAGAAGTAAATGTTCAACACAATGAAAATTATAAAACACCTATTAAAAGATATTTTGAGGAAACAAAAAATAAAAAGACATCCTGTGTTCATGATTGGAATAACTGATATTATTAAAATGACTGTACTTAAACTGATCTGTAGATTTAATGTAATTTTTGTCAAAATAACAATGACTTTCTTCACAGAAACAGGAAAAATAATTTTGAAATTCACATGGAACTACAAAGATACCTGGAAAATCCAAAAATATCCAGACCAAAAATAAAACAAATAAAATAAAAAAGAAATAATACTGGATTTAAAATTAAACACTAAGCTTTAGAACCAAAATATCATGGCCTTTTCATAAAAATAGACCAATGAACAGAGCAGAGAACACAGAAATTAAGCCACATTTATATAGAGTTTTGACAAAGTTACCAAGAAAGTACAGTGTACAAAAAGACAGTGTCTTCAATAATGGTACACACAAATCAGATACATATATATAAAGAATAAAATGAGTCCTTCCTCTCACTGTCCACAAAATGGATCAAATACCTACATGTAAGACTTACAGCGATCAAATTACAATAATAAAACAGGAGAAACATATCAAGACATTGGTGTAAGAAATATTCCTTTAGGTAAGTCCCCAAAGACACAGGCAACAAAAGCAAAAATAGACAGGTAGGATTATACCAAAATAAGAGGCTTCTGCACAGCAAAGGGAATAAAAACGCAAGAAACAAAGTCAAGAATAGAAAATATTTAAAAAATATTTCTGTGACAGGAAATTAATATCCAGAATATATAAAGAAATTGAAACACTGAATACAAAAATAATCCTATTAAAAATGGATTAAAGAGTTAAATACTTTAAAAAAGATTTAGACACTTCTTAAAAGAAGAATTGTAAATGACCAAGTACATGAAAAAACTTTCAGTCTCACTAATCATCAGGGAAAGGTGGATCAAAACCACAGTGAGATGTAGTGTCACTGCAATTAGAGTGCTTATCGTCAACATGAAAGTTTAAATATTTCATGGTCTCTTTTGCATGAGAAATTAAGACATAAATTATTTTATGAGGCAAATAAAAGAGAGGATAGGAAACAGGGAGGTAGACTTTGTGGAGATGGGAGAGGATCTTTGCGTGAGGGGAGACGGGAGGAATGGGGGAGGGGCAGTAAAAAGGATCAAGATGGGAAAAGTATATGTATCGGTTTCCCAAGATGAACCTATTATGCATCACAAGCATATACGAACAATGTAAAAGAGAAACATATGTATAAGCAAATATGCTGGCAAAAATGTGAAACCTGGTTAACTCATATATTGATTGTGGGAATATATATTAGCATGGCCATTATGGAAAATAGTGGAAATTCCTTAAAAATTAAACACGAAACTACCATATGACCCAGCAATTTCACTTATGAGTACATATCCACGGATGATTGAATCATTATGTTAAAATGATATTGTATTCCCATGTTTCTGCACTTTTCACAATAGCTAAAATATGGAATGCATCCAGATGCCTTTCTTTGGGGGAATACACAATGAAAATGTGATATAAATGTACATTTCAGCTGTGAAAAGAATAAAATCCCCTCGTTTGAAGCAACATGGAAAGAGCTGGAGGTCATTAGGTGAACTGAAATAAGCCACACAGAGAAAGACAAATCCCATATGTTCTCAATCATTTTTGGAAACTAATAATTATATCTCTTAGAAGAACTGAATGGAATAGTTGTCATTAGAGACTAGCAAGGGTCAGGGGAAGGGAGTTCTAAAGAAATTCAATAAAGGGCACAAAAATACAAAGAGGAAGAATTACTTTGGGTTTTATATAAAATTATATGATAACTATTGACTAAAACAATCCATAATGTATTTCACAATAACTAAAACAGCATAAAATTTGCATCATGTAAAACTACTATTTGGAGAGAGAGAAATGGCTATTACCATGATTTATTCTATATTATATACATATATTAAATTGCTATAATATGCCCCATAAAGATAAAGAAATATTGACTTGATGACTTTTTATCTGTTACAAATAAAAAGTATCCATATTTTTAAGATGAAGATAATGAAGAAGAAAAACTTTAAAAATCCCATCTCCTTTTCCTAAAGCAAAAATTATTTTCTTGTATATATGTCTAGAAAAATGCAACATATAATATTATGTGACGAAGAGACATTATATTTAATTATTAGTTATATCATCTTTTAATGCTTGTTTTACAATTTGCTTTTTAGGTTATTACATTCCTATACCTATATCTATATTGCAGCTATAAATTCCATATCAAAATACCATATGGTTTAAGAATACCAAAGTGATTGACACAAATATCTGCCCTAGCAAACTTTAAGAATACAGCTGCTGCGTCTGTAGTAATATAGCTGTAGGGTTAACAGTTTTCTTCATTTTCCTTTGTATTTTTAATAATTTTTGCTTGTAAATTAGAAATTACGTTAACAGCATTGTGGGGAATATGGATTCTGCTGTCTAGCAATTTCACCTGAAGAGCACTGATTTTTGTTTTACCAGGGAATTACCAGGGTTTAACACGAAACTCCAGAGGTCTGCAGGGGAAACTTTTCTCCTTCCAACTTTTTCAGTCCCTGTAGGTTCTCAGTGGATTCTTTCTGGGATATGCTCACTTCAGTGATTAGCCAGAGATTTGGAAAGAATTTTTACAGAGATTTTGAGTCTTCTAATTCTGTAGCTTTGTAAACCCTCTGGAGGACAACAGAACTCCAGTTTTTCATTCCAGTAAAATGGTGGATTTTAGTTTCAAGGGAGCTTCCATTAAATGAAAAAACTCTAAAATTGTATTTTCTAAGTGTCATTATTCTATTTTCAAATGTTGAACCACCTCAATTTTAAAAAAAGTTTTTTCTGTAACTATGATTTCTATACGGGTAAAAGCCTTGTTCAAGTTGTTTCATCAATAGTACCTTTTACTGGTCTTTAATGTGCTAAGTTAGCAAATCTTCCTATTAATGAGTTTTGCTCTTGAAAAAGACAGAATCTTAGCTGTGATAACTATTCCTTAAGTGATGTTGTTTAATTATTTTTCTTTTACTTTGCTCTTTTGTTTAACAAATTTTGAAAGCTGACTTCTACAAACATATTTGTTTGCTAATAGACAATCTATACCTTGAAATATCCGCAAATTTATTCCCTGTCTCCCATTCAAGGCCCTCTGTGTTCAGTGATTCTGACACAACTAGCACTACAAAACAAGAGATATTTAAAATCTTGCTACCCAAACTATCATCCATAAATCAATTTTAATTGTAAAAATCGTACAAAACTTCATCAGAGAAATGCAAAGAATTAAATAAAAAATTTGCAAACAAATTGTGCTTTCCTCTTTTTCCTTTAGAAAATCAGTGACTACAACTTCCCACAGTATTTTAAATCTGATTGTTGGGCGGGGATATAGTTCAGTGGCATAAGCACCTGCCTGGCAAACACAAGGTCCTGAGTTTGATTCCCAGTACCAAAAATAAATAAATAAATAAATCTGATTGTCTACTATAAGAAAAACGTTCTCCTCAAAATACACTGTTCAATACTCTTTTTCAAGATTATGCTTAATAATGTGTCCTTTGCTTCTTCCTGAAGTTCAAGGAACAAGTCTGTGCTCAAATTTGAATTGAATAAAAATTTAAAATAGTGTAATAGAAGATTAAAAATGGTTCTTATATTACTTATTATTATCTTCAAAGTGGTTGCTCAGATAACCAGATATAGGCATGTAAGCTTTTGTTCTTTTCTCTTTAAAATAAAAAAAAAAGGAAAAAACACATATGTACATACAAGGATAGCTTGGATAAGTGTATGGCTAATGTCTGTTGGTTTATTGCAAGGAACAATTAATGCTTAAATTTTTTCTTAGACCAGTTTTGCATGCTTATATCTGGTAATCAGAACTAATTTGAAGACAATAGTATGCAATAGAACAACCATTGTTAAATTCCTACCAGCTTGTTTAATGAAGCTCTGTATCATTTCTAATGTTTTTTATTACTTGTTGTTGTCTTTAACTGTTTGATTGCTCCTGCACTCTAAATTTGCTGAAGGTAACAATATGTAATATAACAGCCATTGTTAATTCCTAGCCTCTTGTTTTGAAATCCTGTATCATTTTTATTTCTTTTGTGTTGTTTTGGGTTTTTTTGTGTTCATTGTTGTTATTTTGTTATTTTTTCTCTCTTTAAAATAAAAAAAAAATGTAAATACAAAAGTCTATTTTGCATATTGGAGCAGAGAATTCTAAAACCACGAAGTAAAAGAGTATATATTGCTTTTTTGGCTGAAAAGAGAAAAATATATCTTTTGCCTGAATTTTTTATTAGCTTATAAGCAATATAAACTAAGTTAGGAAACAGTATGTTTTTATAGGAAAAAGTGCTAAGATAGGAAATAATGCCTTTTACTCTGTAGGTATAATAACCTCTTATTAATCCATCTTCTGGTTGAATGTCATTTTTAAATGTCTTGGTTGATTTGTGAACCTAAATATACTGCAATAGTGAGCTTTGATTTCTGCCATAAAAATACTTATTTTAGATACTTCTAGTACAGGTGGAGCTTTTTCTTATTAATATGACTGCAGGAATCACCATTACTGTAATTATCTTTAGAATGGAACAGTTTACTCTATAATATATGCGTTATTACAGTTCCCACTAAGTTATCCACCATACGGCTTGTCATTTAGTACAATGAAGGCAGAGAACCCCTGGAGTCACTTACAAAAAACAACCACTTAATGGCAGATACAGATTCTTGAAGAAAAATGGGAAAAATCAGTTGTCAATATAGATAATGAGATGAAAAGTGAAAAGTGATTGAAAATGAATAGAACTGTATTTTATTTTCTTCAATTCTACCTGAACTTATTTAAAAATCCCTTATAATGTTATTTTAAATTTAGTTTTTCATCTTTACTAGGACCTCTCTATTAGCAACAGTTTCAGTTTTAAGCAACTATCCCACATTTAGACTGAATCTATGGGATTCTAAGAAAGAACTGGAAATGCATATTATGGTTTTTTCAGTTTCATATTACAAAGTGGGCAAATTAATTGGAGAAAGAGAACTGGTATTTGGTTGCCCAGATCTATTAATCCACTAATAAGGTAAAGATTAAAATTGTTTCATGTTATAAAAGACTCTGTCCATGGATGTCATGCTTAGAGGGAGTCTGAAATTGGTGAACACGTCATTCTTCATGCATTGTTTCTGTCTTCATATGTCCACTTCAAACAGCTTTGTGGGATATTTTGTATCCTTCTTTTAGAAATTTCAGTCAAACTAAGTTTTATTGGTACTCACTCCCTGCTCAGCTCTCCATGGCAGTTTATGACACAGTGAACAACACAGCAGAGTAGCTCTCTGTCTTCTCTTTGTCACTTAGTGCTTCCAAAGTTGTTCCACCAAAATTCTCCTCTTGGTTGAAGTTGAACACTAAACGTGGGGCTGGGAGCAAGACACAGACAGCAGCCCACAATGGGTTGTGAACATAGATAGTACTTTCCTATTTGTCCTTTAGAAAAGCAGTGACTAAAACTTGCCGCAGTATTTTAAATCTGATTGCTGGGCGGGGATATAGTTCAGTGGCATAAGCACCTGACTGGCAAGCACAAGGTCCTGAGTTCAATTCCTGGTACCAAAAATAAATAAATAAATAAATCTGATTGTCTACTGTAACAAAAAGGTTCTCCTTAAAATATACTGTTATACTCCTTAAAATATACTGTTATACTCCTTAAAATATACTTTTTTCAAGATCATGCTTAATCATGTGTCCTTTGCTTCTTCAAATAAATTAACTTTCCCATATTTGATGCTGGCCCAGTCACGGAAATATGCTAATGGGAAAACATGGGCGATAAAGATATCATTGGATAAAATTAGCTAAATAGGAAAGATTTTTTTCTGTACATCAGTACAGCACCCCAAATGTCCTATCTCCCATCCTTCACCTATCTCCCCACCAGACACTAGTTTTACTGTTTGGCTCTTTTGCTACATGGGTAAGCAGTAAGATCTGACTCTCTTTAATAAACAAAGCACTTGCATATTCTGTAATGGTTACAGCCAATCTGTGTGTGGTATACGGATCCGGTGCCTATTTGAATGCCCGTCTGTAGCTGTTAGAGCCTCAATAGCAGGGTAGACTTTTTGGTACATGCACCACTGAAGGCTGTTACTGCATAAGTAAATGATTAATTCACCTCCTACCAAAAAACTTAGATGATATCACATTTTGAGTAGTGCTTTGAAAAGCAGATAATCTAATGCACTGGAAACTACATTACTGGCTAATTCTCTTAATTTATCACAATAGAATATAACATGTGTATAAGATACTGGGAGTAACACTTTCCATTTGCAGTTTTGAATTGAAGGGTTAGTTTTTACCTGTTGAGGCAGAGTTGAGTCACTACAGTGTGGCTCTACCACAGGACTTTCTCTATGGTGTGAGCAATTCTCCTTTTCACTAAATTCTCTTGTAAGTTAGTAGGGGTGAATATGCCAACAGGGAAATGCACAGAAGTAAATCCTCCCAATATCTGCAATTAGTATAATAAAATTAATATGTTTGCAAATTAGTTGCCTGACAATTTTGTAATTTCAGTGTATGTATTTGATTAAAATGGTTTGCTATTTTTGCCAGAGTAAAAAGGACAACATAAAACATAACACTTCCTTTAAAGCTCACATATTTTATTCCCTTCTTATATTTGCATTTTCTGCCTTCAGTATCCAACTTACATTTGTTTTGGCTACTCTAACCTAGGCCAAAACATTTTTGAAAGGAAAAAGGGAGAACTATAAAAGCACTGAGTAACTTTCAGTTGACAGTTTGATAGTGCAAGTCAAGGTTGCTAAACTAAAACATACACTTGAAATAGAAGAAATTTAGTTCATGTCACCCCTGTTATTTCCCATTTCCAGGATGGATCACTACCCTGGAACCCCTGCAATGTGTTTGCTCATTTACTATGTACAACTAAAGGATTTAGCTGCAGGTAAATACAAAATGGAAAACATATATGTTTTTATAGAACTCACTTGAAAATTTACTAAGAATAAGCTGTTTGATAATATATAATGTGATATAAAAACATTCATGTTATTAGCAAATATGGATGTAATTAGAGAAATTCAGCATAATAGATCCTCAGAATAAATACATGTCCTCTCAGACATTTTACCCAAATCTCTCCTACCTGCCTAATCACCAGGTGGCAGTGTAGTAGCACTCATCTGTATCTGTGTTTGAACACTTGAATTAAAGTGGCCTTGGAATGAGATTGCTAAGGTAAAATTGTTTGGATTTTAAATATTTTTTAGGTATTACACTTTCCCAACATTAAAATAGCTCTGCATACATTTTCATACATTGCTTTTTGCTTTGAGTGCTATGTAGATATTCCTCTTCTCTAATTTTCTAAACCAGAAAAACTGAATATATATATATTTATAAAACCAACCAGTTCTTTGTTGTATTACAGTTTTAAGTAGGACTCTTTTCTGCATCATGGTAGGAAGTGCAATAGGTAATTTTTTCTCAATCAGTCCTTTGCAGCAATTGGATTAGGCAGGGTTCCCCAGTTTCAACAGACGCATATGCCAGCAGACCAAAAGCCCCTAAGACAGAAATTCTGACATTTCATTTTTTTCTTATCTAAACCTCTCCAGCTGTCATTATGCCATCAGAGACAAGTTTTTCAGTCCACAGTTCTATTCCACTCTATCAGGTCCTTTGTATTTGCACAATATTCATTTAGCACTGTAACTGGGACAAAAGAACCAATTTCAGCATTTGGTTTCAGATACCTAGGATTTATTTTATATTTGAAAGTTGTCTGTGTTCTGTTTTGCCAATGAATATTCAGAGACACAGTTTGCGTCATTTGATCTGTTGCCCACTAGTGAGTGAGTATAGGGCAACAACTCAAAGCTGTAAGATTTGTGACTCTCCATGAATTCAGTGTCCCAGAATACTTCTCCCTGGACTGGAAAGAAGGTATCTGGCAATGTCTCCTGAACACTCTCTATGTAATCAGTACTCGAAGTTAGAGAAGGAGGAGACTACCTTTATTTTTGAAGAACTATTATGCTGCCTCAGAGAGAGTCTGAAAAAAGTGACTTTTTTCTTCAGGAACATAGGCTAAATAGCAGTTACTATTCTTGAGACACTGACTACACAAAACCTCATGCAAATAAAAATATAAAGAGGCACAATATGATGCAAAGAACAGCCAGAAGTCTAATAGGAAGAATGAAAAAAACACATAGACTTTGACTTGGAAACCTGTGTCCCGTCATCAGTCCACCTGATGTGCTTGCTGTAGTTGACTTTTTTTTCACTCTGAAGAAATGATCCAGCCCTACAGCCAGTCTACACAGTGATATAATCAAGATCCTCATTAGACATTTTAGTGACTATTTTATCTTTATGCATTCTTATTCAGTTTTGCTGGGTTTACATTAGAAAATTTTTAAAACATGTTACAGGGACATTTAAAAATCAATGTGACCTCCAATTCAGATTCCATGATTTTAGATTTCGACTTATGAACCAGAGAGACACATTTTAAACCATCCCTGAGATCTTTGGTTGCACTAAAATTCCAGGTATGTTAGGGACAAAGTTCCATTACGTAACTTTGGATGCAACTTTGATTGCATCCAAAGTTCTATGTAGCTCCACTAAGATAAATAAATAAATAAACAAGTATGCATAGGTTCAAATTTTCAAAAGATACCTTCTTGATTAGGAAGGAGTTTTTAATGTCTTAGGTTGAAGGGTTTCTTTGGTATTTCTTTCAGTAAAAGCCTATATAGTATTATAAAAATAACTGGAATGAATTGCTAGATTAGTTGATCCATTCTAAGACCAAGTAACCCCATTGTTTGGGGGCATGTGTGGAGGTTTGCCCACCACATCAGAATGAAGTACAAAAGAGAGAAAGGAACAGATTGGGGTTGTACAATATCCTCGTAGGGCAGGGCTCGCCCCCAGTGATCTCATGTCCTCCACAAGGACCCTCCTTCCAGAACTTCCATTACCTCCTCATGGCAGTGTTCTGGGACTAAATGTTTCACACACGGATATCTGAGGGACTATTAAAACCAAATTATAACATAGGCTTGGGTGGAATTTAACCTATCACTAGCTAGAAGGTCGAAGTTTTCCAAATAATAATTTTTAGATGACAAATCTTAAAGTATTACAATTTTTATAACTAGCAAAATTTTGGATATATTCTATTTTAATAAGTTTCTCCTTAAAGAATTGGGAAATATGTACTATTGTTTACAAAATATGCTTTATAAAATATTTAAAGGTTTAATTAGATAATAAGCATTGTCATTACTTCTAATCTTTTTCTTGTTTTGATATTATAAATTAACCAATAAGTATTTTAGAAATCATATCATTTGATAACTTGAAAGGTATTTAAAAGAGATAGCTTTGACATTTATTTTATAAATGAAGAACCTGAGCTCCAGTGAGTCATAACTGACTTATCTAAGCTGATACAAATAACCAGGTGAAAAAATTAAAACTAAAACTTGAATCATTGAATGAAAATATCTCATATAATTTAAAAACTTTTTAATGGCTAAAGTTTTTAATTTCTTTTGAATTTTATATTTAATATGGATCATCCCTACTGAACTTAAAGCATTTTATCACATGAATAATTTAAGGCAACATTTTTTTCTTAATATATTCTTAGGAAAATTACCATCCTTCAGAGCAAAATAATTGTCCCAGAATAACAAATCCAGAGATGGACAAGTCTGGATTCAAATTCCAACCCATTCTACAACTAATTTCAGACAACTTATTTAACTTCCTTCAGCTTTGCTTTCCCCTTTTGTATAATGAAATGTGAAAATGTCTTTAAACAGGCCCGCAGTAAAGTTGAGATGAAGTAACCCTTTTAACTATCTGCATTTAGATATAATAATAGCAATAACAGTTACTATTGTATATAGTTAATTAAGTTTCAGCTCGTCTATATTAGGTTAAAATGACACTATTAATAACAACAAATATCTTTATAAATTGTTCAAAACAAAAATTATAATTGAATCTGATGATTAGATAGCTTTAACACATCTGATTTACCCAAAATGTATAGACACACAAATTTCTACTTCAAGAAGCATATGAATTGTACAGACTGGGGGATAATCCAGTTTAACTCTTGAGACCAATAGCAACTGAGAGATTTGGAGAGTCACAAAGCAAGTTAGTGATCAAGTGTGACTAAGAACTTAATCTTTTTACTTCCAATATCAATGGTTTTGGTACTTTTCTCTGCTATCGATGCTTTCTAAATTGTTCTTAAAGGAACTCCAGGGTTTATATTGAGGTGTCACAAGGCCAAGGAATGGAGACCAAGAACTTGCCATATGATATGACCACATGACAAGGCTCTAGGTCCTCTTCCTCCTCTCCAATTAGAGAAGCTCTTTCTTATTGATCTGATCTACGAAGAGTTCATCTAATATAAGCAAATCGATGTATTTTGCCAAAGTTTACAGCAACTTTGTTTATAGTCTTAAGAATTTCTTTCTAAAATAGAATATTTTACTGCTGAAACATGCTTTAAAAGGAAAGTTGGTAAGGGCAAGGAAAAAAAACAAACTGTATTTTGACATTTTACCCTATCCACTGAGTAAAAACAAAATATGTCTACAATTAACAATATTTTAGGAGCTATTTTTCCTCATGGCCTATTTTTCTAGCATAAACATAGATAAATTATTTATGAGTTAAAATGTGAATTTATCAATCACAACATGTTAAAGGTTTACCAAATAAAAGAGAGCAATTTCTTCCTAGCTTCTCATGTTTGAGTTAACATTAGGAAGTCTTTTGAAAAAATATAGGAGTCCAGATATGAATAAATTTCTCAGTCAAGTATGCCTTTGTAAATCATTGCAAAACATCTTAATTTTACAGAATTTTTCCCAAGGAGGATAAACATAACAAAACATAAGGTGGTCCATTGAGGGCATAAATGTACTAACTTTGGATAGATAGATGAGAGATACAGATATTCAAAGGTACTGAATAAAATAAGATGTTTACTTTTTAAGTACTTTTTTTCACTATTTGGTAAACAGTACATTCTTGGTTTTATAGTCTTCTCCAAATGAGAGATATTTGTCAAGAAATTCATAAAATCCTATCATATTATATTTTTCTTTAGAAGTTCCTGATCCTTCTGAGCAGAAAAATGTCTGTCATTAGTACATTATCAATTTTGATGTTGGTTTAGTTTCACTTTTATTTAACTGGTCCAGAAAACCTAGGTTGTTGTTAAATTTATGTGTCCAGTGATAAGTGAATAGCACTCACAGAGAAAGAGACACTTTATCAAGGATACCTAAATCTCCCATTCCAACCTCAATTACATCTGTATAAACCTGTTGTCATCAAGATGTCAGGAAGTGAGCCAGAGCATGCCGGGAATATAATTGGTATCTCTTCCTCAGTGTGCACTTCATGCTTTTCATCTTGCATATTTGGACTTAGAAAGCAGCATTGCTCTTCCTGAAAATAAGTTTAAGAAAATAAAATAATGCACTGGAAGTTTTTCTTTCTCTCTGTCCATCTCCTTTCATCTCCCCTCTTCCTCTCACTCTTTCTTTCTGCTATCCAGGAAAATGTATCACATCCATTAAATTTTTAAAAGACTAAAGTTTAGGCAAAATCCATACACTAACTGTGGGGTCTACAGTTTGTGAGCCACCTGATTCTGTGTCTCCACTCACTTCAGGACACATACAGGAGCCAGATGCAGGCCGGATGTGTAGCAGTCACAGACTGCCCATGCCTTCGACCCGCTAGGGTGTCCGGGCGAAAGTAAAGCACGGACTCCAACCGCGAGACCAGCAGCTCCCGGAGCACTATGTATGTATATACAGGATAGTTAACATAGTTGTTCTGCTGTCTTCTATTTCTTTGCTGAAAGAAACTGTCAATGAGTCCTTAATTGATCAATATTGCATGTCTCTATCTGTATTCATGAGAAACCACTTTGAAGATATCAATACGTAATACAACAAGCATTGTTAATTTCCTACCACTTTGTTTGTAACTCTGTATTGTCTGTACTGTTCTTCTGCTATTTTGTAAAATGTTGTCTGTCTGTTAATGTTTTCCTCTTATTTTAAAAATAAAAAAAAGACTAAAGTTTAACAAATTATTGTTCTTTGGGAAGATTAAATCCGAGAAAGAGATATCATTTTCAAACATCTTTAATGAGTCTGCTGGTAAAACTTTAAGCACCATTTATCTTCGCAATAGCATAACATAATAGGTTTCATACCAGCTACTTACCCTAATTCTGTTTGGCAACCAGCGGTTGCAGGAGGTCTAACGAACAGCAGGTGCTACAAGTTTGAGAGGAGATAATACTATAGTCACTTGGGCTACTTTGTAAGAAGGGGAGAGAGAGTTCAACAATTGCACTGAAGCAAATTGGTAGCTTAATAGCACATAGTCCAAACAACACAGCATGAAAATGCACAAGGCCACTGATGGAAATTCAAAGTGTTTTCAGACCATGAATGGAGGAATCTTAGTGTTGACATTTTTACCCTCACAAACAAATAGTTCTTCTCAGTAGTGAGATGCAATAGCCGATGTTTTCATTTATTGCAATTATACAGCCCAAAGCTATGATGATGATACAACATCATAAAGGCCTTTGTTCAGCCCTTTTATGTAAATACCTGAAGTCACTGATTTCAGGGGACACTCCTGAGGAAGAAATATCAATACCACCTAACCCACATATCTTTTTTAAAATAGCCCAATCTTTTCCTCTTTCTTCATTTTTGTCAGTTATAAGTTCACTGAATTTTCATTTGCACATATCAGTCAAGCTTATCCATACCTAGTGAAATCATTTTAGTTCAAACCATCATTTTATGTTTATAATCAAGGAAATTCTTCTGGGCCCTGAACTCTGTCTCTTCGCTGCACGCAGTCTCACTGCTTTAGCTTACTTTGTGTCCCAGACTAGTTCTGGGGCCCCAGGTTTATGTTCGAAGTGTACCCTTTATTCACAGCAGTTCTCTACAGGTACATTATTTATATGCTGTTTAACATGTGGCTTCTATCATAATGGAAGCTTATTAGGTGCAGGAAGTATGTCAGTGTTACGCACTGCACTATCCTAAGTGGTCCTACACAGTAGACCTTCTAGAAATACTTCTTGATTGGATGAATGGGGGATTTCTTTGGAAAGCGGGTATTTCATGGAAGTATACTGCAATATATTCCAAGTAGGAGCACACATGCTATAAATTAAATTCTCAGCATAATTCTATAAACACTATTTCTGAACAATGGGGGAGATACAAGATCAAAAAAAGATAATCTTTAATCACATTGATAAAATTACTGTATTCTAATATCTTAGAAAAGGTTAATATTAGCTTGAAGGTTCATATTTTGGTTTGCGAATTGCTTTTCTGTTTCTTCTTTAAAGTGTAGAAAATAACTACCTATTAAACTTTTTCTGAAGATTCAATGAAGGTATACATGTGAAGAACCTAATAATAGGCACCAGAATTAAACAAATGTCTACACCTTAGCTGTGTAGTTCATGACATTTCATTCCAAAATAAAACAAAGCAACGACAAAGTAACTGGAAAGAATTGTGCATATTTACAAAGAGGAGTGAGACTATTTAGGAAAATGCCATACTCTTATTCACCAGAAAATAAAGAAATAGAGAATGGTGATAATAATGCAACATTATATATGAGAATATTACAGTTGTCACCTATTTCTATATAGAAAACAATTCAGAGTACAATATTTATTCATATTTTGAGTCAAATTATAGATCTAAAAGCATCATTTTATTGGCTAGTAGATACCTGAATATTAAGGAGTGATGAGAATTTGTATATTCTACAGCAAATAGAAAGGGATTAATAGGGGAGAAAATACAATGGAGGCTGACAGAGATAAAGATGGAGAAATATACCATCATTATAAAGGTGTATTAAAACAGGTGAATTAAATCAGGTCAGTGAATAAAGTGAGTTTATTTAGTAACACTAGCTAATTTGACAGTACAAACTAGCAATAATAATAGTGTAAATGTGTAAGGGATATAGATCTGTAAAATCATTTCTACTGAAAACAAGCATCTTCATGAATGAAGTCAAAATAGGAAAAAGCTCTGCTGCATAAGGGAAGATAATTTTTCAAACTTAAATATAATACAGAAACAATAGTTCAAATATTATAATTTCCAAGATTTTCAAATGAATGATAGGTTATTTTTGTTCAGTTCAATTCCTCCCATGTACTTTTTTGAGATGACTCTGAATGCTGGTACATATACATGACAACTGCTTATTATGGCAAATCCATATTTTCTCATTATACCAATCTTTATTTCATTGCTTTCTATGGTAATGATTAATTTTTAGGTAGCATGAGCTGTCAGAAGGGAATTTTTTCATGCTTACAGGCTAACATGGTAGTTAATATGGTCACACAGAAAATGGATTTTGTGGATCTCATTCTAGAGAAAAAGGAAAACTACTTTTAAGATGCAGTACAAGGAAAAGCATAAGTAAACAAAATATAAAAAATGAAGCAAGTGTACATCGATAGAGAGGTTGAAAAACAGGCAATAAAAATAAATTGAAGCATAAAAGAAAGGGAAGTTTGGGTTTTATTCACCTGCATGTTATTGATTGATGGGTTGTTTCTCAATACAAAACATGGCCTGAGGTTTCACCTTCTATTCTGCTCAGTCCCATTTGTCCCATTTCTGTCTTCTCAGTATTCTCTACTGAATTCCTTTTAACTAAAGAAGGAAAAAAATTCTCCTCCTGAAAGATGTTCTATTCACAATCGGGAATTCATCCCTCACATGCTTAATATTTAAGGCTCTCTTCCATTACTTTTATACTATCACATAATGATTGTAATGATAATAATCAGAATATCTATTTGCTTTTCATATAATTTTTTAGTAATTGTGGAAGCAAATTATTTTAGAAAGAGAAATTATTAAATTGGTAGAGTGGTTGTTTCAGTGAGAATATTTTTCTATTACCTATTCTCTATATGAAAATGTTACTAAAAATGGGAAAACAAATTTCCTAGCCATAACAATATAATGCAACTGAACTGGTTTAAGCGTACGTTCTCTGTGTGTCATGTATTCTCCTAGTCTTGAGTCTGGTGCATGAGGTATTTCACTGAGTATAGTTTGTCAACTGGGGCCAAAAATTTTCTCCATTTGATGAGGTTTGATCATGTTCACATATTTTATTAATTTTCTTATCATTGTTTACTATAGTCTGTTGTATAGATCATAGGAGATGCAATTGAAAAAATAAAGTCATTTGGAAAATCTAATTTTTATAATGGAGCTTCCATAAAAGAATAAAATTCTAAAGTAACAATTTTTATTGAGACATTAAATGTTTAGTGAAATTTTATCAAAATTTATAAACATTGCTTTATTCATTTATGTAGGTATACCATCCTCTCCCAATATAAAGACCATATAAAAGTTTTGATTTGTTATGCCACTGTATTGCCAATGTACATGGGAATCACAATAATTCATCTATGAAATGAATGCCTACTCTTCAGGAAAAAGAATGGTAAAAAGGCTAAATTTTTATTTAAAGTACCACACCATATATTTGATTAGAGTATACCTTTAATAATATAGTTTCATCTGCCTGAGGACTTGTTTGATTCTAAAGTCTGGAAGCTAAATGATGCTGACTGGCTCAGTTAAAGCTGATCAAACTGCCAGCCCTCTCTTGGGTACACTGTGACACTGGATGAATAGGTGTAATCTTTATAAAGAATCATGAAGACAGAGCAATCACGGGCTATGTCCCAACTATATTTTGAATTGAAGTACTCTTACTTAAAATCACCAGATAGTTGCTTCAATTTTCACATTAATTTTGTAAAAGTAGGGGAACCTGCAGAGGTCAGCTACCACCTGTGTGTTCAAACCCCAAATTGTGGAGTCCTAATATCTGCTCTCTGCCCCATTCTCTCAACCAATTAGTTTTCAGTTTAGTCAACCCCACCTTCAAACTGTGTTGACTCTACACAATTCTTTCCATCTCCACTACTGGATCAAACCACCACTGCTTTCCCCTGGAGAAATGAAGTAACTTCCTGCTGCTGTTCTTTCTGACCACAGCCCCATCTGCAAACATCAAGCTGCGATAGTTTTTCAGTAAATCCAATTATACCACCTCCTACATCAAATGGCACAGTGACTTCAGTGCCACCTGTAATGATAACCAGACTTTTCATAGGACATAGAAGGCTCTATGTAATTGGCACTTCTCTTCGTTTGTGACTGCAAAGTCCAGCATAGGGTGCTCTGGCAACAGTGGACTTTCCTCTGCACATCAACATGAAATTCTGGCCTGACCCAGGCCCTGCAGTATAGCTTTTACTCACATACACTGCCCCAGATGTTCACATGCTTGGCCACTTAGCGTTTGGGTCTCAATATACTCAAACTCTTTGGTAGGTCTTCCTAAAACCCTATCTAAATGAGACCACCACCCCATTTAGTCTCTCTGCCAGAGTATAACAGTTCATTTCAGTTGCCTGCTGTAGTGGATCACAGCACCACAGAACCCAAACCCAAAAAATTTACTATTGAGCCCCTTAAGAAAAAGTTACCCAGCCACAGTTTATCTAATGAGTCTGAACACAGTTTGACAATGGCATATTAATACACATTCTTTGGCTATGTGTGAGTTTTATCAGAACAGAGACCTTATGTTTCATTCAAATCTTAGTCCCCAGCATTGAACATATTTTCAGGAATATGGCAGGTTTCAAATAAATACCTTTTGAGTCATGAATAAGTGATACAGAAAATGTTTTCAATTTGCATATGGTGGGTAGATTGTAATATCATTCAAATTGCCACCTGCTTCTTTCTAGGCAAGGAGAGCTCCCTATTTCTCAAAACCAAGCCTGGCATGGTGACAGGAAATGACCCACCTGGGGAAGGATTTGACTTCCTTCTGGTGAAATCAGAAAGACCATCTGACTGGATGTGATAAACAAAAGGTTAATAGAAATACTGTACATTGATTTGTGAGCAGAAAACTGAAAGACCAACCTATTGGTTTAACATTGTCTCTCTTCCTTTTACCATAGTATTTGCAATGTTCATAACAGGTACTGCTTTGCCATTGTGGGTTGTAGAGTGAAGACTGGCTGAACAGACTCATTTTGGAGCAGTTATAAGAAGTATTCTTCATTATTCTAAGCTGCTGAAATATGGGGGAATGTATGTTCACACATTTTAACTTAGCCAAAATCAATTGATACAAAAATATGTGGGATATCATATTGGTAAAAGTAGAACAGTTTGGGGGTCAATGAAGGAAGTCTTCTAAGTAGGTGATGTAATGTATTTTCTTGTAAGAGTCTGGGGTGTTCAGTGTATCCTTACTGAGAGTTATCTCATATCTCTTGTGATAGGGAACAGATGGTGCGGAGATTTTCAGATGACGTTCTGATGATCTGGGAACACTGAACAATCTTTAATCATCTTGAAATTCTTAAAAAATAATTTCACATTTATTGGAAAAATGAGTGGCAAGATATATTTTGCTTCTTCAAGGATGAGTTAACATAGGAAGTCAAGTAAGATAGTGCAATTCAAGCATACTCTTTCCAAATGCATTTCCTCTATCATTGTACAAAGATCTACATTGTGCAAGTAGTTACTGAATAAAAGATCAGAGGCAAACACAGTTACAGATCACAGGCAAAAGATCAGAGGCAGAAACGAATATGTGCAAAACTCAAGTTATAATTTGAAGTAAAAACTTTTAGTAAAATTAGAATTTTACTCAGTAATATCATCAAGCTTACTCTTGAAGGGAAAATCTACACAATGCTGTAATAATATAACATATTTTAAAATTTAACATAAAGTTCTAATTATGTAACTAATAAATAGAGTGAATTAAAACATAAAGAAAAAAGAAAACAATATGAATGTCTCCATTGACTATTTCAGGCTGGTTTTGGTAGGCTATGTCATATATATGTTACAAGCATTTAGGATCTTACAAAATTTAAATAAGGTTTATATCTGGAGTTTCTTTTGGGGTTATAAATGCTTTATTTTTCTCAGGTATTCTTAAAAAAGCAGTGTTAACTGGTTTCACAATAACCACAAATAAGCACTATTGAATATGGCCCTAGTTTAGAATCTTGCTTTGGTTAAAGTATTATTAAAAGCAAGTCTTTCCTTTTTTAATCACACTAGATATTTCCAGTGTATGTCTGATGATACATATTTACAAAACGTTTTCGAGAAATTCATACCAATTCTCTACCTATCTTAGACATGCATGGAAGTTCTACTTTAACGTGTACTAACAGGGAACGTTACATATTAGTTTGTTCTCACATTTTGATGGTTTTTTAGTGAGAAATAAAAGTTGTCGTTTATGGTTTCAATGCATACTTCTCTAGAAATTGTTTGCACTAATCTGCCATGCTACATTTATCCAATATTACAGTCTTTTCTGAAATAGGCTCTAATTCTTGGTTTTCTTTTATCTTGTTGAGTTATACTATACCACAATCATTTGTACTGCTCAGCCTATCCTCTAAAGTATTTGGATTATTCCTCATTTAACAGTGGTAATAGCGTGTAAAGTTTCTCGAATATTTAATACACATTAACCACCCTACTCAGGATACTAATCTAACTTCACTAGGTGTTCATGCTTGGTTTTTACCTCAATCTGTTATCTAATTATATACTCTTTCTATTATTGGCATATATCTTAAATTTTGTCTAATACAGACATAGTCGAATTCTTTTTATTTTGGTAAAATTTTCCAGATTATCTTTGTCCTATTTACACTTTCAGTAATTCCTTGTTATTCTGCTTTAAGTATGAATCTTAACATCAGTACATAGCTAGGTTTTTGAAAATGTCCAATCTGACAGTCTTTACTGGACTGAAGAATTTAGTCTGTATATGAATATTACCATTATGAATATTTCATATATTGCAACTTTAGTGAGGTTCAACTTTGATTGCAGAAAGTTAGCATGTAGGAAACTCAAATGAAATGGTTGTGATAACAATAGCAGTGAACTGAAAAATCTACAAGGAAAGTACAGCCAAAGCATGAGAATTCGACATTCGTTAGGGTTTCATCTTCCGTTTTGATTGAAAATTGGTGCTTCAAAAGTTTAGGCAGGGGCTGGGGATTTAGCTCAGCGGCACAGTGCCTGCCTGGCAAGTGCAAGGTCATGAGTTTGATTCCCAGTACTGTAAACCCTCCCCCCCACAAAAAAATTTAGGCAGACTTTTAATTCATGAGGGCTACTCTGAAGTGCACTCTGCAAGTGAGTAGCTTCCGTGTCCCTTCTAGTTACAGGAAGCCACTGCTGCGTCAGCCCTGCGATCCAACTTGTGACAAATCTGTACTGTTACTAACACTGTAGAATTTCTATGCTATGCTAATTTAATTCAGCAGGCCCCCCCCTTTGGCTTTTAAAAATTGCTTAGTTATAAAATTTTGTCATATTTTTCTTACTTTTCCGGATTTTACTCATCAGGATTACACACATTATTTCTGCTAATATTAACTATGGTATTTTCTATACAATATCCAAATTCTTCAAGATAAATACCAACCCTATAAATACACATAATTTTGATATAATTGCTTGGATTTAAATGTTTTCTCATCCGTTTGTGTGTATGATTACATTCACGTGTCTTAGATTGTTCTCAGATCACTTTTCCACTTTCTGAATTGGATCAGTAAATAAATCTCCAAGTAATTTATATCTTCCTATGTAGTGTTTAGTTTTCTGCTGCTGGTAATGTCTTTATGTCACATTCTTCAAAAGTAGTGTACACTCCCATTTCAATAAAAAATAATTCCCAATTTTTTATTTTAAAAGTAAAAGGAGGAAAACATTAACAGGCAACATTTTACAAAATAGCAAAAGAACAGTACAGACAATACAGAGTTACAAACAAAGTGGTAGGAAATTAACAATGCTTGTTGTATTACATATTGACATCTTCAAAGTGGTTTCTCATGAAAAGAAATACAGACATGCAATATTGATCAATCAAGGACTCATTAACCGTTTCTTTTGGCAAAGAAATAGGAGACAGTAGATCAACTATGTTAACTATCCTGTAATTATATCCTATTAAATCCTTGCATATAAGACCCTGTGATCATTTGAATTCTATTCTTGCTTGTATAAATTTTGCTTTCACTCCAATTGCTCTTTTTGAGTTGTTTGCTTGCTCTCAAGATTTTTTCTTAGTTATGTTTCTTAATTATAATACATTTAAGAAATTTTAGTAAATTATTTACATGTCTTGCATATTTCATTTTTTCCACTTGTGAGTCCATGTTTTATGACCATTTCAAAAAATCAACAGCCATTATCTCTTTACATATATTATTTCAATAATCTCTATCAAGATCTTTCACACCAGTTTATCTCTTTCTGAATAAAAATTCATTCCTCTCAAAATTTTGTCAGTGAAAACTCTATTCACTAATTATTCAGTTGTGTCTAATCTATCACTTAGGTTGCTTATCTGACAACTATAGTTTGCCTTTATACACATTTTTTAATTAATTTTCTCCATTTATACCATAAATATCTTATTTTCTCATCTCAATGACTGCATTCTTATTTATGTATACTTGTCACACTTTGGTATAATACATTCCATCCAGAAATTCTAGTCTTTTTAATAGCATTATAGTCTTTGTAGATGTAAGTCCAATCTTTAGTCATGTTATTTGCTGTTTTTACTATTTGGCTTTTACTGCAATGTACTGCACAATTATCCTAAAAATTTCATTACCATTAAAGCAGCAACCATTTGTATCCATTCTGGGACTTAGCTGTGTCTATGGTTGTATGCTGCATCTCCGTGCTAGGATATTAGCTTTCCTCCTCCTCCAAACATCATCTTATCATGGAAGTTTGAGAACATACTTTGAATATGAACTTGTGAGAGTAAGAGGAAGGGGAGAGTTGGCAGCAACTTGTAGGGTCTCTTGCAAGTCTCTGGTTGGAGCTGGAAATCTGTCTGTACACATTCTTTTGGACAATGCCAGTCATATGGCTAAGCCCAACGTCAGCGGAGGAAAGAACTGTGCTGTGGATGTGTATACTTGCAGCTTACTTTCAAATTCACCATACTAATGTCGGTCTTTGCTTGGAAAACAGTACACATAGGTGTGGTTTGAGATAGGGTGACACTATGTACTTCCGGCTGACCTTGAACTCACTATGGAGCCCTGGCCGACCTCAAATCCGCAGCAATTTCTTGCCTCAGCCACCCGACAGTTGGAACTACAGGCATACACCCAACAGTTGGAACCGTGGGCATACACAAATATTTCTGATAGCCAACTATATTACCTCTTTTCATTATGAAAACACAGGTTATCTATTCATTTTGACAACCAATAACTGTTTCTCCGAGTCACATACAGGTACATGCACTATAATGAAGAATACCCTCAAATATGTAATGTCAGCCTTAGTAAAGGAAGAAATTCAGAAGCTATCATTGGCCATAAAGGATAGGACCACAATTAAGTCAATGATGATAATTTTTTTCTTTTTTTGCATTGTCTAATAATTCAAATACTGCTCACATTTGTCGCATATTAACTATGTGGTGAATAGGTTAAACATCTTCACTTAAATAATAAATTCAGCCAAAGAGATCAAGAGAAATACTCCTTTGATATTTAGAAACACATAAGCTTAGATCTTTGTACGGATGCCAGGGTAGATACTGAGGTCACAACAGCACTTCAGACTGCAGAGCCTACTAGAGCAATGAATATAAGTTAATTTTCTTAATTTGCTTTACAAAAACAAAAATACTTGAATTTTAAAATTGTTTAAACCGTTATAAACTTTCTGATATCACGGAATGTCAGTACATTTTTTGAAACTTATGAAATTGCATTTTAGCAAATACTGTCATCGTTGTAGCCTTAAAGTTAAATAAATTTGTAATTACTCAGGAAAAATTGCTCTAATTATCTTTGGCACTCTTCCATTCAATATCAAATATTCATTTATTGAATACAATTCTACAATGAGCATTATTCTTTGCTTTCCTACTGTCGTGCACTGACCTTTCATTGAAGACAGACTTTTAAGTAGCTGCTATAGAGTTTAAATTGCTATAAGTGGTAGTAGTCATATATGCTTATGTCTAGGATCAAGGGTTCCATAGATGACTGTGGGTTAAATATTGGCTCTGTATGTTCTAGTTATTTTACAGGTGAGTTGTGTTTATCTGCCTCTGTCTTCTTTTCCTTTGCTTTATTTTGGGGATAATAGTTGTAGCCGTCTTGTATCACCAGTGACCTTTGCATTTAGGTTCACAACAGTAAAAAAGCACATAGTACAAAGAATTTAATTAGCATTAGTTATCATACTCATGATGCTTTAAAACTTTATCACATTAACATCAGTTCTCTTACAGTGATAATAATAATGAACACAAAGTATCAACTTATCTGCTAGATAAAGAGGTCTTTTACCCAGATGAAGCTTAAATTACTCCTTACTGTGAAATCCCTGTTTATCAAATTAAGAATTAGAAAACACTCCTATAAAAGGGAAAGTATATCATATACAAAGTGAGAAAGGTCTTGAAATTAATTGGTGTTCTCTAGTAATATTGCCAAGGTTAGTGTCGGTCCCTGGAGGAACTGACTGAAAAATTATCACCTAAAATTCACTCATTTAAACTATATTGAAATAGTTCCTGGATTTTAGTTTTGGGACAAATTTAGCATACTCCTATAAAAGGAGTGATACAAAACTGATTATATTAAAACATTTGCAGCCGGGTGTGGTGATGTGTGCTTGTTATCACAGCATTCAGGAGGCTGAGGCAGGAGGATCTCCACAATTTTGAGGCCAGCTCGGGCTACACAGTGAATCCAAGGCCAACCTGAACTACATATCAAGACTGTCTCAAAAAAAAAAAAACCAAACCCAATAAAACATTGGCTTAACACATGTCATATAAAGACCCATCCTTTCATACTCTCCAAGAATGCAAATCCATTTTCAAAAGAGTGCAGTGGAATTTTCTTTTCAGTCAGTGCAATTTGCTTAATGCTGACTTTCTAAATGTTTCCTTTCTTAAATGAAACATACATGTGCAAGCACCACATTGTGTCACTAGTGTAAAACTTGAAAGAGTTAATTTAAACTCGGAGGTATGATAGACACTGTGAAATGAGGAAAACCCACTGAAGAGTAAAGGGCTTCTGGGATGTGGGAAAAGAGAAGGGAAAGAAGGAGAAATTTTGTATGTATGTATATACAGGATAGATAACATGGTTGTTCTTCTGTCTTCTATTTCTATGCTGAAAGAAACTGTCAATGAGTCTTTGGTTGACCAGTATTGCATGTTTATATCTGTTTTCATGAGAAGCCACTTTGAAGATATCAATATGTAATACAACCACCATTGTTAATTCCCTACCACTTTGTTTGTAACTCTGTATTGTCTGTATTGTGCTTGTGATATGTTGTAAAATGTTGTATGTCTGTTAATGTTTCCCTCCTTTTATCTTTAAAATAAAAAAAAAAAAATAAATGTTTCCTTTCTTAGACTTTTGGATCCTCCCAGAAGTGCTTTAGATAAGAGTGTTAAGGGAAGGTAAAGAAGGTATTTCCAAAGTCCAAGTCTTCCTTCAGTGAGCACAGTCCTTTAGATAATCAGCTTTATATTTCACAAATAATTTCACTTAAGAGTAGTGCTGACTACTGTAAAAGATACATCCACTGAGTATTACGGCCCTAGATACTCTGACCCATAAGATGCAAAAGGAAGCAAAACTGTGGCCTGTTCGCACACACCAACCTTTAGGGACAGACACTGAAGACATCATGTAGATGATTAAATACACTCAGTACTTCCGGGCCCTGGTTCACGAATGAGGGCGAAGCAGCCGCCTCAGTACTAACCCTGAACACCCTAGCCTCTCACATGCACCACTGAGACAGACTCCTAATTGGCATACATCGAATTCGTGTTAAAAGAGCATTGTTGTGGGTGTATAATACCCTTGATTATCTTTAGAATATTTTTATTGATGAATTATTAATTTTAATTTTATGCATTTTATTATATTAAGCAATGAGTTCTTCACTGGAAAAATGAAGTATTGAATTTTTAATATTTACTGGGTATTTATAAAAAAGCATCAACATTTTCAACATCAAGTGTTTTTCTGTTTATAAAGTCTAAAAAATAACAGAGGTAAATTTCTTTACTGTTTTTTGTTTTTTTTTTCCAGTACTGGGAATCGAACTCACGACCTTGCTCTTGCCAGGCAGGCACTTTGCTGCTGAGCTAAATCCCCAGCCCCCAGAAATAAATTTCTATATAAGCTACAATGAAACTACGAATGAAGCTCTCCAACAGATATAATCTTTACTTCAGTTATGACTCCTAAGGCAATCTGCACACAGGACAACACCACATGCCGTACACATGTGCTGTGCATGACTTGCTTTTCTGTCTTTTTTGTGGGACATACTTGACATCTCACTGGTCTTGCTGTTTTGTCAGGTGGTTCTTATATTATACAGTGTGTAATTAACTGGAACATAAAATATCAATAAAGTAAAACATTAAGGTCTTAATATGTATTGTATGTTTAGAATAAACATCAAAATTTTTACATAAGCTGTGTATTTCCTTACAAAACCTAAAAGATAACATCAGAAATAAGTTCCTATATGAACTACAATGAAAATACCCATAGAACTGTACCACAAAAATAAGCTTTGCTTCAGTTGTCATACCCAAGGCAGTGTTCACACATAACAACTGCGTGTTCCATGTACACGTCTCGCTTAAAATGACAGCAGTTGTGCTAAGTTTTCCTTCCTGTGTGGCAGGCTGCACTTGTCACCTCTCTTGCTTTCCTCTATTGTCATAAGCTTCTTACTACATTGAATAATTTATACTTAACAGGAAAATAAGATCAATAAAATAAAGTATCAAATATATGAGTGCTTAGACTAGACATCAACATTTTTATATCAGTTGTTTACTTACTTTAAAAACCTAAAAGATAAAATCAGAAATAAAAATCTATATGAACTTCAATGTAAATACAAACAAAAGTCTACTACAGAAATAAATTTTGCTTCAATTGCCATACACAAGGCAATCTTCACATGACAACTGCACATTCCATGCATAAGTATCACTTACACTGATAACACATATATTTTGTTCTTCTGTCCTTTCTGGCAGGGCACAGTTGACATCTTTTTGGTTTTCCTGTTACAGTAGGTCTTTCTGATGCTGAACCTACCTGTTCACCTGTCAGCTCACCAGTGTGCTCCTCAATTTTTTTGTGTAGTTCCCTGGGCAGAAACATTTTATTTTTCCTCTACTGTACATTATCTCTTATGAGTTCCAGTCCCAATCCTCTAAGAAAATTTCTTCGTGGTATTTTGCACTTGTCATTTTCTTTGAAAACTATCAAACTATGCCATGCATGTTTAGGATTGAGTAAAACACAATCACTGGCCAATCCTTTGTGTTTTGAGTGACATTATAGTTGTTGTACAACTCATCAACAACATCTACTCTGCCTTTGGTTTTATTGTAAAAAGTTATCATCTTAGTCTTCAGTTTTGTAGAAGTTTCAGCACAGTTAGAAATAAAGGAGCTGAGTCACTCACTTCACTTCCCTTTCTTCAACTGTAAGCACCACACCACCTTAATGATTACCCATGCTCCCCAAATCTTAAGCCAGGGGAGTTGCGTGAGCCCTCTCCCTTCTCTTCATTCAGCCATAAACACAATGTCGTCCCAATGATGACTCAGGTCTAAGCTTAGAAGGTCGTGCAGATTGCTCACACTGGTCAAGAGAGAGAGTGCAGCATTTTGGCCCACTCAGCTGTAACAGTCTCTCTGCCAATCTTTCATCATGGTACAATGTTGACATCAGGAGTACCAGTCTGTTTTGTTTTGCCATATATGAGGCCAATGTTATGTCTTCCTAAAATCCAAAGATTGCATTAGGCAATGCTCTGTTTTGAATTTGCAAGATTTCATTGGGAATGTCTGCTTTGTGCTTGCATACAGTTCCTATGCTGGTCAACTTATGCTCTGTTGGCAAATGTAACATCAGCTGGAAACCAGCTGTTACATAGCACAGAATTTTCAATAGTTCCCATTTTTGCCTGATCAGCTATTAAACATAGGTAAAGGGAAATGTCGCTGTTGATTATATATTCACAGACACCTTACAATTTTAGAAGCTGTTGAATTCTGTGTTCCTATGACCTGGTTCAAATTATAACACCTTGATAACAATAAAGTAAGCATAGTTTTAGAAATTACATAGTAATTTTCAAGTAGAACATATATATATACCAGAAAAAATATTATGTTTTCTTGCATAAGATAACTGAAAAGATGATATTTCAAATTATTTCAGAAAAAAGTACTGATGATCAAAACCTTTGGGGAATACTAATGGAATAAACTGGTTTCTACTGGATAAGACTTTTCATTTTCAAGACTTTCCACAAGATTTTCAGATTGTGAATCTGTGAAGAGAGAGTCTAATAGGGAAGATAGATAGGTAGGTAGATGATAGATAGATGATAGATGATAGACAGATGATAGATGATAGATAGATATATCAATAGATAGATAAATATAGAGATATATGCATGAGAATGATGAGACGGGGTATATAAAGTCAGCTGTGACATAAATAAACATTTTGAACAATACAATTGTTCAACTTTGGGACACTAGAACAATTTTGGGACAATAGTTCAGAATGCTCTGCAGACATTTGTAATACTAATAATACTGTCCGTATGAACATTATAAGTGAAATTACTTAGTTTACATGTCTATATTCCTTGATAATGTTGACTAAAAGCATATTGATCATTTCTTGAATTGTACTACTCATGAAAGCTTCATACAATAAGGTTCTACACCCACTCTATTAAAATTGGTTCATTAATGGCCACTGACAGTTTTCTCAGACACAGGGATACTATTGTCCGTAGTCCTTGCTACTTCTCAAGGTACAGACAGGAAAAGGCAATTGCCTTTGTAGAAATTCTTTGGACAGAAAGTCTGTGGGTTGAAAAGCCCAGTAATTTTGAGAGCTATTCAGATCTAACGTGAATTTTCAAATTTACAGATTCTGTGCATGTCATTTAGAAAGCAAAAATTATCCAGTGGGCTATGTCATCCGGAACTATGTACAGAAACGCATACCATAATGCATTGTTTTGAGTTTCATAGTGCTAAGGGTTTTCCTGGGAATTTTTTTTCTATGTCTAGAAGAGATTTGGAGCCTCAGTTTGAAACTCTTTCTCTACTTTACCAGTGAAGTAACATGTGTTTCCTGCATACACAGAATGCAGCTTTCAGGATTGGCTGCAATGATAGATTTGCAAATAGACTGTGCAATTAGTAAGAAGCTTCAGAGGATATTAGAAGTTGAAGAGTCTTGTATAGCCATCCTGGAGAACATTACTAACACTTGTAAGATCATTTCCACGTGGAAAGCTATTACAAACATTGTAAAAACTTTTCTAACATGATCTATGTATAAAACAAGGACATATAGCAACATTTATATGCTCTATGATTTACATTAAAATAGTAGGTATTTATATATGCATGTATTCTACCCAAAAGGTCAGGAAAGGGAAAATAAAATAAACATGAGTTAGAGAAGGGTTTTGATTTCTGGATTGTGGTTCTTAAGAGGGAATAGTGCAAGCAAGTCTGGATTAAGAATACATTCAAATGGTCTGAGAATATTTGAAAACATTGTCTATTATTTTGCTCACTGTTTTTCAAACTTACAGATTCTGTATAAGTCATTTAGAAAGCAAAAACTATCCAGTGGGCTATGTCATCTGGAACTATGTACAGAAACACATACCATAATGCATTTTTGAGTTTCATAGTGCTAATAGTTTTCCAATATGATTTTAATTTATGTAAAGACACAGACCAATAATGACATGATTTGGCTTTTGAGTGATTTTTCTTTTTACTTTACATGCCTAGCAACTTTCGTTTTTGAAAAGAAAATATTTTAAAACTATGTTTTAACTGGGCTTTTAACCCAGACTGTTTGAGTTGTTAGCCTCATGCTATTATTTATTAGTGACCTTGGTCAAATAACCCAACTACTCTGGAATAACTTACATGTAATAAAGATTATAAATGTGTCTTTCTTTATAGAGTTGTGAGTGGTGACTAAAAACGTGTTTTAAGCATTTAGAATCCAACTTGGGAAACAGTGAGAAGTGGTGAATAACTTGGACAGTTAGTGCAGTAGATTGTGATTATATGACAGCTGATTCCCAGGTGTTTATTATTCCAGTATTTCAAGTCTTTTTTTCTCTCTTACCAATGTGTTCAGCTTTATTTTCAGAGAAAACATTCCTTGTCACAGTCTGAAGACGTTTAATATATGTGACTTACAATAAATCATCAGTGAATTGATTAATACATCAGTTTTAGATCCCATTAGTATTGCTTTCACTTACCAATACTTTCACTTACCATGAATGTATTTTATTTGAATACCTAATGTGTCTGTGGTAAGAGAACAAGCAGCAGCAGATATCCTTAATTACTTCCACCTTCCTGCCAGTGTTGGAAAACAGAACTAACCATAAGGATCCTGCCTCATTGGAGAGATCAGCAAACTAATCAATAAGTGCCATGGGATATCTTTACCATGGCCAGTGTCAAGAACAGCATAGTATTGCCATATTCACTCGCGAAGTACTAGGCTTAAGAGCTATCATCATTGCAACATCAATTAGGAATGGAAGTTACTTGTTCACCTCCAACTCTATGTCAGAAATATGATAGTCTCCAAATATGTACTTAGAATTTCCAAATATTTGAAACTTTAAAAAAGGAGCTAACATTAACCAAATGCTTTTATAGTATAATTAAGCAAACTGAAACCCAGAAAGCTGAATGCTTTGCTTAGGAAAGAAATGTAATTCTTCAATGGAATAGACTCAGCTAGATCCCAAATATTCTGCTTCCCAGGCCAAAGGTGGGAATTCCAATGCTTGTTCAGTTCTTGCCTCCTTTGATTTCATTTGTTTTTCCCTATGGAAAATGGATGATCCTCAATATCCATAACCCATTGTACATGAGAAACGTTTCCCCTATTTATCTACGATTCCAGTATTTGTGGCTATTCTTATTGCTGCCATCAAACAGATATTCACCAGGAAGAGATCACTCCTTGTGACAGCCAGATAAAAGCAATAACCTGAGCAGGGAACATCCTGCCCTGAATGGTACACAGTTAATCACAATAATTGTCCCCTTCATCTACCTTTCCATAGATTGCTGAAAATAGCTGTAATTCTGCTTTAACTGAAACTATTTCAGTCACAGATAATACCTAGAAGCCATTCATACATTTAAAGTTATTCATCATCCTTCAGGGAAAAGATGTAAAAAGATGCTAAAAAGTATCTATTTTCCTTCTAAAATATATTTTCTGAGGGTTTCTTAAATATTTCTGAGTAGGGCCATTGGGGCCAATCTCTAAGTTTTAGAGAAAGTCTCTAAGAATTGAAATCCATTGTAGAATATAGATTATCCTTTCAATTTTACCTTTTATAAATGGATGTTATCAAAGTTTTGAAAGCATTTCCAGAAAAAAGAATCATAAACATCTACATGCACATCTAATCTTGTATTTTGTCAAATTTGCTGTAAATTTTTTGTGAGCCTTCATTTCAGTTGCCTTCTATCAGTCCCGTTCTTCTTTCTCCACATGCAGAGAAAATACAAAATATTCTACATGTGTTATTGTTATGGTTTGTGTCTGTGTGTCCCCTCAAAGCCTCATGCGGCCATGGGGCAGGCTTTTAGAGTTTGATTGATTATGGGTGTGAGAGCTCCACTTGCCTTGGGGTGGATAGTTTGCATATGTAAGGGAGAGGAAAAGGGTGCTTGAGGCTATTCCCCCCTGGTGTGTGCTTGTTGCTTTTGCTGTGTTCTGCCACCCTGAGCTGTAGCTCTCTGCCATGTGCCACTCTGCCTTGTAATCTGCCAAGTATGAACTGAAACCTCCACAAACTGTAAGGGAAATAAACCTTTCCTTCCTTAATTTTGGGCATCAGGTATTTTGTCCCAGAAATGAGAGAAAAGTAACCAAGATAGTTATGAAAATCTCTATATAATTACTGCATGTGTATATATTCATTAAATAAATTGATCCCATGTTTGAATTCAGATTCCATCATTTTATATAAGACATTGTCTTGCATTTGTCAAATATTGTGTTTAGCTAGCAATTTACCAACACTGACAGTGGAACTTTAGATCTCTAGCTACTTCACAGTATTTTATTGTGTAAGCAATGCAAGGCATCTTTGCTTCTATTCATTGATGCTTACTGTTGCTTACCATTTACTTCCCTAAAAAGACTCTAATAAGTATCTGTGTTCATGTCTCATTCATATTTATGCAAGAGATTCTCAAAGGTACGCAAGAAAAGAAGTCTTCTCGTGCGGTAAGAGTTTTGAATAAATTCTATTTTTTTCTTGCCATATCCTGCCAGTTTGCTCTTAAAATGATTGTAACAATTAATGCAACCACCAGCATGATAGAGCTTTTTTCCAGACACTCTCAGCAACATTTTATTATTCTCAGCTTTTAATTTTTGCCAATCTGATGTATAGAAACTAATTATTTTTTAATTTGCATTTTATAGCTTGCTATTAAAATGAACATCTGTTCAAATGTTTATTAGCCATTTGGATATTAATACCTGCAAAACACTGATTAATTTGTTTTATCTTTTCCTATTGGAATAGTTGCCTTTTTCTTATTGATTTTTAAGTGTTCTTTATATGTTCTGAATCCATATTCTCTGATATAGGTGTGGCAAATACTAAGTCTCAGCCTATGGTTTAACTTCATTTTAGTTACCGGCAATTTGAAATCCTGAGCATTTTGTTTGCTTTTAGACTGTGAAATGGATAGTTAATTTGCTTCTTTGGTTTGTAATTATTTGCAGGTTTATTTAAATAAAAATATTTCTTATTTAAATCTTTAATCCACTGAGAATTTATTTGCAATGAAATAAAGGTCTTATTTTGAGAGTGAATAAATTATTGGTTATATATTATTTGTTAAATTATTAAATTATACTGTTGTTGTAGCACTTAACTATTTTCATACATGTGTTATTTTGCCTCTAAATTATTCTCATTCCTAGGTCAAAAGTCTAATTCTGAAAACACAACTTAACTTAACTATTACTTCAAAACATAGTTTACCAAGTAGAATTCAATTTCTGTGAAGCCAAGAGTCTTCATAATCTTTGGTCATGATTTACCCTAAGCACTTAATTCTGGTACATGATATATCTTCAAATAAGTATTTATGGAAAGAATATCTTTAGATATAGATTTAGTCTGCCTTGTCTACATTTTCTTAGATATCTTCCAAACTATTCAAGTTTCTTTGTTTTTCCGTGTAAATTCTTATAATGCACTTTCTGTGAAAGCATTATTGGCAATTTTGTGGGAAATGATTTGTATATATATAAACATTTGGAGATATCTTCCATTTTCATGAAGTACTATCAATTTGTAAATAAGAATTTAACTTAAAAAAATCATATTACTTTATTATCCCCTGAACTATAGTAATAAATTATACTGCACTAATTTTATATAAAATAGAGATATTTCATGGTGTGACTGGTCTACCACAAAAGGGCATTTCTCTGAGCTGATGGGAGTGGTTGCTAGTATATTTCCTACCCGATCATATAAACTCTAATGTAGAATGGGTATAGTTTTACTTTTTCTATTACATGTTAATAAGTTACATAAAACATACAATTATATTAGTCAGGGTCTATTGAATAACTGAAAATATATTCATAAGTCATATAGAAAAATATGAAGAATTAGTAAGTTTTAAAACATAGTTCAGCTATTAAAATAATTAAAATAGACTTTAAGGATTTGAGAATTAGTGGATGAGAAAAAGAAAAGCAGCCATTACCAAGTTGGGGAGGAGTCGGCAATGTAAAAATAGAGTAGGGATGGCTAAAGGTCTTCTCAAGGATGGATTCAATTTCTTTAGAGGAAATGTGGCTCCTTCATGTGCTCGAGTGGGGAAGAAATGGATCAGAGGGTGCTAGGTGGATCTGCCGCACAGATCCCTCCCATGAGACAGAATCTGTTAAACCACGCACGCATGAACGCACGCACACACGCACACATGGACTCCTCGTTTCCCGTGCGGACAGCGGCCCTGTGGAGGTCACTGGGCTCCTTGTTGCATAATAAGGGAGGAGGGGGACCCTGCAGGGGAGGCTCTGCTGGACTAGCCCTTGGGAATATGCCCGTAGGGGCCTTTATCAACAAAGTCTAACTTTGCTCCAGCTGAAAAGAAGAAGCGAGTAAACGCATGTGTCCAGCAACACAGGTTTGTTGGGAAATTCCAAATTGTCAAGCAAACTTGAAAATGTACATAATACGTTGAGAGCATATCAGGAGTATTTTCATTTAATGTAAATCTTTCACGTACTTTTTTCATATTTGAATGACAATAAAACTATTTTGCAAAATTGTCTGGTGAATGAGACTTTATTCCAAATGTATAACCTTTCTTCCAAGAAAGATAAAAACACATTAAGCTTTTAGAGGCAGTAAAAACTTTAGCAGTGAGATGGATTTAAGACTTTGAGACTGATCTGAAGGTACCTAGTCTGATACTCTGTGTTAACGTGTATTTCTGCAAAAGGCAAAGCTATGGAGACACTAAAGATGTCAGCACTTGCTGGGAGTTAGGAGAAAAGTGATGAGTCAGCAGGGCAGAGAGTACTTTTTATCAAGGAAACTACACTGTATACTATGATGGTGTCAGTTATAGATTTGTCCAAACTCAGATGGTATACAATACCGACAGTGAACCCTAATGTCAATTATGTACTTTGGGTGACAATGACATATACACTCGTGGATGGAACTGTTGAGTATGATGGGATGTGAAATGATCCCCACACCAAAATGCAAACACTGCTTGCTTTTCCTCATAGGTAGAGGTTAAAAGACTATCTGAATGCAGAGCTGTGAGTATTGCTAGAGTCTAGGAAAAGTTGGGGGAAGGGAGGAAAGCGAAGGTGGAAAACAGAAACCAAAGCTCAAATTGATTGATGCTTTAAATTCCAGTGTTCTGTAGCACCACTGGGTAGATATAGTTGATGATAATCTATTATATACAGTGATCCCTCACCTATTGCAGGAGTTATGTTCCAGAGATCCCCACAATAGGTGAAAATCCACAAAGTAGCAGTGTTATATTTATTTTATTATTTATATATATCTTAAGGCTTTATAAACCCTTCCCACATTCATATAAATCATATGCTCTTAAACACTTTCTACACTCTTCAACCTATACGATTTTAACAACATGTCAAATTCTGTACGGTACTCCATGTGAAGTAGACGAGGAGAGATGCTGAACATATGGGCACAGTGTGAGAGAGCAAACAGACCGATGCTATGGTCACCCAGCCAATCAGTGCCCAGGATACAAACACAGTGCTGTGGTTGGTTGCCTTCTGCTCCATCAGTCAATAGTGTGCCCTGTACAGTCTTCTGCTGGCAAACTTGTGCAAGCGGTAGTGGTGTACTGCATTTCCATTGTGTACAGTTTGGTATTCTCCCACTGATGAAATACATACTGTATTTTATTTTGATTTAATATTCTTTTAATAAGTTGGAATTAACTTTTTATATTTTTTATATTGTTTTAAATTTTAGGCAAAAAAATTAAAGTCATAAATATTATATAAATACCTATATACTGCAAAATCCCATGATATAGCAAAAACTCTGCAATACAGAATTAGATATTTTTTTTTAAAAAAAAAACCTGCCATACAGGGAAGCTGCAATAAGTGAACCGAGATAGAGCGAGGGACAATTGTATTTTGTGAGTAACTAGAACACAGGAACTTGACAGACATGGTGGCACAAACCTGTAATCCTAGCAGTCTGTGAGGGTGGGGCAGAAGGGTCATAAATTCAAGCCCAACAGGGGCAAGTTAGTAATTTAGTGAGACCGTGTCTAAAAATAAAAAAGGGCTGGGATGTAGCTGCAGAATACTCATTCTATTCCCAGTATTTCAAAAATTAAAAAAGAAAAATAAGAGGAAACCAAAGCCTCCAAACAATTGGGAAATGATAAAGAGATAGAAATGTTAAATATTCTGATTTGATCAGCTCAAATTTAATTTATTAGAATATCACAACATAGAGCATAAATACATGTACAATTACAGTGTGTTAATGAAAGTTTTTGAAAACATTTAGAAGATGGAAATAGTCATTTTATATGATCATTGTAAATTGTATTCATTATCACATTGTACTCATTAACTAGTGTAGGTAAAATAATAATATTAATTTAAAAAGATAAAAGTAGTTTTAAAAATATTAACGCTAAACAGATAAAAATGTTTATTACCTGGATTGTAATTATGGTTTCTGATGTCAAAAAATGCTGCTGCCAATGGTGCAAATAGTTAAAATACTTATTAAATACAGTAATTATACATGTATCTGTATCTGTATATGCTTATGTATCTCTATCTCTATCTCTATCATCTATTAAAGGTCAGTCATTTAATACCACCTAAATCCACCAAAACTTAGGTTACTTCATTCATTGGTCTGTAAGGTCACTGAGCCCACAGAGAAACCCTACTTCTCTATTATTTATCTATCCCACTTTAATATTCTTAGAGCCCTAAGATAACAGTAACAAGTTTATTTATGGCTGATTTATGACAGAATATAGCTATGATTTTGTCGCATCTAAATAATTTTTGTAACTTCTGAAATCAATACTCAGGTTTTTTTTAATCTATAAAAACAAACAAAACACCAAAATACTAGAGCCATGTAGGGGAGGTGTTAAAGTACAGTGTTAGAGTACTAGGGTTGGTAGAGAAAACTACCACCCACTGCTTCTCTGTCCAGAGTATCTTAGCATTTTGAAACAAGAAAATGCTTGGGAGAAGACAATTTAAACAAAGTAACTCATTTTCCAGAGTTATAAATCTCAGAGAACACATGTTTAAAAGATTCTTTTAAAAATATTAAATTGAAGGTTTTTGTGGGATGGACATTTAATGCATTGTGGTTAGCTTGAAGATATTAGCAAACTTCAAGGGTAACTACCCTCAAACTAACAGATTTTGGGATGCTAGTTAGGGGGATAGAGAAAAAGGGGAGGGGTAGAAGGAGTGAGAGAGTGGGAGAAAGCAGGCCCAATGCTCAATATAACACTAAGTAAAAAACGGATGTTAGGAGAAATTAACTACAAAGCTTGATTATCAAGGGAAAAATAATCAAAGCTGGAAACATTTCTAAAAAAAATGAAGACAGTACTTAGAGCTCCACAAGCTTTAGAATTTCTGCAAGGCCAGAATCAATTCATATTGTCTTGAATCTAGGCGGCTTTCAGCTTTCAGCTATTTTGTGTTGGTATGGGGGATATAACTGCTGAGAATGTATTTAAAAATTAGAATAAGTCAAAATGACCCTAGCAATCTCATCTTTCTTTCTGTCTTTTGATTTCCTCTCCTTTTCACTCATTGTGTTTTGAAAATAAGTTATTACCACAAGTCAAAAATAGAAATGAAACATTGCAAAGCAAGCCTTCATTCAAAATCATACAAAATCCAGTTGTTTCAGGTAGCCATGACAAGATTTATGAGTAGCTGCTAAGTCACTCAAAAGAGCTATGGCCTGAAAGAAAAATTAAATGTTCTAGGTAGTAATCTAAAGGAAGAAAATGCTACCTAAATAAACAAGAGTCATTCTGAGCTTGAGTTGGATCTGTTGCAAAAGAAATAAAGATGCATTAAAAAGAACTGCTATTTTCAGTAAAAGAAGAGGAAACATGATATTTACCAGAATCTTCAAGTCTTTTAATCCATTTCCCCATAACTTCAGGGTTGGCAAACTTGGTGATGATTAAACATATGCCCAGTTATTTATATGGACCCAAGTGTGAATAGAGAACAAAACAATGATAGAGGAGGAGGAAGATTTATGTCATCTAACAGGAAAAAAATAAAATGGAAAATATCACTGACATATTCAAAGACGATGAATGACTCACACCCTTTGGGGAGGGGGTTAAAGCATGGGTTTGCTGTTAAATTTTCTAAGACCAATTTATTACAATCCTATTATAATACTTCTAGGACTGCTTTCATAGTCCAGTGGCAATTCATATTTTCCACTCTGTCAGTTAGAAGAGCCCAGTTCTAGAAGCGTAAGGTGTAGTCAAGATGCTGAAATGCATAAATTTAGTGGCATGTGCAGCAAATGATGGTTCTACTTGTTTTTACATGTTTTTATTTTCTTCAAAAGTCTAACTAGTAATGGTAAAATCATTGTGTATATTAATTTCTTAATCAACAGAAACAACAGAGGACAATTTTTTTCCCCCAGGTCATTCTTTTCCAGATTTAATTATGCCTTACAATTCAGATAAAAGTCACATATTACTTAGTCATCCTTTTCTTTTAAGTGAATGTCTACCTCCTTGCTAAACCATTGTACATCATGGACTAATGTGTAAACTTTATTAAAGACGATTCTTACTGTCAAATATGGTGGGTCTGAACTTACACACTGGAAGATAAATTAGACCAGCCTGTCTTTCCATTAAAATTCATTAATGCTTTGAGCATGCAATGCCTGGCAGATTTAGAGGTGGCAGAAATAACAGATTAATTGTTTTATTTTATTTATGCCTGGAATGTAACTGAGGACTAAGTAATGTGATTCTCATTAGGAATCTGTTTCCTTTTGTCATTTTCCAACACCTGTCCTTCAGCTCATTCATCCTTCTGCTTATAAATGTTAGGCATTTGCAGGAAAAGTATCTACTTTGCATTCTCATATGTTCTATTAGTAACTTGGGAAACTTTCCTCTTTGTATTTATTTCCCCTCAGTAGGAAATAAAAGTTGCAGTCTAAACAACTGCAGTCTACTACAGTAATTACTTTTTCTTTTCTTAAATTATATAAGAAAAAGAGAAGGGGATAGGTATAGGGAAAGAGAAATAAAGAGGGTGTTGTGGCCCATGTCCTTATGGAGGGAAAGACCACAATAGTTACTATTTCAAACACCTAGCCCCTTTCACTGCGTTTTGTAAATAGAGCCGTTGTCTTGAGCCAGTAGCAAGGATTGCGTAGTCCTGAAAAGAGAATGCTGTTCTGTTCCTTTGCTTCTCCTTTTTCTTATTTCAAAGGAGCTAACTTTACCTGATACTTTACTTTTACATGTTCCCTTTCTTTGACCTGTAGTACTTAAAAACATCAAATGACAACGTGAAGTCTGTCAAACCTTTCCACCCTAACCCTGTACCACATTGATAAAGAATGTGCTCTCCCATCCTAAGAGGGACAAGACCTGCTGACTACAAGGCCCTGCCCAGAAGTCACAGTTGCAGCTCTCAGCAGTGTTGTCACTGTGCACCTAATAACCCTGGTGTTACGTACAGCACCAGCTTTCCACCTAAGGGTAGATACCCCATATGCCAGGACTGCTCATACCATCCTAGCCTCAAGTCAACTGTCTCCATAAGCTCTTTGTCTTTGCCTAGGACTGTAATTATCTTTGCCAGTCTCCTACTCAAACCTCATCAATCTTTGCAGGTGAATGAAGTTTCCAAACGAAAAGTAAGAGTTAGGACTTTCTGCTGGGACCATACGCTATCCCAGGTTCTATGTACAATGGAAGAGTTTTCTATTTTTTTTTCTTTCTTTATGATGGTGCCCTTTATTTGCATTTCTCTTCTCTTTCTTTTTATTAGTGTATATATTTGATACATAATAATTAGATTGTGACTGTGGAATTGGAACATGGCTCTTAATGAGTCTCTGCTCTGCTTCAGACCATGGAAGGAAAATGGGGGCACAGGGAGAGATGAAGCTAGCCAGAGAATCTGAGATGACGTCATAAATACATGATGTGATACAAGTCTGGAATTGTCCTAGAGTCAATGAAGCAAAATTATTTTTACATAACAAACAATCCTGTTTGTAATGTGGATAAAGCTGGCAGCTGAAACAAGGAAAGTCTGGGAAGGGTTGCAGGAAGACCGCCAAATGAAGCTGTTTCAGCAGTGCAAACAGTAAATGTGAAGAAAAATATTAAGAAATTCATTAGAACAGAGAGGAAGGGGGAGATTCTAATCACATTAGATCACTGATTGGGTTAGAGTATGTTATCATTGCTGCATGCGATAGAGAGGAAGAGTAAACCAAAAATAACACCGCATGTTTACCTTATGTTCTTAGAAGGTGACCGAGGTGGGGAGAGGTTTTGGTGATAAGTTCTGTTTGGGTGGCTTGAATTCAGGATTTAGCTATCTAGAAATTGTACAAATTGTAACATAGATTAAGACGTATAAGCCCACTAGCATTTATATGCTAACTGAAATTAACAACCTGCAGAAAAAATAATCCAGAGATTGTAATACGAACTGCATCAGTTCTCACGTATCCTGGTTTCCTCGTTTGTGCACATAAGAGGATTATACAACAAACCCCCTGTGAAGTTAGTCTTGCTCCGTTATTCATTTGGCCAAACACCCTATTAGGAAAGGATTTATCCTCCTCTTGGGGACAAAGTTTTAGGAATTCATGCACAATTTTATGTGTTTTCTCCCTCGGGTAGAATAATCCAGGAATATTTCAGGTATGGAAAGTTCTGTTGGCCTCCTTATCAGAATAAAGGCAGAGGGAAAGAGGCCATCAGCTGAACAAGACAAATATGAGACATGAACAGAAAATAAAGGCTGATTGTTTTACGACACTGAGATAGTAGAGGTTCTCAGTTATAATTAAGTTTAACCCAAGCTGATGGAGTGACAGAGAGACAAGGAAATCTCAGCAACAGAATCTATGAAAGTAGTAACTTGCAAGCAAGAGCAAAAAATATTTAAAGAGTCCAGAGAAAGGGCTGAGGATAAATAGCCAGAAGAGGTAGGAAGGGGAAGAACACAAAAAGAAAAGAAAAACATACTTGAAGCCCAAGGAGGATGAATATTCCCAGTAGGAAGGAAGAGAAGAGGGGCTCTGCTTGCTGACTTTGTGAAGAGTCTAAGTGCTGACAAAACAGCTGCAATGTAGTGAGCAATGAAGGAAGGTGAAGAAAAGATAATAAGTGTACTTTGCACTTTTAAGTAGTTTGACTTTCTTCAAAAGGAAGGCAAGAAATATTATGTCAGATGGGGGAGAAATGACACAGAAAATAATTTAATACTGCTATTGCTTATAGGTGAGAAGTACTAGAACAACCATAAAAGAGCAAAGGGAAGAGAACAGGAGAGGTAGAAGAAAAGGGTAAGGGAGTAATGAACGACTCTTAGTAAAAAAAGTAAAAGCCCACTTTCAGGTGAGAATCATAAGTAAGGGGGTTTGCGTGTCCACTGACAAGAATAACAGTGCTCAGAGAGGCTTGGAAACTTCCATTTATGAATCTACTCACTAAACTCTCTCCCACTGAGTGTACTCTGTGGCTTAGACTGCATCAGAACAAAATACACAAAATGTTATCAAGATGAACAAGAAGCATGCAAATAAAGTCATGTTTCCCGACACTACTAACTTGTAAACAGTGGATCTTCCATATTGATCTTATTATTCTACAGAAAGAAAGTAGCTTTATTTTGAGATTAATGGCTAGACTTTTCTGACATGGTTTTCACAGGATTTGGTGTTAGTAGAGGTGAGATTAGAGTTGCAGTGGTGTTTTATTTAAGACTGTTCTAAAGAGATTTTTTTTTTTTTAAATTCTTGCTAGAATAAAACACCTGTGCCTCACTGATCCTAAAGGAATCTATACATACAGAATTAAGTTTCTCTTTGGAAAATTATCAGATTCATGAATCTGATTAGATTCGGTTCTTGTCCTAAAGATATTGTGCTGTTCCCTGCTGGAGTTATTTGCTATGTATATTTGATTTTGGAAGTAATGCACTGCATAAGTTGTAAGGTTTGCGGGAAAATTGTACTCATGTTTATCTACATTTAGTATTTTGGTGACTATTGTGCTACTCCAATGTTTATAAATTTTGATAAGGATTAATCAGATTTGTGTAAGGGCTCAAAACTTTTAAAGGTCATATCAAATATTCTTTTACGTTAAGATTTAAAATGCAAAAGTAAAGATTATAATTCTTCCTTGATATAATAATTTTGATAGATGTTCAGAAGTTGTATAATTCATAGCCATTTAGGTTTGCCTTTCACATTATCTTAATACATTTTAAAAATTCTTTTTATCTTCCAGAAATTCTTTGGCATTGATTGTATATGCACTGAAATACAAATGAAAGTGATACAGAAATACTTTTATTACATCATGGGAGTATCAGTGACAGTGATGTGTCATTATTCTTCTAACAAGAAATAATCTTAGCTGTTTTATGTGAAACTATGATATTATTCATTCAGAAATGTTCTATTTGAATCTAGAAGTATGAACACTATATAGTAAAATCTTTTACAGTGGTACAATGGCAAAGTTAGCCTGGAAATATGAAATTCAAAAATAAAATAGAAAGCATTTCAGGATGGCTTACCATGAGAAAATATGGTATTTTACCACTTTAGCTCACTGTAAGCATTTACTACCAAGTCTAGCATTCTTCTCAACATTCTTCTATAGTTCAAGATGATTATCTTGTTGGGAGATGTCACGGAAGGCACTCTCGTTTTTGGTATAAATGGTAAGGTCCTGTCTGATATGAACATTTGGAGTTATCCTGGACTTTAATTCTCTGTCTTCAGCTATTTGCCTCTCTAGGGGATGACCCCAAATTACTTAGAATTCAGGCTACTTCCTTAACCATTTCTTTGAATTTTATTATTGTCCACTGAATTACAGTTCTTTTCACTTAAATTATAAAGTTTATAGTTATGGTGGTAAGATGCTACTGAGAGATTTCTATAAAGTAGGTAAAACAAGCTTTTTTGAAAGTAATCATAGGAGGTTAAGTTACATGATTGAAAAACTCTGTCTTTAAAATTTAATGAATGCATTTCAAAAACACAGGGGAAGTTTTTCTTCTAGAATGGCCAGATAAACTCCTACTGGACCTATCTCTCTACAAACTATAAATACTGCACAAAATACAATAAACAACTACCTGCAGACTCCGAAGGATCAAGAGCAGCACAGCAGCCATGTTCAAGGGAAGACACCAACACTGGAGTAACAGGCTCCCATGGGGTGCGTTTCCATTGTTATGGCTTTAACTATAACAGATTTCATGTCCAACCCTAGCTACCGGGAAGGAAGGAAACAAGAAACAAAATGATTAATGAGAGAACCGCATATTGTGTGTGTTTTCTCCCTACCTCTCTGACCTAAATCACACCACGTGCCACATACTGTAAACGATCAGCTAAGGGTAGTGAAGGGTGCACGTATTTTTTCAGCCCTTTGACCAGCCAGCAGCCACCACATGTACTGTTCCTCCCACCATCGAAATCCTGTGACAATTCTTAATGCCATCAATACCCCAGGACCAAAGATTGTGTTTGTCCCTAACCACATTTGTATCCCAGAGTCTTGATATCTTAGAACTGAGATGATGAAGGAATTCTACTGAGTATTTTTTTTACCAAGCCTGTAAAGAAAAGGAATAAGAAGGGAGACTGATAGAGTTATAAAATGAATAAAAAAGAGGCTCAAATTTATTTAGAACCTCAAGAAACTAAACCATGTCAGTAGTCAAAGTGGGCTATGCAAAACGGGCTATGCAAAATGATGTATACTTCACTCTTGAAAATGTATGGCCATTAACCATTCTTGGAATTGTATAGGTCAATTGTGCTGTCAAAACATGTATTCTGCAACTTTCACCGAGCCCATCATCTGAAAGAAAGGCTCAAATGCATTTAAAAATTTAAGGATTAAGTAATTAGCTTGTGCAAGGTGGTAGCAGTCTGCCCCTAAGAACATGTAAAGATAGATAGATTGGCATACAGAAAAACAAACAGATACATAGATTGACTGATAAATGATTTTTTAACAAGACACTTATGAAGAACAGAAGGAAAGACCACTGAAGCATCAGCTGGGTTCTCCTCCCTGTCCAAGGAAACAGAAAAGGTAATAAAACCCGTGTGTAACAATGAGATAAAGAATCAGACATAAAATATGCAAATATAATTGAATCTTTGTCTTTAAATTGGCATACGACTTTCCTGCCTGAATAAATGATAGCAGAAGCTTAGCACTAATTGACAGCAAAGAGAATTACCAAGTTACTGACAGTGCTCCATGCACCAGTATAATCAACAGCGCTGATGGAGCACAGGAATAGTCAACAACACCAGGTCAAATAGACCCAGGCTCATCACTGGCAGGGGGCTGCAGGAAGGCAAAATGATCATATCTTTGTTCTCCAGGAAATTATGCTCTGCAAGAGACAAGTAGGTACATTACCAAATGAAAGATAAATGATATGAGAAAATAAATACAAATAAAGGCATTTTGATGGTACAGCGGTGAGAGTGATTCTCGCTGGTCAGCAATGTTGGGGAAGCACCGTCAAAGTGGATTAGCATTCACACTGAAGGATCTTAGAGGTGTCTGTATAACACTAATGATGAAGATCTCTTCTTTTGACAAATGCCAAAAAGCCATTTAATTATATTCTTCTATGAATGAATTTTTACGCAGTTTATTTGTGCTTATGAGCTTGGTTATAATTTCACCATTGATCTGTTTCACAGACAAGCTAATTTGTAAGAGAAGTTCACTGATTAATAAATTCATTTAGCTTATGAATTTGCAAGGCATTTGTTCAGCGCTTACTGGACGTCAGTCTTGCACTCTTCTGACACCAGTCCCAACCAATAAGTAGCCAACCATTGGACTTTTGTTACCTATTAATTAGGTGGAAAGAGACAAATCTGATAAAATAATTTTAAAAGCCCTTTTCATTATATTTGAATGAAACATTTCTCACAGTGACTTCATTCACTCTCTAACAAATACTTGAGTGAGTACTGTGTAACAAGCATAAAGGACAAAGTGAATACAAATTAATTTAGTTCTTATTAATGTTCCTAGAGGACTACTGATCCAAGCACTATACTGATTAATCCTGATCCTTTCACAGATCACATAAACTGGGGTTCCGAATCTTGTCCTAATTACATTTACTTGAAGATTCTTTTTAAAATGCTGATTCTGAGATTCTCAGGAACCACTCTTTACAGTTTTATGCAATAACTGTTAGATAAGGTCCAAAAGTTTTTATTTTCTAAAATTTTGTAAGTTCCACCTAAGCACAACTAAGTTGTTGTCATTTGTAAAACTAACCTCTTTCTTATTTTATTATCCATTTAGTTATGTAAAATACTTTCTTTCCCCAATTTTCTCCTCCTCTTCCTTGCCTCATGTGACATGGTTTGCATTCTTTGAATCATTAGCAGCAAAATCCTGGATTTGACCAACTATTTGACAATTTTTATGTTATTTTCTTAAAACACGTATCAGATCTGTAAGGATCTACTGTACATTTCTTTTTCCCTGTCAGCATTTAATCATTCAAAACTAGTATCAGATTAATAGTGCTATAAAAGGTGTCATACCCCATGGAAGAGGCCCTTACCAGGGGCACAGTGTGGGAAATCCCAGAAGAAGAACAAATCCCTACCCACCTGCACCGCCCATCCTGAGATGGGCATTTCCTTTGGAAAAGCACAACCGAAGTATCTCTGTCCCCAAATTCCTGAAGGCAGGAGACTCCTCCCCTCCCTTTAAAATCCTTTGTCTTGCTCTCATTTCCTGTGGATTCTGCGCTAACTCAGCCCATGAAAGTGGATAAACAACCGTGGGTGCTTACACAGAGCTTTCTCCAGTGGTCTCTCTCCTTTCCGCACCTTTAACATAAAAGGTAATTAATTTAGTCTCTATTTCCCTGTCCACTGTGATAACTGAAAAAGACTTTAAATCGAAGTATAAGGAGAAAATTCTTAGATCTATACTACAAATCCATGCAGGGATGCACGATCATTCTTTTCAGAAACATTCTAAACAAGCACTTTTAAATATTACTCACACCAACTCAAAATTAACAATCTATTCATTAATTTTTATGAAAAAAGGTACTCAGCAAGCATTAAATTTCAATGTAATTTTGGTTTCTTAAACTACAGTAGGGGGGAAAGAGATCTTAAATGAAAAACAGCCTCGCTATAAAATAGTTTTAGCCACATAGTAAGCATGTACTATTTTTTAAGTAAAAAGCCGAGCTACAGGGATGAAAACAGCTGGAAACCTGTGTGAGTTAAAGAAACACTACTTGCATTAAAACAATCAAAATATACTGTAGAAATAAAGGGTCAAATTTAGAAGACTGCACACTTAGGCTTCCAGCCGTGCCTAACTTTCCACCGCATGTCCTTGCAGTTTCTCCCTCCTGATTTAGAGACTGCGCACCACACGCAGCACTTGAGGAGTATCTCTTGAGCACCCTGCATGCGGAGCTCACCTTGCAGTCACAGGTGCACTGACTTGTGGCTCCACAGCTGAGTCAGCCCTCCTACCCCGTAGAGGACACCTAGACCGCCACTGCCACCCGGGAAGGAAGATTGCCTCAGAACGGAATCTACAAAATAATCCACCAGGGAACAAACTGTGTGCGTGCATGCGTGCATGCTTAGGTGTGAGGGCTGGAAAGAAGAGATTAAGTTAAAATGAACCTAAAGTGTCTCTGAAACGATACAGATAAAAAACATTTTAATGCTGGACCTTGTAACATCAGAGAACTTCAATGCTAAGCAGGCATCCACTTGGCAACAAAGTCATTATTGAGGAAAAATATTAGGCAGTAAAAGATAAAGACATGGCAGAAAGTATTTCATCTAAAAAGAGAGAAATTTCTCTAAGACATTATCCCATATTCATGGAAAACAAACTGTCATACTCATAACAACTACATCAAACTTCTGGGAAAATAATACATATTTTAAAATACTTTTTCAGGGGAGATACTTGAGATTGAACCCGGTGCATTAGCTCAGGGCAAGCTAAAGAGCAAGGCAAAAGAATGAGCTAGTCAGGCATTCCTGGGGGCAAGCGAAAGTCCTGTCCTTGTTAGGTGCAGGTTAAATCATTTCTTTGTGAGGGTTTTTGCACTGAAATTGCCCAGGTTGGGCTGCAACTTGCAATTCTTTGGTCTTATATAGTGCTGGCATTACAGTTGTGCAATCATGCTTGGCTAACAGTGTTCTTTTATTTATTTATTTATTTATCATTTTGACACAGTGTCTTGTTATACAGTTCAGACTGGCCTTGAGCTCACTTTGTAGCCCAGGCTGGTCTCGAACTAGTAATAATCCTCCTGCCTCAGCCGCCTGAGTGCTGGGATTACAGGCGTGTGCCACCACACCCAGCTACAAATAGTGTTCTTTTAGGGAATTCACAATGTGAATTTTTCTAAGGTTTTTGAAAATGGACAAATATTTTCACTAAGGGAAAAACTGAGCCCTCAAAAAGTATCTTTCCTTCTATACTGACCCTAACAAATACAGCACTATGATTTTCAAGAAATAGAAGTCTGATGTCATTTCCTCATTTATCGCTATGGAAAGCAAACCCTTTCTTTAGTACAAATAATTAACTTTCATAATTTACGCATATTATAATCATTTCATGTCCACCATTTTTCTATCTTTGCCATTTTAAAACTGTTATACTTAAGAGACAGCCACCTTCTGCCTTGATCTTTCTCATCTGCCCTCTCCTTTTTGATATGGACTTAATTTTCATAGTACAAGATCTGTGCTTCATGTATATTGTCCTCAGAGCACAGAGGATTCTGGGACATGATGTTGCTTCATTTTAGATGCTTTCTAAGAGCTTGGAAAGAATAGAGTGCTCTGAAAGAAATCAGTCAATTAACTGTTCAAATGTGAATGAATGAATAACAGCTCTATCAGCCCCTGGTGATTTCCAAATCTCAGGACCAAATTCTAGAACCATCACATTATTACTGAAATGAAGTTTTTCTACCTATCATTGCTCTACATTGGATTAGCTGTGCATTTTTGAACAGCTTCACATTCCAGACTTAAAGCCTATAGCTCTAATTACATGAGTCAGAATTTTCAGCTGTCTATTCACTTGAACATGCTGATGTTTCCAGCAGATGGAATATGCCTCAGTGCCCACGGACATATTTGTGCAGCTCTGTGCATGAGGCTTTCTCAGCCTCATCCTCACGTTTATTGGGTGAAATGTGCTTACTGCCTCAGTGCTGATGGAGCCTCATGGACACCACCCTCATTTGACCCTCCTCACAATCACAAGCAGAAAGAGCTGAGATGACTAATTTCACTGGTTTCACCAACGCAACTTACAGTTCTGACCAACTGTATTACCTTAGGGACAGAACTCTCCACAAAGCTAATCCCAGAGGTAATTTTGCATTAGGCAGAATTTTTTATGTTGCTAACTAAATTGCACTAAAGTATTTTGGTTTTTCTTTTTCTGCCTACGTTTGTTCCATTTCCTGCCTGATTACCTTCCCCTGATTTTTTCATCCCTTTTTCCTGTTTTAGGTGTTTCAGGGAATTATGTGGCAAAACAGTTCACCCTAAAAAAAGCACTTACCCTTGTATGAAAGTAAGTTTTACCTGCAAGACTACATACTACTGGATTATCATAAAAGTCTTGCATTAATGTAATCTTCATTTCCATTTCTTAGAGCTAAGAAATTTTTCACTTCACTTATCAAGAGTCCTTCACAGTCCTTTCAATCCGGCCTCTGAGCGCGAGATTCCCCACTGGATATATGTGCTTGTGGAAAGGATATCTGGTGAGGACAATTTTTAATCTAAATTAGGAAAATCTCTGAAATGGAGCTTTCCACTCTAGCAATGTTTATCATTATTTTTATTATTATTTTGTCAAGGCACCATCTGGAATGCCTCAAGCTCCACCACATAAATAGGCTCCCACTTCAAGCAGCTTTGAGCTCATGCTGCTTTGCAATTTATGTTAAATGTGCAAGAAATTGACAGATTATCTGGTGGCCAATAAATTAACACAACTCAAGGCATACGCACTTTGGTTAAAGTTGGTGCATATTAGATGATTATGGCTGTGGATAACAAAATTAAATGAAGGAGAGAATTAAATGGAAAAGTTTCTCTCCTTTCCTGGGATTTGGCCCTTCCAGTAAAGGCATAAATTATTAGTAAACATAAGGAAGGTAACAAGCACATTATACCTCTTTCATCTTGATAATTTCATGTTATAATTGTCTTTGGTGAGAGTCTTTTAAAGTGAGGCTGAGCACAATCTAGAAACGGACAATGTAAAAAAAGTGGGCACTGTTTCAACATAATTCAAGTTTTCAGAATAAAAGCAGAGTTAAATGGTGGAGAGTAAGGGCCTGGGAATTTAGCTCAGTAGCACAGCACCTGCCTGGCTCAAGGTCGTGAGTTCTAATCCTGGTACCCGAAAAAAACAAAAACAAAAAAAAAAAAAAAAAAAAAAATGGTGGAGAATAAACTGTATTTTATTTTTTAACAAGGAAGAGATGATGAGAGTATCCCTTCACTTCACCGTAGTCCACTGATTTCTGCATCAGAATTATAAATTCCTCAGTCAGATCCCAAGACATTTAGAAATGGAATCTGTAGAGTTGAGGGTGGAGCTCAGTGTAGAGTGCTTCTTAAGGTTAGGGTTAGAATCTAATCACACACACAAACACTCTCTCTCTCTCTAGAAGAGAGACTTAAGTATCTTATATTTTAGCACAGGTAGTTCATGTTCACAACACGGATAACCAGTGCTTGAGATAGGGCTATCTCCAGAAATAAGAAAAGTGGAAGTTTCTTAATAACTTATAGATTCATCATATATTAACATAAATGTTTGTGTATTTATATGTAAATGTGTATATGTGTATGCATATGCATATATTCACACACTTAATGCCTGTAGTTTAAAAGCTAATGCTATTTTTATTATTTCTACTAAATTTGAAAATAATCAGCTTCACCCTTTATTCTTAATTTTTCTAACATATTTAATGTTACTACTACTGACTCACTGTCGGGGCAATGTCAGTAGTTTCTTGTATTTGTAATTTTTATATGTTTTGCCCCCTCCCCCTCCCTTGTAGTAGATGGAAAGGTCTTGAACATCTTGCTTTCTAAGATATTCTGTTGGATAATTCTTTTTTGGTATGGCACTTAATAAAAACCTATTTTTATAGAGCTGAAATGTGGAATGAATGACAAAATGGAAGGATCTGAAATATGAAACATGAACTCAGAAGACAGGAACATTTTATGTCAAGGACAGATGAGAAGATGCTTGATTCATAAAACAGATAATTCAAAAGTTTCTAAAGGTATATTTTTTATCCTTATGAAGACATAAATTATAGCAACCTTTTTTCAAAAAGTCTAGTGCATCACACAATTGGCTTAAGGTAGATATAAAAGCAGTGATTCTCTGACATGTGTTAGTGCTAAGTTAGATTTTATTCTCTTTAGGAAGAGATACTCTTTCCTTTGGTAGAAAAAGAAGTAAAGGAAGTTCTTGAAATTTATTAACAAAACTTAAAGCAAGAGGGGCTGGGGATTTAGCTCAGCGGCAAAAGCGCCTGCCTGGCAAGTGCAAGGTCGTGAGTTCGGTTCCCAGTACCGGAGAAAAACAAAACAAAACAAAACAAACAAACAAAAAAAAAAACCCAAAAACTTAAAGCAAGAAGTTTTGCTAAAAATTGAAGACAGGAAACATTTATTTCTAAAAATGGAATTTTATAATTCAAGAAATTTAGAAACATTTTCCAAATTCAATCCAAACTATTTTAATGAATCTAAAATATTGATATTATATATTTACCAATTATCAACCTCAAATTCCAACAGATTGAAATTGATTTTACATTTTTAATCAAACAAAAATTAATTCCAAGGGAAAGAGTAGGAGAGTCGCTAGAAAGAATCTTCTAGACCTCTTTGTTTTTTTTTTTTTTGGTTTTTTTCCGGTACCGGGAACCGAACTCACGACATTGCGCTTGCCACGCAGGCGCTTTTTGCCGCTGAGCTAAATCCCCAGCCCCTCTTCTAGACCTCTTTGAAGGTCAAGTACAGCCAGGAATAGTACTTAGCATCACACAGGAAGCTCAAGCTGAGCTCACCTCTGCTTATGGGAAGAAGGTGGAGATAACGAAAACATAACCAGTTTGATAATGAGTCATATGGTAGAGGGCTAGAGTGAAGCACAAGCTAAAAATAGATATGCTGAAAATAAGTAAAGAAACTATGCCCAGATCCTCACCACATGCCTGGTTGCGATAGAATATCCATTCACGCTAATGCAAGACTCCTTACTTGAAGATATAATTCACACTGCGGAGGATAAGCCTTGAGAAGAGCCCAGTGAAGTTAACTGGAAATATCTGTAATGCAAGCTGGGAACCCTGGTCTTGCTTCTCACCCAAAGAAGTCTTAAAGCCAAGGCAGTTAATTCCGAAAGAAGAAACAAACGTGTTTCTTTCTTGAGTGATGAAAATACAGTACCAAAGAGAAAAGCCTAAGGTTCCTACAATCGATTGTAGCGAGGAAGCTAAGAACATGAAGAAAGAATTACCCTCCAATCTTATGTTGATCACTTTATTGAAGTCAAAGCCCATCCTACTGCCTCAATATCTGCACAAACAGAAAGGGCTCAACATTTGTGAACAAGTAGAGCTCTTATTTTTAATTTTGCATATTTTTATAATTTCCACTGTGAAGATTTAATGTGCTAAGTTGGTGAAGGGATGCCCAGAAAGCCTGCCAAATGTTATTCCTGGGTAAGTCTATCCATGGGGTGTTTCCAAGGGACACTAGCATTTGATTTAGTCTGAGTAGTTGAGTATTAAAGACTTGCCCTCACCAATGTGGTGTGTGTGTTATTTAATCCACAAAAGGCCAGAATGTAATCAAAAGGCAGATGAGGGGAAATTCCTTTTTTTTTGTGAGCAGACATATTCACCACTGACTTCAGATATTTCATTTTTGATTTTCAGACTTTCAGTCTCAAACTGAATTACATATGGGTCTTCGTACTGCAGAGGGCAACTGTGAGACTTCCTGGCATTGCCACTCATGTGAGCAAAATCCCACAGTAAATCTCCTTTTACATATTCACATTTATATCTATAGCCATATCTGAATCCACATTTCCTAGAGATACTTTCTCTGTAGAACCCTGACTCAGACACTTATTTTTGACTGTGAACAGAACACAAGTAATCACCAGAAAGTTAAAAAAAAGAAAAAGAAAAAGAAGCCTAAAATCAGAGACAAAATAAATTACAGTGATAAAATAACTTAGGGGAAGTAAATACAATTCAAGGAACTAGAAACTTTTGAAAAAAGGCAACAATTCTTACAGCTGATAAAATAGATAATACAATCTTAGTAAAAGAAGGGAAGGCTTGAGGTATGAGCTGTTCTTGTTTTTCTCCCTCACTGAGGTGCAACCATGAAAACAGAAAGTTAAAATGGAAATTAAGATTAGAATTTTAGGGTCAGCACCATGGTTCAGCGGCACAGCGCCTGCCTGGCAAGCACCAGGTTCTGAACTCTATTCCTGGTACCAAAAAGAAAAACTCCAAAAATTAGAATTTTGAAGGTAAGCCTTTGTCTAGCTTCCTTATGCTCAGAGCAACAATTTCGACATCCACAGACCTGAGGCCAAGGAAGTTTCCATAAGACTAGATGGATTCTCAACATTTTTCAGGGTCCATTAGGTTTAGCCTACATAAACGGGTTTCCTGAGCTTTTGTTAAAGAGCTTTTGGGTTTTTAAGAGGGGAAGGGCAGAATAGCTGCTCTCCCAAGCTGGTCAAATTGTAGATAGATTTATTTTTCTATTTCCAGGACTTTTCTCCTACTTTTGGAGGCAAGCTGGCAAAGGAATCCAGATATCCAGACCCAGATTCAGGGTCCTATGAAAGCATTAGGCTTTCTTGAATTTGGAATTCTTCTATTTCTTCTATATAAATATTTATTGCTAAAATTTCCTTCTTAGAACTGCTTTTGTCATATTACATAAGTTTGGGAATATTTTGTTTCCATTTTGAATTGGGTCAATAAGACTTTTTAGCTTCTTTTTCAATGTCTTCACTGACCACCTGTTGTTAAAAGAGTATTTTATTTAGCTTTCAAGTATTTGTTTAGTTCCCAAAGTGCCTCTTGTTCTTAATTTCTAATTTTATTCTGTTGTGGTCAAAAAGAACTTTATATGATTTTTTACTTTAAAATATTTCTTCAGATCTGTTTCATGACCTAACATACCATCTAATCAACACTGGAAACTGTCCCATGTTCTGGGAGAAGAATGTACATTCTTGACTGTTGAATGGACAGAATGTAGATCTCTGCTGGGTCAGACTGGTGGACACTACAGGGTAACTTAGATTGTTTTTTTATTTTGTTGATTTTCTGTCTATATGAGCTGCTTACTGCTAACAGTGGGGTGTTAAAGTCTCTTACTGTTATTATTATATTGTATTTCTTCTCTCAGGTGTCTTAGTATATGCTTCATATATATTAGGTATTGGGTACAAATATATTTACAGTGACCTTCTGGACTATTTCTACAATTTTTAAAAGTCTACTTTATCTGATATAATCACAGCAATTTCTGGTCTACTTTTTTTCCATTTGCAAGGAATATCTTATTTTTTTTTCCCTTCACTTTGAGTCTAGTACTAGAAGGAAAGCAATAATGAAGATCTTAGCAAAAATAAACAGAGACTGAAAAATACACAGATCAGTGAAAAATCAGTTTTCTTGAAAAGGCAAACAAAATTTATTAACTATATAAGAAATAACAGACAAGTAAAATCAGGGATAAAATGTAAGTGATTACAACTAATGTCACATAATACAAGGGATCATATGAGACAATTATAAAAAGCATAGAAGAAATACATTAATTTCTGGCCTTGTGTAACCTACGAAAAAATTGAACCACAAGGACATGGAAAATTGAACTGACTAAAACAATAAAAGTAATTGAATCAGTAATGAAAAGTCTCCAATCAAAGAAAACCTTAGGACTCAAATGGCTTTGCAACCGAATTCTACCAAGGATTTAAAGAATTTATGCCAATTCTCAAAGTCTTACAAAAGCCACCAAAAAATTCTTCCAAATTATTTCTACGAGCACTATACTGGCCTGATATAAAACTGGACAAAATACCCAAAACTACAAAAACCTCTAAAAAGGCAACAATATTCCGTGACAAACATAGGTGCAAAACTTCTCAACAATATTTGAGAACAAATATTGAGAACAAATGTTGAGAAAAAATTCTCAACAAGTGTTTGTGAACCACATTCAACGGAAATTAAAAAATTATTTGCTGATATCAAGTGGAATTCGTACCTGAGATGCAAAGATGGCTCAATACATACAAATCAATAAAAAACAAAATATCACTGTAAAACAATGAAAGAGTGAAAACAGGATAATGTCAATAAATTCAGAAAAAGTCTTTAATAAATCTCAATATTCCTTTGATTTACAAAACTCAACATATTAAATATAGAAGGATCATATCTGAACACAACACAGGCTATGTATGTCAAAGTCATAGCTAACATCATACTGAATGAATAAAAGCTGAAATCTTTCCAAGATCTGACACAAGGAAATCCATTTTTACCACTCTTATTGCACATTCTAATGGAAGCTGTAGACTATGAAATTAGGCAAGAGGAAGAAATACAGGGCATAGTGGAAATACTAGAAAGAAGTCAAATTATTGTTTTGCAGATAAAATCAATTTCTGCATGAAAAACCAGAAAGGCCAAATCAAAAAGCTGTTGGAACTTAGAACAAAAGCAAAGTTTAAGAATGTAAAAATCAGTAGTGTTCCTATATGTTAATAGAGAACTATGTGAAACTATGTGAAAAATAATGAAAAAAATGGTCTCGTTTGCAGTAACTACAAAACCTAAAATATTTTGGAATACATTTAGCCAAGAGGGTAAAAGAAATCTCTGCAATGAAAAGTATAAAGGGCTGATGAGAGGAAATGAAAATGACACAAAAATACAGAAATAGATATATCTCATGTTCATGGGCTGAAAAAAAATAGTATTAGAATGTCAATACTACATAAAGGAATCTGTAAGTTCAATGCAATCTCTATTAAAATACCAATGACATTGTCACAGAAAAAACTCCTAAATTTCATATAGAAGCCCAAAAGACTCAATAGCCAATACAAATGAACAAAGCTATCATTCTGCTTGACTTCAAAACATACTGCAAAGCTATAGTAACTAAAACAGAATTGTACTGGCACAAAAACAGAGACACTGACCAATGGAAAAGGACAGAAGTTCCAGAAATTTTATGTATGCTATTTATTTCTTTAGACAACAAAGGTACCAAGAATGAACACTGAAAAAAGAACAGTTCCATTAATAAATGGATTCCAACAAATAGAAAGACTGACACAAGAGTACAATCTCTCATCAGTTATAAAAATGAATGCAAAATTAGAGTTTTAAAACTAATGAAATTATGAAACCTAGAATAAAACATAGGAGGAATATTTCATGACATTGAACAGAGTTAATTAAGTTCAATTCTGGATAAGACCTCAAAGCCTAAATAATACTAGAAGGAAATATTTACATTTGGAATTATATCAATCTAAAATATTGTGCACTTAGAAGAAATGAATGCACAGAGTAAAGAGATAAAATACAGAATGGGAGAAAATCTTAGTAAACTAAACATCTGATAAAAGGTTAATATCCTAGAATACATAAGGGATCCAATCAACTAAAATGGCAAAATAATAATAATAATAATCCAATTCAGAAATAGGCAAAATAAATAGATATTTCACAAGTGAAGACATACAGGTGGTTAGCAGGTATTATATTTGAAAAAGCTTCAACATCTCTAATTGTCATAGAAATACAAATAAAAACATTATATTGCCTCCGAGGTATGAGAAACCAAAAAAGTAAATAAGGTTCAAAATGTACAATAGATATGGTGAAATAGGAAGAAAGTGTTCAAAAAGAAAGAGGAAGTAGGGTGAGGGAAAGGGAAAGGAAGGAAGGAGGAAGGGAAAAGGAGAAAAAAATACCAGAGAGTTCTACTAGTGTTTCTGTGTTCATTGAGAAGTTTGTGCCAATATAATTTGGAGAATTTTTGATATCCATATCTTGTGCTCTGAGTGACTACTCTGAAGATAACAATATGATGTATTAATTATTGTTATTCCCTTCCTTATTATTTTGTTTTGAAATTTTGAGTTTTTTTCCATAAGAAATGGGCATGGTGGAGCATGCACATAATTCCAGCCCTCAGGAAGGTGAAACAGGAGGATCCCTTTGAGTTTTAGGGCAGTTTGGGCTACATAATGAGTTAAAGGCCAGCCTGAACTACACAGCGAGACACTGTCTGAAAAAGAAAGAAAGAAAGAAAGAAAGAAAGAAAGAAAGAAAGAAAGAAAGAAAGAAAGAAAGAAAGAAAAGATATGTGTATTAAACCATGAGATATTGCTACATTTCACTTAGAATGGTTATCATTAAAAAAGACCAAAGATAACAAATGCTGGTCAAAATATAGAGAAAAGATTATGCAAAATTATTGCACCCATCATGAAAAACAGTACAGATATTCCTAAAAAAATATTAAAAATACAGAATTACTATATGTCCCGGAAATCCCACCACTGGGTATATACCCACAGGAAATGAAATCTGTATGTCAAAGGTGTTATCTGCAGCCCAATGCTTAATGAAGCAATATTCACAATAGCCAATACACATAATACCCATAATTGCCCGTCAGCACAGAAATGGGTGAAGAAAATATGGTATGTGCACCATGAAGCTCCACTGAGCCAGGAAGAAATCGTGTCATTTGTTTCAAGAAGGTGGAACCAAGAGGACATTCTACTAAGTGAAATAAGTCAGGGACAGAACGACAAATACCATATGTGTCCACATAGGTAGAATCTAAGCATGTTAAACTCCTAGAGGTAGACAATAGAATAATGGTGGTCCAGAGGCTGGACAGGATAAGGGAAGGAAGGCAAAGATAAGAAGAGGCTGTTCATTGCATACCAAGGTATAGTTAACTAAGAGGCTTAAATTCTGGGGTTCTATTGCATAGTACAGTGACCATAGTCAGTCATAATGTATTTATATTTCAAATATGTAAAAGAAATGATTATGAACAAAGGACCAGTAAGTGTTTGAGGCAATGGACAATTTAATCATCCTGATTGCTTTGTTTGGGGAGGTACCAAGAATCAGACTCAGGACCTTGCGCTTGCCTGGCAGGCACTTGTGCCACTGAGCTATATTCCTGGACCTAATCATCTTGATTTGATGATTACACAGTACATAAACATATCAAAACATACTTCGTGTTCTACAATTTTTTAGCAGTTCATATATATGTCAATTAAAAATAAAATAAAAGTGAAAGAAATTATTTTTTAAAAAATAATAAGTTTACACAGTTTAAGTAACTATGGACTATGTAAACAAATTTTTTTAATTAATAGAAAAATGAGAAGATAATATCAAAGAAATTAACCAGAAGACAGGATAAATAATGCAAAATAAAGGGAGAATGAAAAGATAAGGAAACCTACCTTTCCTTTGGATCAGTCCTGGATATCAATCCGGAATATCTATGCATCTAGGCAAACAATGTATTAAGATTAATGTTAAACCAGGCATCATGGGACATGCCTATAATTCCAGCTGTAATTCCATATAATATAGTTACATGCCTGTAATTCTCAGAGGCTGAGGCAAGAGGATCATAACACTGAGCCTCACCTGGGAAAATTAGTGACTTCAGGAGACCCAGTTTCAAAATAAAAACATTTAAAGAGAGCTGGGGATATAGCTCAGTAAGAGGACCGTGGCTTTCATACTGGTGCTACCAAGAAGAACAATAATAATAAGGTTATAATGAAGACATTTTCAACATTGATGACTTAATCCCATGGGCCTAGCAAAATGAGAAACTAAATTATGTAAGATGAAGGTATCAAGGACTCAGGGAATCCACTGCAGAATCTGCCAGCCTGTGCGAGATGGGCTGCACCAGCTGGACAGCGATAAGATTCCCCTTCCAGCGGACACTGTGTGTGTACTGTAGCAAGGAACACAAATGTTGTTGCTATGTCAAGAGGGAAACATGAAATGCAACACTGGTAAGTGCAAGAGAGAGAAAACTTAGTGATAATCCAAAGATATGTCCCCCCAAAATAAAATGTAACTAGATAATTAATATTTTCTGGGTGAAAATATAAAAGAATAAATAGAATATACCAAGTGGGAAGTATAATGTTTTCGATTTTAATATATTAATAGCTTAGCTACTGATCAACAAATATCCTTACAATGTGTTTTTCCCTTTTTAAAAATCTCTTTAAATTGCATAAATGGGTATGGGTCTTTTTCGCTCTCTCTCTTTGTCTCTCTCTCTATATATATATATATATACACACACACATATATACATATATGTACACTGATATAGTTATTTTATAAATAATCCCACATAAATTATCTTAATATAATAGATATAATTGATAATACACAAACATTCTCACAAAATTTCTATTTTGATTATTTGGAGGAATTTTGTTCATATACTATGTTAATGGGATTTTTTGCTGTTGATTAGGCCAATTCTTCATTTGGCTTTTGACCTATATTTTTGTAAGTTTTGAAACTGCAGATTCATACAACTGATTCTTTGACATTTTATGTATTTCTATGGATATATTGATTTTCTTCTATAAAGGGCATTTATTATTTTAATTCTTGCTTTCTAAGGACATGATTTAATTGTATCTCTTCTTGATTATGCTGTTCATTATACCTTCGTTTTTCTTCATAATGTTCTAGATATGGAGAAATATTATCTGTCCGTGTGACAAAACAATGAATTTTTCTGCAGTTCTATTGATGGCAATATGAAATTATCTGCCACTATTTGTTTTGTATTCTTATTGTCAGGAAGCTGAAGAAAGTTTGTTAAATCAATGCAAAGTTATGTTTTTATCATTGACATCTTCAATCTTTAATAGTTGTTATAAATTTAAATGTTCTGATATTTAAAACACATTGCTTCATAAATATTACATTTACTAGTACATTATACCTTTCATGGATATAAAATTACATATGTTCTCATTTAGTTTTTTTGATGTGTATTTTACTTCACATAAAATTAATGATGTTTATTTCCATTTGCTTTGAATTTACTTGCTAAAGCATATAATTGTTTTGATGCTTGACATTTCTTAGAAAATGTATTTTATTCTTGTCTAATACAAGTAGAAATTTGTATATAAGACTCTAATAAAGTAGAAAATTTCATGTTTATTACTATAATAAATGTACTTGTTCATACTTCCCTTGAATAGATATTCTTTTTCAATTTTCTTGCTTTGTTGCTTTTCACTTGCCATTTTCACAAAAAATTTCCTGCAATTTTATCTTTTATACAGTATTTTATTGTCCACAGTATTTGCTGAAATTACTAATCTACAAATATTTCTTATTAATATTTTCAAAGCTATTTATTATTCTACTTCATAATTTAGGATGAAGTATTGGCATATTTTTATTTGCCATAATTTTCTCCATATATAAGTTTTTTGGTAAAAGTCATCATTAGTTGATATATAGCTTACATTTATTGTATTTACATTTAACATATTTTCACAATAATAAAGTACTTCAGGAGAAGTACTTTTCTTTCAGATCTGTAGCAAACTGATTTAACATATTTTATGTATAGTTTCATTTAACTATTCTGAAGGATTACCAGCTATTCATATACAGTGCTAATTTTCTATTCTTGTGATTTCTGTTTTGCTTGATCCTTTAGGTGACCGCATCATTTTCTAGTCATTGTCAAAAGCTACTCAGGCTTAGCAAAGAATGGTGAGTCTTTGAGTATTCTAAGAGTATTTTCCTCTTTCTTTCAAATGTCAGAAATAATCTAATATATAATTTGGGGGATATCAAACTTTTATCTCTCAAAACTTTCTAAAAGCTATTATATTGTGCATAGTTCACTACAAATAGAAAACAACATGATTTTTATTTTTATGTAGGCAATTTGAGGTATTCCAGAATTAATTTAAAAATGTTTTAAGATAAGCTTATAAATATTATTTTATATCTGTTTGCATGAACATGATCAAAAGTTCAATGAACTCCGTTGTTGTTCATATTTATTATTTTGAAGCCTTAGGAGAAATTATTTTCTATTTTATATCTTTGATTATTGATTTTGTTCCAAGCTTTGTCTTTTCATAATCAGAATTGTCTTTAATTCAACTTGGCCTCCATTTTCTGTCACATTTACTTTTATGTGGGCAAGTTTTTATTTTTCATTGTTTTTAGAAGATGTTTGCAGTACATAATGATTACATTTATTGTCGCCTGTCAGTCATGTATGTGACACATTTTAATTTTTTTAATTTCTTTTCTCTCCCTCTCTCCATCTCTTGGTGCCCTTATTTTTTAAAAATATTTAACCAATTTCTTTAATAAATACTTTTCAGAAACTGACAACTTATTAAAATTTTCAATACAATGAGATATTTCTATTCTTTTTCTCTAATATTCTTTATATAACAATTTTTTAATTTATTCTTCTCTTTTTCTGGGATGGGTTTCATAATCAATCCACGAGGCGATGCTTTAATAGACTTGGGTGTTCAGTAGAGCAGCTGTTAGTTATGTAGCCATTGCATTTATTTTGTTTTTTTTTTTTTATTTTAAAGAGTAAAAGAAGGATAACATAATAAAAGGGGGGAGCTTACCAAATTACAGACAAAGTGGTAGGAAATTATCAATGGTTATTTTTTCACATATTGTTATCTGCAAAATAGTTTCTGAGGAAGACAAATAGACAAATAATAGTGAGTTACAGACAAAAGAGGTAGGAGATTATCAATAGTTGTTGTACTATACTTTGGTATCTTCAAAGTGGCTTCTAAAGAAAATAAATAGAGCTATACATGAGTGACCTATTGAATAAACATTAACTTTTCTCAATGGTTGTTGTAGGAAACACATAATGATAGGCATGCATTCATTTACGAAATAGGATAGGAACAATACAAACATTGCAGAGTTATGGATAGATTAGTAGGAAATATCAGTGGCTGCTGTAATACATGGTGTTATCTTCGAAGTGGTTTCTCAGGAAGACAGAGATACGCAAGAAGGATCTAACAAGTGGTTACAGCCTAAGGGTTGTCAAAAATCAAGTGAGCCTTTTGGGGCAAAGCCATTTTTTGTAGCGTTTTCTCTCCAGCCTCCCATCGCATTGGGACCCCACAACCAGTTAGTGTCCTCTCCCCAACTGTCAGCACAGGCAGCAGGAATCCTGCTGTGGAGCTCCACCACAGCTTGTACTGTCAGGAGAAGAATGTGTAGCCATTTGCATTTAAATTAGTTAAATTAAATTTTTCTCTGCTGTGCTAAAGAAAGAGTCCCTAGCCTTAAGGATATCTTTGGATTTTAACTCCTTGAGATTCATGATTTTTGCCAATTGGAAGCTCAGACAAAGGCTAGACCTGAGGTCTCATTTGGGTTTTGTACCCTTCGCCACCCGTCACTTTTTTTGAAAAGTGTTTACAAAGGGTTCTTTGGCTCTTAGGGGAAGGTTTGTGGAGACCTTGCTAATTCACGAGTTTGGGATTGGCCAACTCAGATTGGACAGAGTTATGAGGAAGGAAGAATACAGCACCCTTGCCAAATGGAAAGGATTTAGGAACACGTCCAGCCTAGCCTGGGCAGCATCTTGTTGCGCATGCTTAAAACGGAAATTCTACCCTGCACACACTCCATTGTGAGAACCAAAACTGCTCTATAAATGGAGGCGAAAACTTGTCCACTTGTCCCTACCAAGAGACCAAAAGTTTTACGATACTGCCCACAGTTCTACCCCATGGCACATCTGAAGCATTTATTGAACCATATTGTTTGTGTGCAATTCAGCATTTTTTTCCTGTCTTTCAAAAAAATAAAAAAGATTGTGATTTGTACCTTAGAGGTGATCATAAGACATCTTCAAATCTTCTGAAGCCTCAGAAGACAGGAGAGAGACTGCTCTAAAACAACTTTTCAGTGTCTTAAGGTGTACTTGAGGAGGAATAGTATTTATTCATATATCTTCAGCAATTATACCTATCATATGGGTGATCAAATTAGAAAACATAGTGGAATATTTGTCCTGAATTTAGCTAACAGGACAAATGAGACTATCTTGAAGATGGCATTTAACTCAGTCTTACTTCACTGTCCAGGAATTTCAAAGATGTTGAAATTGTTGATCATTTCTTTCTTGCTAGACATGGTAGAATCTGAACAATGACTAATATATGCTACTATACCTGTGGTAATGATTCAGGCCACATGGGAACGTCAATGTGGATATGTAGGAAACCGTGACTGACCTCCATTGTATATTAGTAGCCGTCTTACGTGCTTTTCTCTTTAACTCAGGACTGCCTACTGTTGCCTAGTTACTCCCGCCCTTGTCGGGTTACTTGGTTACTCCCGCCTTAAGAACTTCCATATTTCCCTGCGCCCTATATATGCGCAGTACTCCCCGCCAATAAACGAGGCTTGATCAGAATCCTGTCTTGTCTCCATTCTTCGTGTCTCTTGTCCCTTTATAATCCCCACTCCCCTTCTTGGGTCCACGTTGACTGTACCTGCGGGCCGGGACATGGATAATTAAGTAGAAAGCCACCTGGCTTGCTAAGACTGGAATAATTTATGGACTTTGTTAGAAGCTAGGTTTTAGGACTTGAGTAGGTATGTTTCAGGTCAATCCATGCCTAGTTTTTTCTGCTATTTTGAGTCCTGTTCATTGAGTCCTAGATTAAATGACCTACCAGGCATGCTGAATGGATTTGGTACTATTCTCCTGTTAGATAATCTAGCAGTTGACATTAATTGAGTCCTTAGAAAATTCTCCAGAAGCTAAGCCAGGGCAAAATTTGAGGATATTATTGCCCATGGGGTTTTGCATTTTTGCATGTTTGAGAAACACAGTCATAGTTTCCTTTGTTCTAAATGATTTCAAAAATGTATCTACAAAAGGGGTTGTATTAATTTCCTGCTGTCCCTGTAAAAAATTACCAAAACTCTGATGTTTTAAAATAACAGAATGTACTGTCTCAAAGTTTTAGAGGCCAGAAACGTGAAATCAAAGTGTTTGGCTCTTTGATGGCTCAAGAGGATACTCTGTTCTTTGCAGCTTCCAGCTTCTATAGACTGTGAGCATAATTGGATTTGTGGTTGCATTATTCTAAATTCTGTCTCTGCAACCACAGTGTTCCCTCCTCTGCTGTCTGTTTGAAGTCTCCCTCTGCCTTTTGAAGAAATGGTATTAACTGCCAGGCATGGTGGTGCACGCCTGTAATCCCAGCACTTGGAAGGCTGACACAGGAGGATTTCTGTGAGTTCGAGGCCAGCCTGGGCTACAAAGTGAGTTCGAGGCCAGCCTGAACTGCCTAGTGAAATTCTGTCTCAAAAAAAGACAAAAGAGAAATGGTATTAACTATTGAATACACTGGTTTGCTAAATGTTCTAGGTAAATCACCTCATAACAGAATTTTAAGACACATGTACAAATATCCCTTTTTCTAAATAATTGAAAAAAAGGTAAGGATTGGAACTAGATTGCTCTGGTGATTGTTATTCAATCTACTACAAGGGCATATTATGTTTTCTTTTAAAGTTTGACTTAGATACTTACTAAATCATGTGGCAAATACTTAATCAGGAAATGCAAGGTACATGCATTCTATATGATTTCTGATATGTAAAGCCTATGGTAAACTAGTAATACATATATGTGTATTAGATGTTTGTTATAGTAAAACATACCATTTTTCATAATGTCTTATATTCTTTTGTTAGAAATGATATGCATTTATCAGATAACACCATTTCTGGAGTTTTGAGCTAATAGATATTTGAAGTTAAAGTGGATCATATGAGGGATCCTGTCCTCATAGCACATGTACTACCTAGCCAATCATTTTAACTCCCAAATATATACACTACTATGACATAGATTAAATTAACCTTCTAATGTTTTGTCCTGGGCACTCTTATCTGTGTCCCTAGTTCCTATTAAAGAGAGAGGGACGTGACAAATATTCCAAAACTTCAATTTGTCTCTAAATTGGTTCTCGTTTCAAGCTTTTAAGTCTACAAAACAGTATGATGCTTTCAGTGCATTCTTGGATGCCAGTTTTTTCAAGGTTTGGTAGAACTTAGTTTTTATTTTTCATACTTAGGATTAGATGTTTAGTCCCTGAACTCTGTTCCCAGCTAAAAAGAAAGAAATTGTAAAGTTCAAAGACCTTGCAATCTTTAGCAGTGCAGCCCTGTAAAAAGGAAGGAGATAATGTCTGAAATATGGCACCAAGTTTCTAGAGGATTAAAAGATAAAGAGAATAACATAAATAAAAAGGCACATAATTCAAACCATTTACAGAAAAATTCCAATTATTTAACACTATTGAGATCAATTTATATATAGGAAATGTGTTAGACAAACAGCCAAGGATTGATAAACTCAAAGTTTGTGTAACTAATTGCTCTTTTGTACTCCTTCCTGTTGAGTTAATAAGAAAAATGCCCCTACTACAGTGGTTCCCAAAGACCTGGTCAGTCTTTTTTTTTTTTTAATTTTTTTTTTTTTTTTTATTTTTCTCCGGTACTGGGAACCGAACTCACGACCTTGCGCTGACCTGGTCAGTCTTAATGAGCTGAGATTTTTGTGCTTTAAAGGTAATTACTATGCTCCACTTTATTGAATTTTGATGCAAAAGAGCTTGAGAAGTAGAGCAGCACAGAAAAGAAAGTTGTGCCTTTTGAAACCTTCAAAAGGTCACTCAAAGCAAACAGCCAAGATGGGTATTACTGTGAAAAGTCAACTGTCTGAATCTTTCAGTTCTGCCAAGCTTTATCAGAGCCTGATAAGAATATTAAGAAACATCAATGTGGAAATATGATTAATTTTTCAGCTAATTTTTCTTTATGAGGAAATCCCTTTAAATTGAAAATATGTTTATTATATAAGAACAGAAATACACTGTTCTGATTAGTAAACACCCCATAGTCAAGAAGCAAGAAAAACACACAATAGATCAGTTCCGGATAAACACCCTCAACAGATGATGACATTATAAACCTGAAGGACTCAGTCTACATTTTCTCATATTTACTTGGTTAAAGTTAACTTTGTTTTAGGTTTGTGATTGTTTTTCAAGTTTGTTAGTCAAACTTAGCAAAAGAGGGAGGAAAAAAGACTCATGAAAAATACAAAATCACCATGGGCACCAGCAAAACCCAAAAGATTGCTAGTCAGTACTATGAAAAATTGTACTTAAATTAGGGAATCTTGAATTTGATTCACTTATAAGAAAATCTATGCATCTGAGACACAAGGCATGTGAAAGAAATCAGACAGACCAGTCTAAATATTGCATTGTTTGTCTTAATTTAGTACCCTGAAGTATAAGTAAATTTAAAAAAATAAAACATAAGTAGAAGATAGAATTTTGCAGAAAGGAAGGGGAGCAAGAGATGAAGGGAGGAGGAGGAGCAAGGAGGCAGAGCGCGGGATATAGTATGAATGAAGATGTGTTATGTACAGATACCAACTTCTCACAGTGAATGTAACGGGCTGCAAACGTGTACCAATACATTTCTTAGATAAAATAGTCAATTAAAAAACAAAGAAAAAACAGACTAGAGGCTAGATATATAAATATGATAAAACACACACATAAGCTTTTCTTAAATAAAGTAATATTTTTGGGTTTTACAGTATTATTAGACGAAAAACTCAAAAAATAAGTGTACCAAATATGGAAATAGAAAAGGTGAAATGAGCATGTTGTAATTTTCTTTACTTGTTTATTACTATTTGCCTTCTTATTGGCATACTTAATGTAATAAGTACTTATTGTTGACTATTATAATTTAAAGACATAAGGTGATCTGTAGACAAACATTGCTACATGAGGAATTGATTAGATACTAAAAAGTTACTTGATTTCTTCAAACAACACAGGACAAGGATGAAGAAATAAGTGAGTAGAGCAAATATTTTTTAAAAAGAACAAATGATGACATTAATCACAAATCTAACGACAACTTCATTATTGATAATTGAATAAAGCTCTAGTTAAAAGCAGACACTGGTTCATCAGGTAAGTAAACCAAGAGCCAACTACTCATGAAATGAAACAGACCTGAGCTTTAGAAACATATTCAACATTGAAACACATGAGTGAGAAAAGATAACAAAGTAAGTGGTATAAGGCCTGTATCATTTTTCATACCAGACGATATGGACCTCAAGGAACAAATGTGATGCACTTAGCATTTCTAATAAATGAATTCTCAGTAAAAACAGATTTTTAGAGCTGAGGTAATCATTTCAGTAGCAGAAGAGAAGATGAGTAAAGGATTGTATTTAAAATTAAGGAAGCATTAAGGAATTGTTTTATTGCCTAAAGAATTTCACCAATGTTCCTGGTAAAATATAATGCTAACTGCATATTCCAAATTGTTGTGTCTAGTTTTCATGTTATACGATTTATTTATTTCTCTAATTATCCCCTATAGTGCCCTTTAAGAACTACTTCACTACTTTTGTCCTTTTAACATATGAAAACATTGGTGAAAATATATCTCTAAAATTAATCTGCTCGTATTCATGACTTAATGCATATCAGAAATGATTTTTTCAACAGATGAGATAATTCAGTTAATCATATTCTGATTTTACATCATTATATTTTGAAATGACAGGTGCGATTACTTCAAGCACTATTGTATTAGCATCATGAAACCACTGAGAATCCACTAAATTATAAGAAAATGTAAAATGACTGAGATAAAGAAAATTGGTGCCTTTTAAATGGCTGCAAATGTGTTATTCATAAATAATTAGGAAATATTTATTATTTTAATAAATTAAAATAGCTTATTATAGGAAGTTTAAATATTATAAGAAATTATAATATTGTAAGAAATTAA
>NW_004955410.1:13923768-13993971 GCF_000276665.1 Chinchilla lanigera
ATTAATTTTATTATTATAAGAAATTATTATGATTAAAATGATCATATTACAAGTAATTTTATATTAATTTAATATAAGAAAATCTGAGAAATTAAAATAGCTTCATTTTCAGGAAATTTGGAAATATACAGATAACACAAAACTAAAATAATCCTAGCAATTGATTATTGTTTGACTCATTTCTCAAAACTTCTCTTAATGAAGGCTGCGGATACAGCCCACTGGCGCAAGCACCTGCTTGACAAGTACAAGGTCCTGAGCTTGATTCTCAGTATCAAAAAAACTTTTCTTACTCTGGAAAACTTCTACTTTTACTTTAACTAAGGTTTTACAGTAGCTAAGCTTAATTTTCTAAATTTGATTGCCTTGGGAGCCACCTATAGGATTAGTAGAGCACACTTCTAGAGTATCTGAGCGGCACGATGGATGGTGCCTGACCCTTGCCTCTCCGGCACTGTTTTCCTGCTCTGTCTCCCAACTACTTTAAGTCTACAGCTATGCTCCAGCAAGCCTTTCCGTCACAATATCCTTAGCTTGGAGGCGGATGACCATGGACGGAATCTCCTAAAACCATGAGCCAGGTTAAGGCTCTCAACGTTTCAGTTGTGGGTGTCAGGCATTGTGTCCCAGCAAGGGAGAGCTGACTAATGGAGGTTTCTTGGAAAGATGTTTTGAAACATTGTCATACATGGGATACAAAATGAAGTTTGAAAGATGAGAGTAATGAAAAAGACAAAACACAGACTCTAGCACCAGCAAACTGGTTCTGAATTTAGAGCTCACTAATCATGGACTATATCAAATTATGTATTTAGAGGTTAAAATTTTTGTTAAGCTGGGAGAAATACATGGCCATTTAAATATGATATTTGAGTAGCAGTTCTAGAAGTACAATATCTGGATTTGGATCCTTGTTTCACCACACACTAAGTGTGACTTTTGTCAGATATTTAACCTATTTGAGTCGAGTGGATTATCCTACTATGTACTTCACAAAGCTCTAGTCTTCAATTTTTTAATATATGTAAATTACTCAAATGAATATATAACTATGTAGAATATATAGAAATGGTAGCTATTTTTAAGTAGTTAACATGGCTATTTTGATGACTGAAAGAGAACATGAAATGTTTGGAGGAATGTCTGACAGAATTTGAACTCTACAGATGTCCTTGCTCTTTCCCCACATTCCTATCAATTAGCAGCTATGCTTCCTTTTCTAGTGATCCAATTTGAAGTTTCTAATGACAAAATTTTTAACAAATCATTCCACTGGATGCTGTCTTGTTTCCAAAATATTTAGAAAAAGAAAATTGATGCACAACAAGATCAAATTAAAACTAAAAGTTTAGAATTAAATCTATCAGAAACTATTAGAAGAGTACATAAAACATATCCTGTAAGTTTCTGGAAATAGGTAAATAGTTTTCTGGGGTTCATAGAAGCCAAAGCACAGAGGTAAGTGCATTACAATCTTTGTTTCTCTACACTATGCCTCAGGTGTAATGGAAATAGCCTTCAGGACATGGTTAAGTCTAATAAAATTCTTTGATATTTACCTGGAGACCAACCTCAAAATCTACTTTTAAAAAAACACCAAAGTAATTTTTAACAATTACCATTTAAAGTTCTCAGTAAGTGACCCCACCAATATTGACTGTTTATTATTTTGGGTTTTCAGCTCAAACTTTTATGTAGAATACACCTGATCTCTGTAACAATAATTACTTGAACCTATACTGGTTAGATGCTGTCTGTTAGCACACAAAATAATGAATTAATTTGAAAATTGTTTCTTTAAACTAAAATTCAGATAATATTTTAATATATGAGTTCCTATTTTCTTTTGGTGTCAGGAATTGAACTCAGGACCTTGCACTTGCCAGGCAGGTGCTTGTCTCACTGAGCTATATCCTTGGACCCAAGACATGTGCTCCTGAGGCAAGTATATAGGTCAATATTTGTGACTGGAAACTGAAACTGTATCTAGCAAGGGACAATAAAAAATCACATTATTGATATGAAGAAAAATGTATAATATTTTTTCCTCAGTGCTAGAGAACATGGACTCAAACCTTTCAGGAATAGTTATGAGTCATGGAGGTATAAGTTTAAGAGAAATGGGTGATAACATAACAATTTTATATCACTGGAAATTGTTAACTTATCCTCAGGTGACCATTTTTACAGAATTTAATCTCTTCAGTACATTAAAATGTGGTCTCAGTTTGAGTAAAGATAATCAAGGGAATATTTCTTTTATAGATTTTCTATTCCAACTGGAAACCATAAAAATTAAAATGTTGAAGACCATATTTAATGTTATGGAAACTATTTTGATAGATTAGAATATTTGCAAATTTTTAAGGGAGGCTCTTAAATGTCACATTGATTATAAAATCAGTAATAACAATAATATTAATATAGAAGAATATATTTTAATGTTCAGCATTTGTTATATTGTCTTCTTTTTCTTTTTTTTTTGGTACTAAGAATCAAACTCACAACCTCACGCTTGCCAGGCAGGCGCTGTGCTGCTGACCCATATCCCCAGTCCAGTCTTTCAATATATCTCAGAAAGTATTGTTACTAAACTCAGGCTCCTGTTCATTATAAAATATAAGCTGTTCATTTTAGCATATAAATTAGTTTTCATTCTGAGTAAATTAAATTCTTAACCAGGTAATAGTGTAAACATTAATCTAGCATAATTAAAAAATTGTTTCTTTAAAAGGTACAGTGTGGATAGATAGCATATAATTTGAAAATAACTTTAAAAGAAACATAGTAAGTATACTAAATCGCAGTGAATGTAAAATGAATGGAAAGTTGATAGTTAGATGTTAGATGTGCATTCATTTTCAATCCCCAAAGCATTGCTGGCTATCTGGCAACAGCACATAGTATTAGTCATTGAAAGAGCTGAAGGAATAGGCAAGCTGCCCTATCTTGCCCTTTTGGTCTTTCCCAAGCAGAGAGCAGCCGGAAGTGGTGTCTTGCAACGCCAGCATCTGACGACTTTGCTCAGAAAGCAAAGACAGCATTTTGCATTAATAGGAAGAACAGAAGAATCTTGTGCATTATATGGATAAATGATGAAAAACTGACGGTGAAGAGGAAATTCTGGCTACATCTCCACAGAGTATTATGAGTTTCACTGAATTACAATTTTGCACTTACATGTTATTGAGCCATCTAAATTATTTTTACTAATCAGGATACCTAACTAAATGGTAATTCAACTGTATTTTTTTGACTTATGGAGCGTATTAATACAGCTAGAAAGAATATTATTTTTCACTATTCGTTATAGTATTTTTGGTAAATTTAAAAAGCCTCTTATAATGTCATGTACTTATTTTTAATTCAATAAGTATTCGTCAAAATCCTACTGTGCTAAAGCAAGGGCATAAAACGCTAAATCCTAGAAGAAAACTATCTAGTCTTGAAGACATGACATAAATCTGTGGAGCTACAGTAATCTGCCTTGGGTCAGTGTTTACTCATGGGCTGGAAAGGAATTCTTCAGGTAGTAATTCTGGAGTAATACTTCCAGAAACACCTCTACAAGATAGCACACTTCACAAGAAAACACTACCTCATGTTCTTCTCTGGATGTATACTCCTATATGTCTATTTTATGACAATCATGTAACTGATACTGCATATGAAGAACTTTCATCATTCTACCATATCTCTTCACTATGTAAAAACAATAGTTTTGAAAAATATTTTTCTTGGACTTCATAGGAAGCCTTGATTACACATACAAAAGCCTATCACAATTCTGCCTGAGCATGAGAGAGATGAAAATAGATGACTTAACACCTCATCTTTTGAATTCTCTATTATTTATTTAGAGAATAAATCAATTTTCTATATTTATTGACCTCATTTTATAGATAATATCTAAATAGTCATTTCTGCTTCTTAGTTTTTTCAGCCTGTTCACTCCATTTTTTTCTGTAAGACAGAAGTTTTATATCCATAATAAGAAAAACATTTTAATTTGTAGATGAATGTTACAGTCTATAATGACTCAATTACTCCCTAAGCATCTGTTTTCTTTAACTGTTACTATTTATTTTAATAAATATACTGTATTAATTTAGGAAGAAGTGCACAAATCATCAAAACAATCTACAACTTTATCATGCTAAGCTTATGAAATGCTGTTTATCCACTTTATTTCTTTATTTATATGAAATAGCAGTGACATTTGCAAACCAGCTGTAAGGATAACAGTTGTGCATAACCCTGGCCATCTCACCAATATAACCCTGCTAAGTGGTAGTCTAATCACCCAAGCTCTGTAGAAAGCTAAATTTAAATCAGATGTTAATTGCCTCCATAGTTCAGCACATTTTTGCATTCAATTATCTCCTCCAAAGTCAAAAGGAAAAAATACTGTCATTCAGGAAATTATACAAGAAATCCACTTTTGCTATATAGAAACTAAGTTGACAGAATATGTGCACTTTGAAAGTGAAAATTCTTATCTATCCCCAACTCTTCTCTTTCTCCAGTATCTTTTCTAATGTTGACCTTACCAAAGATGTGCTATAATATCTCCAAAATCTATAGCACACTTTTGGTATCTACAAAATCTCCACTTTGGCACACCTTTGGTATCCACACACCTTTGGCATCCATACACCTTTGGTATCTACCAAATTAGAGATTTTGTAGATATTATAGCACACCTCTGGTAAGGTCATTGCAAGCTTTGGTAAGCTCATTGCAAGCTCCTTCAAATGAAGGATAGAGTGTTTTTAAGGTCTCCACACCTATGTCAATCTACCTCAGAGACTCACCGTGTATGTGCAGGTGAGTAGGTTATGTTTCTCAGCTCTCCTCTCTCCTCAACAAACTCATCTTCCACTTTTTCAGCTCCCTTCTTCCTCCGTGTAGGCATTCCACAATAAACAAGCAATGCCACGGCTATGCTCCCTTTTGAATTCCTCTGATTCTGAGGCAATTTACCTAATATCACCTCTACGTCATTGAATCTCTGTTCTATTATCTGCAGCCCTGACCTCTCCTGAGTTTCAGTACCAGTTTTTGAACTCCATGTAGGACACACCACATTTTATGTCATGTTCTAATTCCCTCCCCCAGCCCCTTGCTCACCTGCATGTCCACTTCTTATTTTTCTATGCACTATTTTTACTGCTATCTAAATGGCCATGTATTGGCCAGAAGTTTCAGTGTGAGCCTGAGTCTTCTCACTCCTTCTCCTGCTCTTCGTTAATCGCCTGATAATCCAGCTTCATTTCATCTATTTCAGCTTTCTCATTTCTTTTCCTGATGAAGAGTCTCTTCTCAATAATCTTCATAGATGTATAACTCTCTGAAGAGTTGCTAGTAAATATTAAATTACACTTCCAAATGTCACAGTGAACATCTTAGCTTTGGTAAGTAAGAACAAGTGACAAGTCAACAAACACTTAAGTAGTATGATTTCTGATTTTCTTATAGATGATTCCTTATTTTATATGCAATAACAATATTGAAAGCATTCTTTAATTTTCCTAGTTTATTCACTATTAGACACAAAGAATGAAATCGCCTTTTTAGTTCAGTAGTGTTAGAATTAGTTGTTTTCCAAAAGACACAACATAAAGTGTTAAAACAAAAAACGTGCAGTGTTACAATGTCTATTTGAATACACAGCCACATTGAAAGCCAAGAGTTAAGTTGCAAATATCTCTAAAATGAAAGCTCAATCAGCATACTTTTAAAGATAAAATCAATTGATAAGGGCAGAAATTGTACTAAATACTCCATTCAACAAAGGCCCAGCTCATGCATGGTACTACTCTTTGTGAAAGAGAAGAAAATATAATTAATATAAATACATCCAATTACCTGAAACTTGCCTCCTATTCTCATTTTCTACCATGAAATAAATGTCTATAAAGCTATCTCTTTATTTTATTATCATTATTACTTTTTAAACTGAGACAGCCACTGAGTAAAAGGAGCTCTGATGTAATTGAAGCCTGAAAATACCAAGATATTTTTCTTTAAACTTTCATAACATAAAACAGGCAAACCAATTTAAACTAGATTTAGAAAATAAAAAGTTGCTGTCTGCCTAGTTTAATCCCAGTGAATTTTATATCAGAACAATAAACCCCTGAAAATGCAGGCTTCCAACGGAATCTTGTTAAATATTTAATCATAGGCAGTAGGCCCATAACCATAAGCTCTGTTCCTTATTCTTATTTATTTCAACAGTAACTTTTACTCTTTTTATGGAAGAGATGAAATGATGAGAAGTAATCACTCATGTGAACATATGTGTGCTTACCAATACCACTATGATGATATTGCTGCATACAGATTTAGCTGGATATGGATAAAATTATAATAATGATTATTTCTGCCACAGAAAGGCCAGAAAAATGTTTGCCCCTCTCTGTTTACTAGACAAGGAAGATTGTAATAAAGATATGTACACTGTTGGTTGTCTTAGATTTACATTAAAATTAACAGTGATTTCAGTTAACAGAAGCCATCAATTAAATGTCAAAGTGTGTAGAGCACTAATACAGGAACAGTGCACACATTAAAATTAATTTTTATTCATCATTCAGAATTTAATTTAAATGCCACCTCCTTAAGAAATTTTCCTCTGACCCTCCAGAAAAAAGTCTATTGTTTTAATATATGTGCTGTGGAGAACTCTACTCTTCTTTCATTGACTCATGAATCTCAATAATAAAATGTTGTCAAATTAGGTTTCCTTCTCCAGGAGAGCAGGAACTACAGACCTCTGTTAAATTCTACTTCCCAGTGACTAACACCATGTTCACAAATAGATGTGGGTTGTGATTCATAACCTAATAATTACATTTAAATGGCTGAAAATCTAGAGTACAAACAAAAGAAAAAGAGGTTTTGAACCACAAAACTTTTACAGATAAAAGAGGCTGAAAAACTACTCAACAGTAAACACAGGCGACTTCTGGGAAACAAAAGATACCATGGGCAATTAAAGCTTCAGTGGGCAAAGCAAGGGTAGTAGAGAAGAGCACCACAACCCAAATTGAGAAGCTTTTTCAAGTTTTAGAATTGTTAACAGGTGACTTCTGGGTGCCTCGCACTTTTGCTGTGGGATGGTTAATTTCATGTGTCAGTTTGATAGGTCATGGGATTCCCAGATAGGAGGTGAAATATGATTTCTCAGCATGTCTGATTGTCTTTTCAGAGGAGATCTGGATTTGAATTAGTAATAAAGTGGGTGTGCAACATTAAGTCCACTGAGGGCCTGAAAAGAACAAAATGGTGGAACAAGGTAGAATAAATTCTGAATCATTGTTGAGCCAGAACATCAATCTAATCTTACTTTGGCATTGCTAGTTCTCAAGCTTTCATGGGGGAACTAGAGTCTGTACAGCCAACTCACCACTTCTCAGGCTGTGGAATATATGAGGAGTTTCCTGGGTTTCAAAGTTACAGAAAGAGTAGACCATATAAATTTTCAGCCACCACATAAATGTCTTCTTGCATGTGTGGCTCTGTGTGTGTGTGTGTGTGTGTGTGTGTGTGTGTGTAACTTATTAGTTCCACGTCTTCTCAGCCTTCATCATCACATGAGCTAGTACCACCTTATAATAAATCTCTTCCTGTGTGTGCATATCTCCTAAAACTTCCATATCTCTGAAGAACCCTAACTAACCATACTTTTTGTAAAATGAACTGTATATTGCTTAATTTTTTCCCAAAAAATTGTTATACACAGTTAATTTTTGGACCCAAAATATCCCCTAAAATCTTATGTTCGTATGCGGGGTTTGTTTGGCAGACATAGGTCATTTAGGGCATGACATGGAAAGGTGTATTCCCGTTTTCACTCCTCCCTTCTCCTGAGCTTTTAGATGTCCCTGTGGAAATCACATGTAATGGTTGATACATTGTGTCAACTTGAGAAGTTTAGAAGCTTAACTGAGTGACTTATTAGCAATTCTATATCTGAGGGTGTAGAGGACATGCCCTAGGGTGGCTGTTTATGCCCTTGGATGTTGTAGTGGTTGATTCACTGTGTCAATTTGAGAAATTTAGAAGTTGAACTAAGCGACTCAGCAGGGGGCTGGTGTCCTCACTTTGTAAACATCCTCAACCTGTCCAAGAGGAAAACATGGAGATGGTGTGAGTGTTACACCAAAACCAGGGCAGGTAGCTGGCTTACAATGTAAGGGAGGGAGAGTGATGTGCTTTCTCCCCTTTTGCTTTTGCTGCTTTTGCTGTCTTCTGCCTCCTTGAACAGTTTCCCCTGTGGGAGAACACCCTGCCTTGGAGCCAACTGATTATGGACTGAAACCTTTATGAAGTATGAGATAATAAACCTTTTCTTCCTTAATTTTGGGCATGAGGTATTCTGTCTTGGCAATGAGAGAAAAGTAACTAGGACACCATGCCATTTCTGCCTTGGACCCAGCTTACTAAATCCACTGAAACTGTGAGCCAAAGCAAGCCTCTTTTCCTTTAAATTGTAGGTGTTGGCTATTTTGTCTCAGCTATAGGAAAGTGAGTAATATGTCTGCTGGATGATTGCATGACTAGGGGGAAAATAAGTGGTTGTTGTGGACTATCAGCCTTCAAATCAAGAAGAACCTATCATACTCTAGGAACTTTATGCATAGGATTTACATGATAGGACTATAAATCTTGAATCTGATGTTATCATGAATGAAATTTTGATAGAGTTCTTTGGATAAGTGTAGATTGTACAGAAGTGGAAAATAAATAATTTATATCCAAAAATCATTTTGTAAAAATTTAAAAAGATGTCAATATTTGGTTATTTAGTCAATGAGAAGTGGGTATCTATGCCTTGTTCTCTTCATTGGGGGTAGACTTGTGATTATTTAAATAACAGAAAAGGACAAAAATATGTGTAATGACAAAAGCATAAAAGAACACACAGCATCTACTTGGTTGCAACGTTCACTAAGATATTCTTTAAGATCTCCAACTACCCTGAAGTTACATACTATATGAAAATCCAACTTGTGTAAAGACCAAGTCTAGATATACCTATCAATCATCTCAGAAAGCCCAGGCCTCCCAGATCAGCTTTATTAGTGAAAATTAGTGTTTCTTGCTGTTTAGCTCTTAGACATTTAAGAACAACTGCCTTCTTTCAGTGTCTATGGAATCTCTCCTTCTTATATTAATGCACTATTTCTCATTTATATTTTGTTGACATCTAAGGATGTATACAATTAGAGATGCCTAAAACTGTTTAGGCACCATACTTAATTAGCAGTATTTAAATTCTTCACCATCAGGTGCTTGCAGGAGCAAAAGTTATTTTCTCTCATGTATATCTGGATGATGCCAATAAATATAAATATTATAAAATAAAAATTCATCACATTCATCCTTTTATTATTCTACACAAGACATGCTAAAGTATATGTGAAGTATTTTGTTGTCTTACAGAGTGACTTGTATCCCTCAAGATTTATATGTTGAAGTTCTAGCCTGTAATACTTCAGAGTATGGCTGTACTAAAAACAGGGTCATAAGGCGATTGAGGTAATTAAGCCTGCTGTCTTTAGGGTTGGTCTTAACCCTATATGTACAAGTTCTTTTAAGAAGAATTTAAGAAATATACCCAGAAGAAGGCAGTGTGTGAGGAAGAGGAGAGAGAGACAATACAGAGAGACAGATAGATAAAGACAGAGACAGAGAAAGTGAGACACAGACAGAGAGAAACAAAGACAGAGACAGACAGAGAAAAAGAGAGAAATAAAAACAGAGAAAGGAGACATGCACAAGTACAGAGGAAATACCATGTGAACTTAGATAATATGGCAAGGAAGTACTCATCAATGAGCCATGAGAGGTCTAAAAAACAAAACAAAACACTACATTTGTAAGATCTCAATCTTCAACTTTTAGCCACCAGAATGGGAGGAAATCAATTTCTGTTCACTAAGCCACCCAGTCTGTGGCCATTGTTATGGAAACAAATATAGTTGGATACTATATATATGAAACTTATCTGAAGAAAAGTATTCATGCAATTGAGATATGGGCTGGACAATGCTTCTTGCATGGAACATCATTTTGACATGAAAGAATGACTGATTAAGAGCTATGCTTATTCAGCATTAAGAACTTGGAAGACAATATCTTGAAAAAGAAAAGTAATATTTCAAAGTAAACAAGTGACAGCATTAATTGATAATGATAAATTGTGAGCTTTATCTGACACTAAGAGCTTCACCTCTTCCCAAGACTTTTCTGATGATATGGATGATAATTTAATAAATGATATTTTTAATATTTTATAATGAAATGTGTCAGCATTTGGAAGATCTATCTAGCTTAGTGAAACAATATTTTCTGAATGACCTATGCTTAACATTATAGAAATAATTCATAGCTAAAAGATCCATGAAAGACCCAGTCAAATGTGAAATTGATCAATGGAGTTTAACATGAGAGAGTTCAAAAATTCACTAACACAATTTCAAATTTCACCCTGCAGCTGAGCTTTCAGAAAATACCTCTTTCCAAGTTTAAGTATCATATCTAAGGAGAACATTTAGAAATATCTAAAGGGGCTACTTAAATATCCCTCCACTTTCCAATTTTTATTCTATGTGAAATCAGATTTTCTTCAACTATATTAATAGATATCACGTATAGCAAATTCGGATGGAGAAGCATATATGAAAAGCCAGATATTCAAGGTGCTCAGAAAATGTAAAATAATACCACTCTTTTCATTATTTATTTATTTATTTTTGGTTTGGGAGACAAGTACAAATTTTTATAAGCATATCTTGCCAGTTAAAGAGTTTATCATTGCTATTTTAAATAAATTAATGAATGCTTTTAAAATTTGTTTTAGTTTCTAATGTTAGAAACATGGGTGGTTTTAATCACATAAACAAAGACACTTTGGGGTCCTCAATAACTTTTAAGCATGTTGAAATGTTTTGAGACAAAAAATAAATCTCAGAACTGCTGTTCCAGATGTTCTTGAGAGCAGCTGTTTGAGTCTTACTTCACTATTCACACTTTCCCAGCCGAGGCCGCAGACATGACTGTGGAGATTCAGGTCATTACTACCGCTCCCGCTCTGGAATTCTGCCTCCCAGAAGCCATGACTATAAGAAGAAAGGTTTGTTTTATACTGCATAGTAAGGAGAGGTTCATACTGGGAGGAGAGATAACTGGAACAGTAGCTCATTATTTCTTGGTTTTTCTCTCAAACTCAAAACCTTTCTGTATCCCCTGTGTTACTGTCCTGCCTCCAGCCTCACAAGATGAAAGTCTAAGACGTTTCTGCCTTTCTCCTGCTGCCTCAGCCCAGCTTCCTGCTTTGCAAGATTCTACCTATTAAGTAGGTCATGAAGTGCTTCACTATTATCCCCACTTCCATAGCCAGAATTTTTTATTGCTATATATTTGCAATATATAATTAAGATCAGAAGGAATTGCTGCATATACAGATCACGTCTTGATTCGTTTTACTTCCACTTCCCCTCCCTTCCCTGCATCCTCCCCCACCTCCAGATCTCCTTCCTATCTCCACAAAACGTACTTCCCTCTTCACTTACATCTTTCTTTTACTTTCCTGGTCAAAATCATTTACACTGAGCTTCTCATATAAGAGAAACCATGTGATAGCTAACCTTCCTTGTTTGATTTATTTTGCTTAGGATATTATTAATTCAAATGTTTATTTATCTATGTAATCTTTGCAAGGGCAATAGCCTTCTAAGTGCTCCTCCTAGCTCCAAGCTCCCTTGCAGTAGTTAGACGAGGGAAGATTTTCTTGTTTTGTTTTTCTTTCAAAGTTAAAGCTGTCAGTATTAGCTGCTTACTGAAAAATACTACTTAATCACTAGTCATCACTTTCAGGGGACCAAAAAATCTCCCTTAGTTTGACTCTTTTGGTCTGTCTGGTCTTATATGCATCATTGACTTCTCTGCAAGCTCACTTTGCTGCTACCAGTAGCTTCCATGACCTCTCAGCATCTCTGCTGTGTATTTATTTTCCTGCCAGTTACATCCTGTTGACCTTAAAGAACCATGTGAATAATACCCTTTTGGAAGTAACACTTCATTCCAGAATGTTGCGTTAGGTTTCTCTGTTATATATTGATATTATTATGCCTATTTATATCTTTATTTTTAATACCAAAAATATGTAATTTTTATACTATACTGAGTGAAGGAATTATGTACATTATTTGTATTTTTGAAATCCCATTATCCATCATGGATCACAGTGATGACCACATACCTCCACAATGAATAAAGGAATTGCTTTGTATGCATTTCCATAAGTACCCACAAACAATATAGTCATCTTTAGTGGGAACACTATATTAGGCAAGATTCAAACTCAAAGGGTTAGAAACAGTCTTTAAAACAGTCAAAAATATTTTTTAAAAAGCATATCATTCACAGTCAGCTTACATATTATTAGTAAAATGAAACTATAGATTTTATTAGGTTTGGCCTAAGAGTTCTATCTTCTCATTTTTACTACTTAATATCTGCACAATCTAGCATTCCAGAGCTGAGGAATATCTTCATGGTTTCAAATGTATAAAACTACATAGTGACAGTTGGCTTGTCATCTTCATTCTATGCTCAAGTGTGCTTTTCAGTGCAATATCCATGCTGCAAATATTTACATTGCAATTTAGTTTTAGCACAGCACAATTATTCTCTGTATATGGACAACCAAAAATATATCTGCTTCCTTAACAAACTTGGTTTCAATTTATGATGTAGCAAAAGCATAAAACAGAGCAAGAAGTTAGAGAAAATTTGGAGCTGAGAGTGGGATTTCGCTTAGGTTTGAAAAATTAATTTGGACTACAGTTTTGAAAATAACCAATAAAGGAGACACAATACGTATCTCTCTTGCATCTACAGATTTATTTTCCACTCTCTCCATCCTGCCTTCTGTTCAGGAGGTTGTCCAATGTGAATGGCATCAACTCACTGTCCTTCTTCTGGCTTCTACTTGAGTGTGTCCAATAGAGTTATATCAGCTTCATCTTGAGTTCAGCCTGGCAATCTCCCATTCAGCTACAGTCGTTTACCTATGAGCTTTGACTAACTCCTTGTTATGGTCGATACACTGTGTCAACTTGGGGAGTCTAGAGGTTTGGCTAAGTGACTCAACAGGGAGGCAAGGTGCTTACTTTGTATTCACCCTGAGCCTGCACAACAGAAAAGCATGCAGAGGGTTTGGGAACAGAAAAGCTGCCTCCAGGGCAGCATATGTAGGCTGCATAAAGAAAGGAAATTGAGAAACGACTGGCTGCTGGTTCAGCTTGGTTATCTCTTGGCTTCTGGTGCAGACTGTTCAGCTTCTGCCTGGGACTCTTCAGCCATCTGGTACAGGCTCTCTGGCCTTCGTGGTAGATTCTTCAGCATTCTGTCACAGACCCATCAGCCTCCTGATACAGACTTGCAAGGATACTGCAGTGAGCTCCAGGCCTGGGGCTGGGTTTTTTAACCTCCAGCATGCATACATTCTTTGCATGTTTCCTCATCCAACTCTGTGGCTGACCATTGTAATCAAACTTATAATTTCTTGTACATTTCAATATCTTGTCTTATATCTGTTTCTCTAGTAAACCCTGACTGATACACTCCTCTTTAGTACATTCACAATTCAGCCCCAAGTCTTGATCTTTCCCTTGCTGTAGCATGAGATATCTGCAGGAACCTACAGAGTATTCCTGTAAATGCATCTGAAGATTGGGAGGAGCTCATGGCCCCATACCTTTAAAAAGTAGGAGACAGGAATGAAGAATAAGTGTATTTCTCTGTTAAATTTTGCTCGGCATTTTAAAGAGTCATTCTGTGTGTTCCTGAAAAGTTCTAAAAAAAGAATCAACCACCAATTGCATATGGAGGGGATCGGATATAGCTATAAACACTTGTGTTCACTTTTCCCTTTATTGTAATTCATTGTTTGTAGTGCATCCCTTTCATTCCCCACATCTGCCATTGCTGTGGTTTGGAGGTGGTTTGTCCCCCAAGGATTCAGTGGCTGGAAACTTAGTCCCTGGTATAAGAATGAGATTTCTAAGGGTCACTGGAGTGCTCCCCTTGGAAAGAACTGGTCTAGTTCTCATGAAATCCTGGCTAGAATTCAATAAGGGGCTACTACAAAAAGAACGAGACTTGCTTCTCCCTGCCTCTATAGCTTCCTGTCTGACAGTGCACCACCTTCCCCTTGCATACACTTCTGCTACAACATTCCATACCATATGGTGATGCAGCCAGCGGACTCTCAGCAGACCCAGCAGTTCACTGGACTTTCAGGCTCCAAAATTGAGTACATTTAACTGAGCTGAGTAAATATCATTTCTTCATACATTACCCAGCCTCACCTACTTCCTTACTGTAATGAAAAACAGACACCTACTGAATGATATACCTACATATGTGCATATTTTTGGAACTTCTTTTAGCTTGTCCTGACAGCAAAGCCTAAAACATTGGTAGGGAGGGACAGGAAAGAGCAGCAGAAAGAGTGAGGTCAAGATATCTAATCATTTGAAAACAAAAATTGATAGAAAAACAAAATTGAAACAAAAAATAAATAATTCTCTGGTTCCCCTGAATAAGGCATGCTCGGTCTACATTATCTTGTTACTGCAAGGCAAACACAAATTAAATCTAAGATTTTTTTTCCCATTGAAAATAACAAACATCTCTCTTCTCTGGTATTTTTAAAGTGTTTACTTTAGAAAATTGTAATTATGTCTTTTGTCTCTGTCTTAAATGCATGTAAATCTTTTTTAAGAGTGAGATAAGCCTGTTGTCAGCTTTAACCCAAGAAATATCTTTCTTAAGGACCCGAAAACCCTGTCTTGTGAAAGGCAATCAAGGAAATCCTCTTATCTCCAAGTTTCCGTGAGAGAACAGGAGCTTAACATTAGCAGCATCTCACTCCAAGTTGCAACATTATCTCCTGACATAAAGACTGGAGAAATTTATTATTCCTCTGAATAAAGCCAATTAACTAATGCAGGTAGTTACTCCAACCTCCAGGTGAATGCGGGATGAACTATTTGTGATAAATGGTACTGCACAGCCCTCTCACTTAAGGACGAGTTACTGTGCACCTTGAGAATGTGCCATGGTGGGATGTAGGTTATATCTGCTTGGCTATATCCAAGGATGGGAATCCTTTCAGTCTTTTTTTTTGGCTGGGGGGTTCCGGTACCGATAATCGAACTCACAACCTCGCGCTTGCCAGGCAGACACTGTGCCGCTGAGCTAAATCGCCAGCCCCTTCCTTTTAGTCTTTGCAATCTCCAATCAGACTGAGAGACAGTTCACATCTCTTTTAGTGTCTATTCAATAATAACGTTTCTTTCTTTCCTTTTTTTATCCTTGTGAAGCGGTTTTCTGAATTAACAGAATCTGTATTTTTAATTATATTTGCTAACACTTCCAAAAGGTGTAGTCTGTGCATTATAACTCTCTCTTAGTCCTAGAACCTCTAAGCCAAAGTATGCTAACAGCTCCCTGCTGTTACTAACCTTCAACTACTATCACCTTCCCTGTCACTTTAGCCAAACTATGCTAACAACTTTGCAAACAGTCCTTTTATTTAAACATCTTAAAATTAAACAGTTGAATGTGTCATTTGTTCCCTTTCAAGATTTTGACACAACAGAAGAGATTAGAAGCAGGGAAAATAGAATATTATTGTGATACTCCAAGCAAAAGATGATGGTGGCTGTGAATAATAATGGGCCGTTTAGCAAGTGTTGATTATTCTGAAAAGAAGAAAGCAAGCAGAAAAGAATCAACAAGATTTGTTGACAGATTCGTTTACTATGACATATAAAAGAAAGAAGGTAGTCAAGAATGACTCTAAAATGTTTGTGCTGATAATTTAAAATGGCAAATTCCTCTTTTACTGAGTTGTGAGATCTTTGGAAAGGAACATGCTTTACAGTAAGGGAAAGCAAAAGCTTGTCCATTTGGTTGCTAAATTTGAGATGGATATGTGATACCTGGATGGATTTCAGGTAGACCTTTCTATGTACTGCTAGTCCATAGCACGGGGAAAAGTCCAGGCTGGAAGAAAGAGGATGGGCACAGCCAGCAAAGGGATGGTGTTAAACATCTTGATCCAGGGTCCATCACAAAGAGAAGGCACATACTGACAAGGAAAGGGGATATGCAATGGCTGAGCCATGAGGTTTGCTAGAACTTGGGGAGGAAATTGAAAAAGGGTAAGTGATTAGAGAAGCAGCAGAGGCAGCAAGACAGAGCAGCTATCTCGGCATCCAAATAAAGGAAGGAAGGAATGCTGACAGGTATCTCACATTTTAATCTTTCTTGAATAACATGGGGACAAATTGCATTTCACAACATGAAAATAATCAGCATTCTAGATATGAGCTTGTTTCACGGGGTGATAAGCACAACCACTAGTTGAAGAGTGTGGAGATGGAAAACACAGTTCTCTTTAGGGAATTTTTCCTTCTTTTTATCTAACAGACAAATGGGGTAAGGAGAAATGAGATTTGGGGCATCTATGGAGAACTAAGAAAATAACAGTTTATGGAGTACATTCATGGTAAAAGTACAAAAGCTAGATGCATAGTCTCCAATGACTTTGATAGATGTGTTCGTAGAAGCATGGTGAAAAATGTCTTCAGGTTGTTTTTATTGCCTGAATAAAAAAGAATTCAAATCTCCTTAAAGTAAATATAGTAGAAAAAGAATTTGAGCTTTGATGAAAGAGGAAAAGGTATATAATGATTTTCTAGAAAGAAAATGAATGAAGAGACTTCCAAAAATGTCATATAAGTATACACTCTAAGAGAAAACTTGGGGTTACTGGTCATGAATTAAGTGTGATGATAATCAGCATGGCTATGTACTTTTTCAACAAAATTTTAGTTTCATGGTTGCGGGGGTAGCCCAAGAGTTGTTATTAACCATGATTAAGTTTTATTTGTAAAGAAGGGGAGAAAGGCAGATGGGGGAGAAAGGTCGTAGGGCAGGAGATCAGGATATATTCAAGGGTGTGATTTCAGTGATTCACAGCGAAATACACAAAGAGTCATAACGGAAAAAAGATGTACAAGGGTAGTAAAGACCATGAGGAAGTACTATATTTAACAGATTTTAAATCTTAAATACTATAAAAATATTACTGTCAGACTATTAAAGGAAAGTATCTGTAACTTAGGAGACAAACTGGCTACTAATGCGCTTAAAATTATATTAAATAAAAGTGTTTTAATATTTGCGAGGAGTGATGGCAGGCAGGCTACTTATGACAGGTGGCTGGGCATAGTGGTGCATGCCTGTAATGCCAGCCCTTGGGAGGATGAGGTAGGAGGACCACCATGAGTCTGAGGCCATCCAGGGCTACATAGTGAGGTCAAAGATGGTCTGAAGTTCATTCCTAGTCCCTATCTTACAAATGAAAATGAAAAAATAAAAGAGGCATTGTGTAAATTTAGCGATTAGGAGAATACTATTTTAAAAATATCACCTGATAGATGTACATATTTGAGCATATCCTTTTGCCTAAGAGTGTTTCATCATGTGTACCTGGGAGAGATTCATAGGTCCCTCAATGGATCCTTCGAGGATTAACTGTGATAATTCTAAATTGTTTTTATATTACCTGGCATATTGTAAACACACAACATTTTATTCATATTGACCCAAAAGCTTTTTTCAATAGGTATCCATTCCCAAAATTTTGATTTAAATCACATAATATCTAAATGTGATTTAAAAATTAGGTATTTTAACATTTACCATGCTGGAGTGAGGTCTTATAATCATTTTATACAACAAGTGAATGTTAAGCACATTCCACTATTACTATGTGCATAACAATAGTTTCCAATGTATCTACTGTTTTTGAAAATACAGGCGATGATTAAAGTTTATGATGATTATCAAAATAAAAAAACTAGTAATTAGTGTAAAAATCAGTAATTAGTATAAAGACACATTGTCATTAATCCCTTCAAAATACTTCTCCTTGCTTGAAACATTCTTATTTATTTGATCTGGCAACTTTCTCAAGCAGTTCTGGAAGTTATCATGTATGAATGTCTTTACAAAGTATGATGGAAAAAACACAGTTACTGCAGCCGGCAGTGCTCTCCAAGGGAAAGGCCTTGCTATGTCCCTTCATCCTCCTTCTTCACTGGATCTGGCATCATGTGACTCCTGGTTTTTCCCCAAAGTCAAAATGTCCACAAAGGCAAACTTTTTGAATTAGTTCAGAACATCCAGACAGCCATAACAGCACAACTAAAGACACTCTCAAAAGAGGATGTCCAGAACGGCTTCAGAAAATGTCAGTAACAATGGGACAAGGGTGATCAAAGCAGGGGGTAGTATACTGTGGAGGATTAATGATAATCTGTCTTTTAATGAAATGTTTTTAAAAATTAGACATTTATGGTAGTTTTTGGTCATACTGCTCATGTATAAAACACACTGGCTAAGTGAGACTTTATCTGGCCATGTGTATACAAATTAACATAGGAAACTGTGATGAGAGTTTTTTGCTTTTCATCTTCATGCATATGATGAAGACAAAACATCATCATGTAAATGTATAATAGAATTCATTGGTAGATATCATACGCAGAGTTTGAAAATGTTGTTCAGTAACATATTTTCACTCATTCATTTGTCCAAGTTTGTTGATGCCCTAAACACTGCAGTATGTACTAGGAACATGGAGACAGACTAGAAACACCTAATCTTATATGAAGAAAAACAATAGACACCCAAAAAACTAACGGTACAATAATAGCAGATAAAGAATTTTACACGCTTCTATTTGGTAATCTGAGCAACTTCTGTGACAATAACAATTTGCAGTATAACATCCATTGGTGAATTCCTACCATCCTGTCTAGTGAAACTATGTATTGTCTTTAATGTACTTTAAAATTGTTATTTTCTTATTTCCTTTAATGTTTTGATCAGTCTTCTATTCTTACATCTGGTAATCTGAGCAAATTCATTGAAAATAACAGTATGTGATATAAGAACCACTGTTAATCTCTATCATTTGGTTTGAAACCCTGTATCATTTTTAATGTCCTTGCTTTGTTTTGTTTGTATTTTGCTATTCTTTTTTTTGTACCATTTTCTGTAAAATAAAAAAATTTTAAAAACCATGAAAAAATAGGGAGGGATAGTAGGAAGAGTTGGAGGAATGTTTTAAAAAAATTGTATTTGAGCAGAGATCTGGGTAATACAAAGGCATCATCCGTGTAGAAAAATGTACAATAGAGGCATTCCAAGGACAGGGAAGAGCAACAGGATGCAGCAAGTTGGCAGATCATACCAGGAAAATGAACCGGGGACATTACAGGTCAAAGGCTACTGAGAAGATATCCGACACAGCTGTAATATGAATTAATATTTCTATTTCAGCACTGTTAAGTGTGAGGTGACTATCAGCCCTCCTAGTTAAGATGGCAGAAGGATATAAATTCTGAAAAACATGCAGTCTGACCAACTGTAGCTATTGTAGAAAACATGAAAGAACCCAGAATTATTCATGATGGTCCAGTTTGTCTCAGACTCTAACTCAATCACTAGGAAAACTAAAATTCTACCTCCAGAGTATTTATTGAGCCAATCAATTCTCAGCTCCTTGACTGCTGCACTTATACAAGCAGCAGCGTCTTCATCCTTGATGATTAATATACCCTTTTCTATGTTATTTCTGCCTCTGCCCTTCGGTGCTATCACTTATTTTCCACATACTGGGCAGAGTCACCCTTTGAAAATGTAGGGAAGTTAATGTCACTCTTTGGTTCACACAGTCCAAAAGCTCCACCTATCTCTCAGAAGGTAAACTGAGGCTCCCACGGTGGTCCCAAGGTTTGTTAGGACCCATTTAGATGTTTCGTCTCCTGCTTGCTCAGGTTTCATTCTCTTCAGCATCACTCATTAAATAAGACATTTATCCAGCACTGATTTACATTTCCACTACCCCCCAGCACACCTGAAGACCTTAGTCTCCTTGATTAGTTTCATGTATCTGTCATCTTCTAAAATACAATTTCATTGCTTATGGGCTCTCTTGTCACACTACAATATAAACTTAAGCATCTTGGATGCTTAATAAGAATGTGTTGAGTGTATGAATGGTTGGTAGATTCTGGATTTTTCTTTTACATGGTCAATAGATGAATGGAAAAAGAAAGTGTAGTGTGTATAACACAAAGGAGAATTATTTGACCATGGAGAAGTCCACAAATTTGAGTCATCTGTAGGAAATTGGAGACAACTTAAGTCCATAATGCTAAGTGAAATAAATCTGATGCAGAAGGTTAGATATCACATAGTCTCTCTTATGTGAAAAATTCAAATTATAAATAGTTTAAAGATCAAATAAAAGGAAAATAATGGCAATGCCAAAGATTGACTTTGTGGAGACAGGAAGGGGATGGAGGGCTGGAGGGAATCAGGCAGGAGAGGAGAGGAAGGTGATACAGCCTTTGCAAAAGGGAATGGACCAAGAAATGGAGGAAGGAGGGCAGAAAGGGAGGGAAGGAGGTGTAGAAAACATTAAGATGCGTTAGGTGCATGCACCACCTCCCCATGGGGAATAGAACCATTATATACTGCAAACACCATGTGCGGCAAACATGCTAATAAGAAAGAAGACACAATATGTGTACGTGCCGATTCTCCACAATGGATGTATTTCTTACATATCACAGAACAATATTTCTTTTTAAAAAGTAACATTTTACAAGCAAAATGAAGACTAGTTCCCCTTCTGGATCCCCAAACTCTGTATGATTAATAATTTGTGAAAATGTAGTCCAATAACAGCTTCAACCTGAGGAAAAACAAATAATCATTGTGTAAGTCTATTTCTCCTCTGGACCACAAAATGTTTTGAGGTGCTTTAAGAAGGAGTTGCCTTTCTGAAAATCAAATAAAACACATTATCTGTTATTCAGAAAATGCCTTACATAAACCATGCTGAAATAATTATCGCAAGTTCTAAGGCTGTTTGTTTATGGCTGTAGCAATAAGACGAGGATAGAACTCCTACACAATGACGGTAACCATAGTAATGTTTTGCTTTTCAGATCTTGTGAAAGAAGTAGGTCTTTGTGCTCATCCTATCTGCTCTTTGGATCAAATCATTCCATTACCTATCTACTACTTAAGAGCTTATTCAGTTGTAAAATTGTTTACAATCTGTCTTTTAGGTGTTTACATATTTGTGCATATTAAGATGTTGATGAGATTTAGAAAACTACCAAAAGTTTTCAGATATTTCAGACAAATACGGAAAGAAAAGACATTTCTGAATGAGGTATGACAGTGGATGCTAAAGCTAAACTACCTGGATCCACGTCCCGACTCTGCCACCTGGATGATATCTGTAGTTGTGTGTGATTATGTCTCCTCTCTGTGCTTCATTTGTTATTGACAGAATTATAATAACTAACCTCACAGAAGTATTGTTAAAAGTAAATGAATACATTAAACATATTAGTCTGATATGTTAGCAACAAAATTATTATTCCATGGTACTATACAGATAGGCCTAAAATTGCTTTGATGATTATTATCTTGAACATGTTATAATTGTTAAAATAGTAAACAGGATTTTGAAAGTAGAAGAAATTCTCAGAAAGGTGGCTGGAAATAATTCTCATTCAATTTTGATGTAAAATGTTAAAACTGGCAGAATCCAAAGCTCAAATCTTCTTGGAAACTTTTTCTATAACCACTTTCAATTTTTGTTTCTTTTCTGCTTTATTCAAGTTTAATCTTTTTGCTGAAGTAAATCTCTATCTTATGTGAATAGTGACTATTAAATACAACAATTGATTGCTGCTGTATGTTCTACTAATGAGCCATAAGAAATTCTCCCTCCTGTCACTTTTACACGGTTGAATTCATTCACACTGCATAAATGAACACCTAAAAACAAATCAGTGTCAGTTTTTATTAATATATAGCAGTTTTCAGATTACAGTTATCACAACCAGAAACGTATTTGCCAGTGAAAAGGGAAGATTAAAAAATGATGAATTTCTGAGAATTGTATTTTGGTAGCAACCTTTCAGGGAGTAATATGGGACATTATCTAGAAAAATGGAAAGAACATGGGGTGAGACAACAGATCTGAGTCTGAAGATCATATTCTTTCCCTTATGGTTGTGTGAACTTGATGGGATAGTTAATCTCACTGAGCCTCGAGTTTTCTACCTGTAAAACAGAATTTCTTTCCCACTAAAGTCAGGCTATCCAAGGCAGTAAAGGATCCTATTTTCAGCATAGTAGGAGGTAACATATTTTACTGAGGTTAGGAATTAGGATTTTAAATTCTCAACTATATGGTGGGTAAAGGGGATATAGTGGATATGGAGGAGAGAAACATATGGCTTATAAGACTCCGTCTTGTGCACGAATGAGTGCGCGCGCGCGCGCGCACACACACACACACACACGCACACACACACACACACACGCAAACAGGTCTTTGCATATGCAGTAGCTGATGATTGCTTCTGTCCAAGGCAATGTCTTTCAGATGATAGGCCTGGTGGTGCTTCCTCTGTGCCTCATCCGTTAGCCTTACCTACCCTCTCAGGAAGCACTGGCCGTCTCACCTGTCGAATTTGTACTCCCCAAGTGCTTCTCACCGATATCTGAGCGTTGGGATATTTTCCGTCTAGCCTGTGCCAAGTTGTCTATTTTCAATTTCTGCTATGAAAAGCATGCAGCTTTATGCTAGCAGAGCCCACGGGAGACAGCCACAGGTTCTCAAATCAGAATTCACTTCTCAAGGAAAATGAAGGGGCGTCGTGTGTGCCAGCTAAGGGCGGCCATTCTGCGCTCTCTCTCCTAAGAAGTCTGAGGAGGAGGGCGCGGCACTGGCTCTCCACCCTGTGTGCTAACTCCCTCTGTAACAAACTGAGCACCCCAAACTTCCTGACCTCTCTTCATTTCCTTAAATATCCATGCACAGGTGAGCCATGCCTCTGGTACTCACATGCTCACACATGACTCATCACCAATAAACCATGGTGGAAGTAGCACGGCGATACTTGTGTGACTAGGAACAAGACATGGCGACGGTGTGACTCGTGTCCCCACATCTCTGTGCTGTCAGTTTGTTGCTGTTACTCGTTTGGTTTGGCTACAAGTACTTGCCTTGTGGTTTGAAGATCAAGTGATGCGCTCTTTGCACAACCTGCTTAAGCCACACATACACTTCCTAGGAGCGTATTTTGTTGAGAGTGTACAATCTGTAAATTCACTTAGCAGTCCATATCAGTGCAGTGTGTCACAATAGGCTTAAGATAAACCAGTGACAAGAACATCACTACTTATTAGTTTAGCACTTCTATGATTTCCAGTGAGTAGCTCATGAAACTTAATGGACATTTGACCCCCTAGGAAAAGGGATAAAACTCAAACACCTTTTTTTTTTTTTTTGGTACCGGGAATCAAACTCAGGACCTTGAGCTTGTCCAAGCAGGGGTTTATGCCACTGAGCTATATCCGCAGCCCTCAAACACCTTTTTAAGTATGTTTGTTGATTAGTTAATTGCAGTGTCTCGTTTATTTTTAGATAAATATTAAGTTTAAACACAGGATCTAGTCTTTCCTTCCTAGACCCAAATGAAATTATCTTAAGTAAACTCTGGAGTATATATGCCCTACTTTTACGTTTTTCTATTTCTTTCTTCCCAATTTCAGCCGAACTATTAATAGGAATTGTCATTATCCAATAACTTTCGTCCCTATCCCTACCTCTGGGAAATCTCTAATCTACACTCTGAATCTTTCTAAATATTGTGTCTAGTGCAATCGTACAATATTTGTCTTTTGTGTTAGTTCTGAAATAGCTGGAATTCTTTCTTTTTCTGGAATTCTCTGTAGTCTATCTGCCTCAGCAGCCTCTTTTGTGCTCATTCTCAACAAACTCTGTTTTTTGAAGTAATTCTGAGTTTAGCATTTGGGAATACTCTGTAAAGTATTATCTACCATATAAACACACATAAGCAAACATATTATTTACTAGAATTTTTCTACAATCTATCTGAAAATATTGCTATATTATACTGCTCATTATGACAATTAATTGGTAGCAGAAAGTTTCTTACAATCTAAATTAAAATGATAGCACATTTTCTTTAATTTGCATATCTTACTGGAAGCTGAGACATGCCAACTGAGCAATTCTATTAATTAATACTTGTTCGGTGAACTATAGTACATTCTATTTCATAAAGAATTAAGGGAGACCACTGACAGCTTAATTCTGCTTAGTTTTGACACAAGTGTTACAAATCATACTACGTCACATTAAAATAATTACCATATTGTACATTCATACACAAATGTGCATATATAAATCTAACTATTCATTTAAAACAAAAATAATTATTTCATGTCTTTTAGCAAAAAAATGACACAGTTTCTTCTCTTTTTTGTACATTTATTGAAAAATTCATTCTACTTAGATTCTTCTACCTGGGAAAATGTTAAGCAAAGTTTTTCAATGAAATCAGCTGTGTTGTGTAGAAAATTTGATTACAAGTTATAAAATGAAAGGAGACAATATTTTGAATATAATTTTTTTCTGAAAGAAAAGGCATTTCACCAGATAATAATCAGAAAAAAATTGCAAGTAGACAAAAATAGGCTTCTACAGCTATTTTTTTACCAGTCATATATGGTATGCATCTCTGATTTATTCTAATTCTTTGATTAGTAGAGAAACACAGCAGCTCTTTTATGAGTGGTCAAAGTCATCCCCAAAGAGCCTGGGTGTTTCTAACATTTCCAACTTGGCTTTTGTACACAACATTGTGGTAAAACCTTGTGTGGCTTTCACAGATGCTGTAACACTATTTGCTCAGTATACTTTTATTTACTGAAATGTAACAGTTGATGTTTATCATGCTTACTCTTGGTCAGGAAATTTACTACATCTTTTTGCATGCATAACCTCATCCTAATAATGTTTTCAAAACTGGTACTATTATAATCAGTATTTTCTTCTTTTTAATGTGAAGAAACCAAGCCTCAGAGAGATTGAGTGTGCTGTCCAAGATCACACAGGTATAATTTTAAAGCCATTTAACAGCCAGATATCAGGATGTTGGTATCAATGAGTATCATAATGATGCTGCCAATGGTTATTAATGTCCCTGCCAAAATTTCTACAACTCTAGTGTACTTTTGTAAAATACAAATTTGTTTGTAAAGATTACTGTTATCAACTCCTTTGTTTTGGTTCTCTAACAGCAGAAGAAAGATCTCAAAATATATTGTACTACCTTCTTAAAAGTCAATATTAATATTTTCTATTTGGTTAGAAAATGCTTTCAGTATTATGTTTTGCATAATAATCTCTGATTAGATACACTAGAATCCTCACACTCAAAGGTGCAATTTATAAAGCGCTGTTACATAGTGCATAATATTGCCCTTCTTCATATTTTGATATTGTGTAATATTATCAGAGAAAACACAAACTGTAGAGTTTTCTTGCATAAGGCTGCCACCCTTCTTTGCCAAGTAAAATATAAATGTATCTTTTTATTGATATGTTCAGTCATTATTACTTCAGTCAGCACGGTTCTGGTTTTCATTTAGTAAACAGGTCCCCCAAAGAACTCTTTGTTTTTGTCTTTGAACTCCTCTCTCACACTGTCCTGCTTACAAAGGCCAGGCTCCAAGTGAGCCCCAGCAATGGCTCCCAACGTCCACTGAGGCAGGACTCCAGGGAGACCTGGGGAAGGTCTTGATTGGGATGAGAGTATCAGGTTAGTGCCAGTGTAAGTGATAAGAACCAGAAGAATCTGCCTAAAATGTACAGGTACAAGAGATGCCACAGTCTCACCCTGGAGAATTGCGTTTACCAGAGATCCTTTGTAAAACAAGAATGAGTGTGCTTGAAATACTTGCAGAAGCTGCTCACATGTCTGATGGAGGGAGGTCTTAAAGAAGAGACCTTCAAGGAGCTGTCTCTTAATGGAGTTCTTAGGAGAAGGTGAGTGGATGGAACGGGCTAAGCGCAGCTCCTGTGTGTTGGTCAGAAATGGTCCCTGTGCTGTCTGCTCCTTCCCAGGCAGCCGAAGACCATGTTCTCAAAGTCAGCTGGGTGCCAAACTCACACTTCTACAATTCAGCTGCTGTAAACGAAGCTTAAAGAAACCTGCATTAGCCAATTAGAATGCCCGTTCTTTACATTCCCCCATGGAACTCTACCCAACCTTGCTAACCACAGATAAGACAAACACTTTAGCTGCAAACGACCTCAGCCTGCAATTGCCCTTTCCAAGTCTCCAAGCAGGGATTCCCCATTTTGCCAAATAACATCATATCTGTCCCATAAACTGACTTTCAGATTGTTCTTGTTCAGGGACTTTCTTCCCCCAGTTTTCTTCTCATACTGGGCCTTGAACCCAGCGTTACATCCTAGGCCCTCTTTCCCCATTTTTAATTTTTATTTTGAGGTTACCTGTGTTGCTAAATTGCCTATATCCTCACATGTTAGCCCAACACTAGGAAGAACCAAACTCCATCATCAAGCGCTCTTCTCCTTTGCCTCTCCTGCAGGCTTTTCTTAGCCTCTTCTCAAGAAAGATTTAAAGTGTGTTACTTTGAAGTGATAGCAAGTGATTAGCAATTGCCTAGCTTAAGATGCTACTTCTTAAGGAGGACACTGCAATCAGTCTTCCTCTGCAGTGGACCAGAAGGGCGGTGACAGTGGAAAGTTTAGGGGTTCTGACAAGGTCAAGGAGATATCACACCAAGTCTGCCTTTTGAGCAGGGTCAGCCTTATCTGTAAATTCAGGTAGGACCTTTGTTTTATGGCACGGATCCTTTAGAATTACCCTAGCATTTCTATATTTAATGTGTTCCGTCTGCGTGCTGGAACTTTTGCTGGCTATAGCAGGGACTGTAGTGAAAACTCTGCAATGTACATGTTTAATTTTGTCTTTGAAGATGAGTTACCTGCTGTGATTTGCAATAAGAAATAACAAATATGTCATCCTCCTTCTGACATGAATGAAGCCCTTCTCTCAAAACACACTGAGAGACTATTTTAAAACCTTCTTCTCAAACCATAAAGTCTATTTATTTTTGAATTAAGGACTTTAAGTTAAAAAGGGAAAGGAAGAGTTTTATTTAGCTTTTGGGTTTTTTGTTTTGTTTTGTTTTGTTTTTTGTTTCGGTACCAGGAATCGAACTCACAACCTTGGCGCTGTGCCGCTGAGCTAAATCCCCAGCCCCAGGAAGAATTTTATTGAGATAACTACATCAGACCTCCTATGAAAGAGGAAATGATGTGATGGAAGACATCTATGAGAAATTCTCTGAAAAGTTGGGCAGGAAATAAATAATTCATCTAAACTCATCTATCATGCATTTACCTTTCGCTTATGACACGGTCCCAGTAAATGGTGACATTTGCAAATGAATTTAATTGCACACTCTTTATTTTGGTGTAATCCTACAGGATGTATTTTTAAATATAAAATCCTATTGGTCAACCAGTTCTGTTACTTTATTATCAAGCATTCATATATATACGTATATATGCACACACATAATTTGATGTACATGTATGACATCTTACTGAAAGCTGCAGCAAAGCAGACACTGGGTGGTCTCTTATGCTTTTGATTTCATACTTTTCTTGTCATATTCTTTGTTTAAGTAATCATAATCCACCCACAATAAAGAGAACAAGGCACAGACCTCCAGTTCTCAATGACCAGATAACAAAGAATTCATAGACATGTTTTTAAATTTCCACAAAATGATTTTTGATACAAATTATTTATTTTCTTCTTCTATGCAATGTTAACCTACTATTCCACAGAACTGTCCGAATATTATGCCATTATAACATCATACTCAAGAATCATGATTTTGATGTATAAATCCTGTCTAGGTATATGGTATCAAGTGATAAAATTCTGATTTATTGGGGAGATACTTTTGAAATTAAAAAGATAAACATTTACATATGTAATAAAAATGTCTATGGGAGGGCACAAAAACAGCAACCCAGAGCCCAGGAGGGGCAGATGAGATTGAGAGAAAGAGGCTTTCCATACCAGTAACTCAGAAATTCACTTTTTCTTGGGTCATTCTTCTAACTTTATGATTCCAGAGTCATACTAAGAAGTTGCACAGTCAGGAGCAGTTCAAGGCCTACAATGAACTTGCTGGAAAATAATCCAAAACTTCCAGTAATAGTAAAGATGAAAGAAGCACACAACACTCAATTTAGAATCAAATGCAAAATGCAACGGTAGAAATAAACTCTAACACACCGATTCTGAAGGAAAGGCACATGTTGAAGTCTAGTTTTATTGTTGTTTTTGTTTCTCTTCCTCCCTTGACTTGAGATCAAGGCTCATTTCAAAAACTTACATGGAAATTAATATATCCAAAGGAAATCCTTCCTCTTAGCTGGTGATTTCATCTCATTAGTGCCTCACCTCAGTAGTTCTATCCCAAAGCCTTAGGTCTGTGAAGTTGTGACGATGGTGGCTTTGGCACTCAAGCATTGTTCTGTATAGAAGAAGAAGGAAAAGGGGCCCTGGTGGTACAAATACTATTAAAGGGATCTGCTTTTTTCTCTAAATTTTCACTAAACACTTGGGGAAGGGTGAGTGACAGGCTAAAATTGTAAAACTAAACTAATGTGCCAGAAAAGCTGGGAAACTTGTGCCGGTATTCAGGGAATCTGACAGAAGAGTGCAATAAAGCAGGGGATCCCATAATTTTCTCTGTGTGCCTATACACATCTCACTCTCATTCCCAAGCTCTGTGCATGTATATAGTACATCTGAGAAGCACAACAGAGGTTTTGAGAGCTGAGGTACAACATAAACCACGAGCTAGATCACAGAACAACAGCATAACAAGGGCAAAGCCAAGTAATTTAGCAAAGGTTCTGAAATCTAACAAGCAAAGCAGTCTAAATAAGCTGAAATGGAATTTGTAGTCTACACTTAAATAGGCTGATTACCTGCTAAAACAACAACAAATCTAACAATACCAAGAGCTAAACAGGACATAAAGCAAGTATAACTTTTATACATGGCTGATGAGCATATACTTTTGAAAATAGTGTGGCAATTTATTCTAAATTTAAACACATTCACACTATATTAACAAGCAATCCTATTCCTAAGTATTTACCCATATAAAATGCAAGCCTTTGCTCAAATGAAATCTAGCATGTGTTTTGTTCAGAAGCCTTATTCAAAATCACAACAACTGAAAACAAGCCAAACGTTTTTCACCTAGGGAATAAAGAAATAAATGGTAATACACCCATACAATGAAATATTTACTCTGCAATAAAAATGAACATGCTATTTATATAGAAATGAATAAATCTAAACTGCTTAATGCTATGTGACAGAATCTACACTCAAAATTCTATATACTGCAAGAGTGCACAAACATAACATTTTGGAAAACCAGCCCCACAGGGATGGAGAACAGAGTAGTCTTTACAAGTGGGTAAAATGAGAGAAGTTTTCAGAAGTGATGGAACTGTTTATTATTGGTGGCAATAACCATAGGGATATTGTGAAGCCTCATAAACCTGTACACCACAAAGAGTGAATTTTACTTCATTCAAACTGAAACTTAAGCATTTCTGGTTAAATATTCATCTTATATTTAAAAAGGAAAAAATAACAAACATAAGCTGAAGTACTTAAACATTATCTCTAAATATCAAATTAAAGTTTTAGGGAGTAAGTTGGCTTGCCTGCTTAGCAAAAATCTCTAATTCACTAGTTATAATAGTGAGGTCATCCAGACAAACTAAAAACAAGTCAAATACAGTTGTTGCAGCTAGTGAAGTGACTATGGCTTTGAACCCTTTATGAGTTAGGGACCAGTACTGCTGGATCTATGCTCAGTGTCACTGTTTTTCAGTACGGGAATATTGATACAAAAAATATAAGTAAATTGGTTTTTCGCAATTGAGGTTTTGGGAAAATGTCAGGTTTTCATTTTACTTTATACATTTCACATTTACAAATCTCTGACCAAATGAACCAGCCCATGATAGAAATGTTTAGGGCCACTTGTTGATGACATTTCATAAATAGTTTGGAAGCCTCGGTAGTAGATGCCATGTGACACTTCTCCCCTTCATCCTGCCACAGCCTCTCTGAAGAGCAGAGATGATTCCCCAGCTGCAGGAGGGTCAGGAGTTCTTTCACCTGTCATTTCCTAAGGTTTGAGAGACCTGCTTTGACTAAGCTCTGATTTCACACCAGGGTGGGCCATATCCAGTACATGGTCAGTGATGAGGTTTAAGTGTTGTTCCTTTATCTTATATGAGAATGTATGTGAAAAGTTGTTAAACTCAGGACCTTGGCGTGGCACCAGCTGAGGCTTATGAAGCAATTACATCAGAGGTAAACACACATGCCCCTTTAACTTCTTTTCTGTTTCTTTAATGTCTACAGATGTCAGTTTCAAAAGTAGTCAGTAAACACATTTTCTGCATGCAGATCTTTACATCAAGGTCCACCTTCCTGGGAATCTGACTTAGAGAGTTGGTGCCAGAAATGGTTTAAGGAAACAGATTCTGAAAGCTACTGGAGCTGAGTGACCCTCTAACTGAACCATCAGGAATGGGATGTGGAGCCAAGCACTGAGAGTTCCTGGTTTGCTACAGTGTAGCATCGTTAAAGCTTCATAGGTGGAAGGAATCCACTAGCAAGTGCAATGTTCAGGCTGAGAGAATAATTTCAAGGATTGTAGAAGTGGATAGGTTATTCAATCTGTGGGAAAAAAATAATGAAATACGAGGTGGAAGAAACACCAATTAAAATTTAAGTGATAAAATCTTGGTAGCATAGATAGTGATTCTTATCTCTCATACCTGAAGGCTCAGGAAGCTGAGGATAAAGTTCAGATCTTAACCTTTACAAGCAGAAGAGTGTAAGAAGGTTGAATTCCTAGTCTTGGAACATCTTCTATGCCAAGGTGAGAGCCATTGTTATGGAAGAGTGAAATCTTGGTACTTAAAGACCTCTGTGTTTTTATGCATTTCAAACTTCAAATTAATAAATACCTCTTAATGCTTTGATCTTCAGAAGTAGCTCAGCTCTCTTTGTTCACAGGCTTACAGTGCCAATAATTAAAGATGACTGAGATGATTTTTTCTTGGAAGAAAATATATACTTCATAAGAATGTATTGCTTCCTGATTTTTTGGCCATCAGTATCCCAGTAGATCCTGGCTAGGAAGATGTGTGGGCCATTAGAAAAGAAAAAGACCAACTCAAGAATTAACCAATACACATGCATGTGTAGAATCCAGCCAGTGCATGAGTATACAGAACTTAAGTAGATCAGTGCAATCCCACAGAGTATGCAGGAAATGGAGTCTGACAGCATTAAATCAAGTCAGATGAAACAAAACTTCAGATTAAAAATATTTTATTAAAATTGGAGAGTTCTACTATAATAGAGAACTTTTAAAAGCACGGTATAAAATTTTACACCTAGCAAGGAGTAGGACAAAGATGATTCTTTGGGGCTTCAATAAAGAGATAGATCATATTAAGTGAAAGGAATGGGCTACTAGAATTCTTGTCAATGATACTTAAAGAAGAACCACAAAAGATTCAGAGATTCATGCTTCATAATATTACATAAGGTATATACTGAATATATAAGGTATATAAGGTAGCAGGTGACTGCTACAAGAGATTGCTGAAGACATTCATTTGCAGGGATTCAATATTCACCAATGCAAGGGCCAGCAACACTAGTGACAAAGACAGCGGTGGCCATCTTTTGCAAGCCCGGAGAGATGGAGGAATATACTGGCTTCACTGATAGCAATGATGATCATAAAATTTCTAAAATAATAGAGACTAAATGACAGTGCATAATCCTCAGAGGGAAAGCATGGGAACCTACTGTGATAAGCAGCAAATTCAAACTGCCAGCCAGGATATCCTTGCTTACAGAAAGCTGTGGTGCTCCCATAGGAAAATAAATGGGCAGACAACAAAGCTTATCCTCAATTGTAATAGTAAAATGAATTAAAGAAGGATGATTTAGAATGTGAAGGCAGCTATCTCAATAAAACATCACAATAATTTGTTTAGTTGCATGACCTGGGTCAAATTTCAGATTAGAAATCTTTTAGCTTCAAAGTAAGTTAAGTCCCAAAGAGAACTAATATTAAAGCAAGCAAAGATGGTAATAAAATTCCTGTTTTCCTTTAAAGTATCCTATGGCCAGGGCCATCTTCCTCTTCATCTGCCTTTTCCTGCTTTAGCTCTACGGTTACAGTCTTGAAATTCTTAGTAAGTTTATGTTTGGCTTTAGGTTTTTAAGTGTATTCCGATTTAACAAAAAGCATGTGCACGAGACTAGATATGCAGTGTCTGTGCTTTCCCTTTCATACTACTCCATTTTCACATAATATTGCATTACCCTGGTGGAGCCAGGAAGCATAGGAATTCAGTGCAACTCAGAATAAGGACATGCATCCTACCTAGGACTGTGTAACCAGAGGGCTACAGTTTCCAATGGAACCAGCACTCGCCTTGAACTCAGAAACAAGAACACACATTTCATTGGGGTGTGGTCGTACCTGCCTGTGATCAGACCACTCTGGGAGGCTAAGGCAGGGGGACAGCAAGTGTGAGTCTAGCTGAAGCACCTTACCAATTTAGTGAGACCCTGTCTCAAAATTTCAAACAAATTATCAAAAAGGGCTAAGGACGTAGCTCAGTATGAAGGCCCTGAGTTCAATCCCCAGTACCAAAAAAATTCAAACAAACAAAAACAAAAATCACAGTCAGGTTCTTAAAAACACCAATGACCAGAAAACCCTGTTAAATCTTTTCTTATTTTTGTTATTTGCCTGTATGAACCATTTATGCTAAAAATGATAATATATAAGAAGAGATAAGTAAATTTCTTACTCCTGTCCATAACTTATTCATTAATGACCTGAACATAGCGAGTTTTGGTAGAATATGTGCAGATTAAGAATAAAAACAGTTTAATTTTATCAGGCGTTTCCAATATTCTGTGAAGAATGAGATGCATATGCATATATGAGTTATAAAATAATAATTATATAATTTTGATGATTATGCCTATGTATTAAATATTCTAAAATGGTATTGTATGATATACAGATGAGTAGAAAAATATATTCTAACAATATGATTTTTTTTTTACTTATAGCATTAAAATAGCAGATTTTGTTTTTTTTTTTTTTTTTGGTTTTTCTCTGGTACCAGGAACTGAACTCATGACCTTGCGCTTGCTAGGCAGGCGCTTTGCCGCTGAGCTAAGTCCCCAGCCACCACAATAGCATATTAAAATGCCATAGTATGTCCAAAATAAAGAATACTTCCCATAATATGCTAACCTCCAGACAATGAGGCAGCAAATTTCTCACTTCAGAATATTTCCATACACTGTAATTCCACATAATATGAAAAGCTTTCAACTCTGTCCAGGAAAGGGCTCTGCAGAATGTTTAGCTTGTGGAGTATACCGATACAAAGAACATAGCTTTTAGTTTATGGCAAACTCTCAGAGAAGAGTTGCAATGCATGATGGTTAGGATTAACCATAATGTGGGAAAACAGATATTCTGAAAAATAGCTCCTTGTAAACTACTAGGCTGGAAAAAAAAAATGGAGCATGTAATTATGGGCACTATTCAGCCAGAATTGCTCATTAAGAGTTGTTCTCTTTGAGACACAAGATATAATTTCAATGGAAATGATAGATCAGGTATAAACAGGGTCACTGAGAGGGCTAAGCACACCTAAGTATGGTAAGCAAGTGACCAGATGCCCATGTTCTCCACCACTCTTGAATGAGTATCTTGCCCTTTGCTCCCACCTATTGGTCTGTTATGACCAGGTGATACTCTGAACTGAGGCTGGCCTAATTTTTGACAATAGATAGAAAAATGTAGTAATTATTCCTGCAGTAATTATTCCTGTTCTACTACATAGTGCCCAGAAGCTCAGATCTCGTAAATCTAAAATTCTGAGTCATGTTGCTAAGTAATACACCTAAATGGCAGAGCTTAGAAAAAGTATGAAGGGAATCTATAATAGGGAAAGAAAAAGTGTCTGAAGCCTCATTCCAAATTACTGGTGGTGTAGGTGAAGTGTCTACTGGTTACCCCACCAAACTTCCCTGGAGTCCTCAGGGAATGTGGTACACTAAAATCCCAAGGGAACTATAAAGAGCTTAATGAGACATGTAATAGTTAGCTTTCCCATCCCTGGGACAAACTACCAAACTCCCACAACTGAAAGGAGGAGAGCTTTATTTGGCACATGGTTTTAGAGAATTCAATCCATGGTTGGCTGGCTCCAAGGCAAGAACATCTTGATAGAAGGGCATGGCATAACAAAGCTGCTTATTTCTTGCGGCTGAGAAGAGGAGCAGGGGAACGATGCTAGAGAAGAAGGGACCCAGGGACTATATGTAGCAGCTAAGACCACACCTCCATAACTCACCCAGACCGACTCTGAAGTGAGCTTTTATAATCCCCAAAAGGGTTCCCAAGATACTTTGGTTAGCAATGAAGCTTAACCTTCACCAGATACATGTGGAATTGTACAGTGCAAGGAATGGACGGTACATGATGCTCTGGTGAGTCATACAGATTACTTCCTCTCTTCCAAGGTCTGAAACATACTTCTTTAATGACCAAGTTCTGCTCTTGGATTAGATCCTTAAATGAATTGGTTACTAAATAAGGAATTGCATATAGTATGTACATTACAAGATGCAGAACAAAAAAATGGTGAAAGGAAACTCCAAGTTGATGGCTTTGCTTTTATTTGCATAGCTCTTATATGTGGTACTATAGTGTGCAACAGACCATAAAACTATAGTGCTGTATAGTACAATCAATAAAACTTACAGTAGTGTACAAACAAGGTATACTGTACAAAATGTATATGTGCTGCCGAAGCGAGCACTACTGTACAAAATGATATTGAGGCTTTATAAATACTATGTACAGAACAGTACATAATAAATAAACAAAACAAAACAAAACAAAAGATTGCAAATCCAAGTGGTGGGTCATAAGTTTGAACAGCACGCCTTGGTCAGAAGTCTGAACAAAGCAGGGTACTAAATGAGGAATATCTATAGTCAGTTCATCTAATGAGAATGTTAGGGACTAACAGCTCTCACTTGGATTCCTCTCAGGTAATCATCCTCAGCTGAAGAAAGTACTACTTCAAAACAGATGTAATTCTCTTCCTAGGAGCAGCCCAGGTCTACTGAATTGTTACTGTGGGTTACAAGAATTTGCCTGCTTTTCCTTGGTTCAGGTAACTGAAGGGATATTTGTGTGAAGGAACTCTTGTGCTATCACTGAGGCCTTTCTAGACTGCACTCTCTGCTCAAATGTCTGCCTACAAGTTTCTGCCTCAAACTCTGTTTCCCAGGAAATCGAATCTGTGATCATCCCTCCACCCAAATATTCAACACTGCTGTTGCAAATCTCAAATGATAATGCAGTGATAGGAGAAGAATTCTCACATCTTCAGGTTGCTGTTGTATCCTTCCAACATAGAGAAAAGACAACAGCTTTGATAGAAAATATTGCTCATCACATATAAAAAATCTCAGACATTACTCTAGCTAAACTAAATCACCACACTAATTTCCTCATCATTGATTTAATAGGATAAATAATATGGGACCTGAGAAAAGCTCAATTTATATGCAATGTAAATAAAAACTAATAATGAATTTCACTCATTTCTTCATGAGATGTCAAATAAAAGCTGATTGGAACATTAAATGAACTGTAATAGGATGGAGAGATGAAAAAAACTTCATATTATCTTTTGACTGCTGGTCACATAAACATTATAGGGATTATCAGAAGTAGGCTTTATTTAACAAGCTAATCATAAGGAAGCAGAAAAAGATGAACATTAATTGAATTTGCATTTGAAATCAAATTCAGAGGAAATATTTTAAGAAGATGGGCCAGTACAAACGATTATGTTAAATTAACTAAAAGCCATTTCCCTAGACATGCCTCCCCACATTTGCATATTATTTATGTGACCACTGTAGTATTGGAATTTCTCTGTACTAAGAATTATGTCAGCTTTGTTACTTCTGAATATTCTCCTAGAGTAGCTTCTTGTGAGGCATGATTCTAATTGCATTATTAGATCAGGCATAAATCTAATCTAGGCATCATTCTAATGACCTGAAATTGCTTCATTTAGGCTCACATAAACATTTTATCTCAGGGTCATTTCTGATCCAGTGTTTTCACCTCTAACTGGAAAAAAAACCAATTCTTTCTTTTAATTACCATCCTTCTAACAGTCTTTTAGTAATGGTTTTTCCATTTCTTGAATGACTGGGCAGAGAAATGCCCAAGTAGGATACTTGGACTTAGAAAAAAAGGGGGAAAGTACTTGATATTTTCTCTATATTTCATCTCACAAATGACTGAAGTTATTTATAAAATATTTTATGAACAATTTTATGAATATAAAATAGCTATAAAATATTTTATGACTATGCTCAGTATGTCCTAATTTTTTCTACCTGAACCTTCAGTTAGTTGCTTACACATTCTTAGACTCCAACTCTATAACAGAAATTACCGTCTACTGTAAAGACTTCACGAGGGATTCATATTAATTATTATGAATAAGTGAGTGAGTTTTAAATTCATGTTGTCAGTAAAAAATAAAAGGCAAAAAATTAAATAGCTATATTGACAAGTGAGTTAAAAACACATCATTGCACATTAGGTTACTTCGATCACTGCAAGTGAAATAGAAAAAAACAGTTCATTTTCATTGTTCAAATATCACAATGAAGCAATCTTTCTTCTTTAGGATCTGAGACTTGCCTTTGACCAGCCTCTGAGCTACTATAGGAAGAGACAGGGCACATTCCTCGAGGCCCTTTAGTTCTCCTTTACTTCACAAGAGAAAGTGAATCAACCTTCACATTGCAATTGAGATCTTCTGAAAAACTTTATTTGGCAATTAATGATATAGGTGGCGTGATGGCAAAAAGTCTTTCTTAAAACATATGTTGGCATAGCTTATTTGGGGAGCTCATTTTCGTATTTCGCTCTCTACTCAAAGGTTGTGTTTCTTTTCCCCACTGGCATAGGACCATTTATTTATTTCATAACATCACCAAATTGCTACTGTGCTGTCTCTATTCTCAGTTCAATTCAACCAAGAGGAAAATTCTATCCAATCATCTGTAGATCATTGCATCCTGCTGCCAGAGTCATGTAGCATTAATGATTAGAGAAGTTGTCAGTTCAGCCTTCAGTCTTAGGCCTTTAGCCAGATTCTTTTATGCCCCATTACCTTGAGAATACTCCTAAATACTTTCTTCTCCTCTATCATTTATTTAATGTTTTTCTAAATACTACATTTTCAATGCAGGCTTACAACAGCAAGTCATTTAATCATCATTTGAACATCACTCCTTTCCCAGGCCAAGCATCACACTATTCCTTCTACCCTGTACTGGTAGGATTATTCTTTGAAGAAACTGAACTATTGACTGTAGACTTCATTCTAAGGATGGTAGACATAGCTGAATAGGTTTCAGGATAACACAGGAATTGAGAATCTACATGTTGAATGGATCATCATCTTATGGTAGGAGATCTCAGTAAGGTAATAGCCAGGCTTATGACTTCCTAAAGGATAGTACAAGTCCTTTTGGATGAAGCTGACTCAGGAAATAGATTTCTAGGGGTTGACATGTGATGTCTACAGGAAACTAGCTGACAATACAACTTGGATGGTGGAAGACTGAGTCAACCAACAGGGACAGCAACAAGCTGACAAAGCCACTGAACACAAAAACTACTAGGAATACTTGGAGCCTAAAGATATAGAGAGCTAAAAATCACTAGTATTATTATAGCTTTTCAAAGACAGAAATGAAAAGAAAGTAAAACAGAAAATAAAGTCATGGGAAAGAGCTATACATAGAGAATAACAACCTCAAAATGAAAAGCAAAGTAACCCAAAGTGAGGGGGGTGCTTCCTTTCAAATGCATAAGGAAGGAAGGAAGGAAGGAATAAAACCGCAATCATAAAAAATAAGAAGTCTTAAAACATGATTACTTAATTTTTAAAAAAAAATAGATATCTGTCATATATATTTAAAATGGAGAAAAAAAATCAAATATTACCATTTCTTTGGTAAATAAGTAATTTTTCCAAAAAGTACCCTTTCTAATTCTACCTTTCTAAGTAAGTTCAATACCTTAATCTATTTGAGTCTTTCATTATTGCTTTCAAAATTATATGCTCATTTTCTGTCATTTATCATCATTTCTCTACTGATTTGTGTATCTAAACAAACACTTTGTATTTCTCAAAATTTACCACACTGCCTCAGAATGCATTGTATTATGTACATTATTCAGCTGCTTTATTTTTTTCACTTGATAGTAAATAATGGTTTGTGGAAAAAAATATGTATACACTAAGAACCACTCTGGTGTTTTCACCTATAACTAGATCTAATTTAAAAAAAAATTAAAATACAAAAAAAGAAAATGAAAAGAGTTTGGAGTATCACAAGGTAATCACAAAAAGATTAAACAGCATATTAGTGACATTATCAGGAAATGAGAAAAAAGTATTCTAAGAGAATAAAAATTAACCCACACAACTGATCATACAATGTTAGGTCTCTATGAGTACAAAAAGAATAGTAATGCCTTTCAAAGGAAAAATAAGAGTGATCAAATATAGAACAATAAGCGTCAAAGGGCATCAAGTATCTTAAGAACAAGAGGAAACAAAAGGATATTAAATAATGCTTTGAAATTCTAAAATATTTTCCAACCTTGAATTCAATATTCCAAATTCTCTTTATGCATTACACCCTTGTAGATTATTTTTAAAAGCATTATTAGGCTTGTAAGTTTTCCAAAAGTGTACCTGCATTGTACTTTTCCTCAGGAAGCTACTGTTGAAAGCATTCCACCAAAAAAGGGGATAAATCAAGGCATGAAATCAAGAATAATGAGTGTTTCAGAAGAAACATAGATGGGGTTCCCAGGGGTAGAAGGTTGTTAAGAACTAGTTTAGATTAAAGTAAGAGTGGAAAGTGTTTCATGGAGAATTTCCTATAACAAAACTGGAATTAATAAAATGCATTGTTTTCATAAGCATTAAAAGAAACTCTGATAATTTTTCTGCACAGTTTACCTTGGGAAGATAGCCATTAGCAGTAGCTAATTAAAAAGTAAGGAAATTTTAAAAATAAACAAATGACAAACTTTATTCTTTTATACTGTTCAGGATGGGTAAGTTCCACATGTTATACAATATAAAGAAAAGCAGTAATTTATTCAGAGTCTTCTCTACCTCACACATATTTAAAAAGGAAATCCTGCCAATTCTGACAAAAAGGAAAAACCTAGAGTATATCATAGTAAGTGAAATAAACCAGTCTCAGAAGGCCAGAAAGTGTATGTTTCTATACAAGCTTTCTATAAAGAGTCAAACACTTAGAAGCAGAGAATACAAAAATGGCTGCAGGATTTTGGGTGCAGGGTAAATTGGGAATTGTTTTTCTCTGGGTTTACAATTTCAGCTATGTAAGATGTGTAAGTTGTAGAGTTCTTCTGTTCAGCATTGTGTCTATAGGTAACACGGCATCACATTCCTCAAATTTTGTTAAGAAGGAAAAATCTCATTTTTAAATTTTTTTCTTCTTTTTGGTACTGGGAATCGAACTCATGACCTCATGCTTACCAGGCAGGTGCTGTGTCACTGAGCTACATCCTTGGGCCCTCATTTTAAATGCTTATATCACAAGATCAAAAACAGGAGCAAAGACGATGTGATGCAAGGACACAGTGGAGAGGTTGGATGCATCTATTACTCTGAAGTGACAATGGACTCATGGACATTTGCATATGCCCAAATTCCTGTGATTATGCACATTAAGTATGTGCAGTCTTTGTAGGACAAATACAGTACAAAAGAGTGCATTTAAAATCAGTGATTTAAAAACAGTTGTGATTGTTTTACAAATGAAAAAACTGACATCCAGAGAAGCTAAATTACTTGCCTTAGTCATGTAGTTTGGCATGAATTAGGGTTTAAATCTATAAACTCTAAAAAGTTTTTTTGTTTTTAATAAAACATGCTTCACCAGGAAGATGATACACATGTATATGTACATATAAAAAGTGCTGTTATAAAATCTGCTGATAGATAACATTGCTTTTGTCTTGTACTACATATATGCATAGGTTTTTATGTAATTTTCTCAAGTATATTGTGAGTATTTAATAGAAAAGAATTATATACTCTACATTCAGAATTACTGTTTGATGAAGATTCTCTAAAACCTGATAGAGAACTATACACATACTTTTAGATATTGCTGATATGATACTTTTCTCAACTTTAAATAAAATCTTTTAGTGTAAAATGTAGTATATACAGTATAGCTTAGTGAAATAATCTTATATCTTTCTCCATTGCACTTTATTTTTAAAGCATTTCATTTTCACCTTAAAAATGAAGCACATGTGATAGGTAATAGTTTTATTTCTACAGGGAATGTATTTATGCAGGGAATGATATACTTACACAATAAATTTTCAAAATCATCTGGACCTTGGCTACTATGCGATAAAATGTTATTATAAGATTTAATTTTAATAAGGCTGGATTTCAGAAATTTATATATTTAAAGAACAGCCAGAAAAACAAGAGAAAGAATTCCTGGAAAGAAGCTTGCTTTTACAGAGCTAAAGGAGGGTTTCTGAAAAGAGTTAGTCGGTTCTGTAGAATACTACTGTAACAGTATGAATGGATTTCACCACATGAAGGCCATAAGTAATCTTGAGAGCTGACTCTGAGTACGTGAGCTGGAAGCCATAGCACAGGATTCTGGACTGTAAGTGAGAAGTGAAAAATGGAGACAGCACAAAACAAAATCCTTTTTAAAAGCGTGTGTATGAAGGGGTGGAAAGATGGACTAGAATAGCTCAAAGGGACTCCAGGCTCAAGTGACAGCATTTTATATAATGGAAAAACTCACACGTTTTGAAGCGGTGATGGGAAAGTTGAGATAATCAGGTGCGGTGGAATATACAAGAGGAAAAGAATTGTTGGTAAAACCTAGGTTCTTTAACAGGTGAGAAGTAAGTAAATAGGAGGCATGCTTTTCCTGTCTCTCAGGTTTTAAGGGTACTGGATTCTCCTTTCACCAGGGCCATCCCTGGCTCCTGAACCACTCATATGAGACAAAAGTTATGTAATTCTAAAAAACAAAAAAACAAAACCAGCCCATCAGGCTAACCCAGCAAAACATATAGTTAAGCTAAAAGAGAGGTTCCTTTGTTTTCTTTACCAGACTTTCAAGATGGAAGGGACTATAAAGAAAACTCCAGTCTTGTGCATAGACCTTGTGGATTACATTCTTTCCTAGTATGCCATGGATTTACCCTGCCCAAGATTCTGGTATACGTTTCTTCTCACAGCACTTATTCTCACTTTATATGGCAGTTTCTCCTATCTGCTACCATTCTCCCTTTTCTGCTCTTAGAGTATCAAGGCAGGTCATTCACCCGCCAAACCAAACCAGACTAAACCAATCAAATCAAACAAAAAGTCAAAACCAAATAGTATATAGGAGGCATGCTTTTCCTGTCTCTCAGGTTTTAAGGGTACTGGATTCTCCTTTCACCTGGGCCATCCCTGGCTCCTGAACCACTCATATGAGACAAAAGTTATGTATTTGCATAGCATATATACTCAGGTTCAAAAGTTCTATGGGGGTGTTATGGTTTGTGTCTGGGTTTCCCTCCAAAGCCTCATGCGGTCATGGGGCAGGTTTTTGGAGTTTGATTGTTTATGGGTGTGAGAGCTACACCCGTCCTGGGGTGAATAGTTTGCATATGTAAGGGAGAGGAAGAGGCTGCTTGTGGCCCATTCCTCCCTTTGGTGCTTGTTGCTTTTGCTGTGTTGTGCTGCCTTGAATGGTTACCCTCTGCCATGTGCCATCCTACCTTGTAGCCAGCCGAGTACAGACTGAAACCTCCACAAACTGTAAGTGAAATAAACCTTTCCTTCCTTAATTTTGGGCATCAGGTATTTTGTCCCAGCAAGGAGAGGAAAGTAACCAAGACAGGGGGTAAGAAAGAGGATACAGAATGCAGAAGATGGAGGGAATAGATCAGAGTCTTCAGTGTGATTGACATATCATGGCCATCTTTCTAAGACACTCACTTTATCTTTCTAATAATGAAATGAGGATTCAGAAGAGGTATGTAGTAAGCTGCAAGTAAGTTTTCTTCTTCAATACCACAGTGTGTTGCCACAGCCAAGATTTCTTACAGGTGGTGCTATGGGCGTTTTGGACTGGAAAATTGTGGTCTTGGGACATTTCAGGTATTGTTAAACATCCCCTGTTGCAGAGGGAGGCAGTACAAATATGCCCAGTTGAGAACCACTGTCATAGATGAGACTTGGTGCAGATGAAGTCATCATCCTACATGACAAACATTTAACCCCTATTTTTAAGAAATGACTAAATGAATTAAACCATGTGATGGCCTGTTAATGGTCTGCCTATGAATAATTAACCCAAATAAGCCAACACAATCAGCTGTAAAGACACCCCCAACAAAACTGATGGGAATGGGCTGATGCATTCTATTCCTCAGCAATGCCATCTGTGCCTACAAAATCAAAAGCATTCCATGAGATTCTGGACAGTTTTACTTAATTTGAGTATGAGAATATTTATGCACCCATTTTAATAGCTAATTCAAAGAGCATAAAAGGTAATTTATATTCAATACTTTAGAGAAAGCTATCAGATTTTATTAATTTTCCAAATAAATCCATCTCAGTGTAGGTAGCTCATGTGTGTACACCCTAACTTCACAATATCTGGACCTCTCTAAATATGATTTATATATCCCACAACTAACAAAGTTAGGATGTTATAAAATATCATTTATGCTAATTTATTGAAGACTGTAACTGTAACATTTTAACCTAAAATGTATTGCATATCTTAGTAAATTAATGCATCATTGCAAATTGAAAGGCTCAAGTTTCCTAACTCAAGGAATATAAATAATTTTTCCCTGCCTTCTAAGGTCAGATATCCATTTCTCCACTGGGTCTACCCATGCCTAAATGATAAATGGATGTCATCATGGAACTGTTTAGCAGTGCAGTGGGTGAAACAGCTCTTAGTGTACTTGGGCTTGCATTGAGAAAGTCAGTTTAGAGCCTTTCTGGGTAGCTTTACCTTACAGAATGTGTTTATTCCCGGACTGCTGAGGCAGAACCTGCCGTTAGGGGCCAGTGGGAGAAGCTTACATCTAGCTTTGTGTAGCCACCAGGCTTTAAGAGTTCTCCTTGCAGACTGAAAGCATACAAGCATGTAAAAGTAGGGATTGTGCCCTGGATCTGTGTTAGCAACATGATTTACACCTAATTAAATATTAAAACAGGAAAATTCATGGAGAGCTTAGTGAAGAAAGCAAAAGTAATAGTTCTAATGCTGCTTCATCAAGCACCAAATCACAAGCTCTTTAAAAAAAGCATTTTGCACCTGTAATAATATTTTTATTATGATTGTTACTGTAGAACCATTTTTCTATATACAGAAAAAATCATAAAGCCTCTACTTGTGACTTCAAATATTCAAATAATTCAACATGATTGATACAAATTTCTTGTAATTAAAGTTATTTAAACTGGATGAAGTCAGAATCCTCTGGGGAAATGATCTATCTTATGTTTCCTCAAATGAAGACTGACATCCTAGTGATATTTATGGATGTAGTGCTTTTTCTGCTTAGAGCCCATATTACTTAATTTGAATGTATCTAATAATCTTACATTGGTATGTTCCCCATGTGTAAAATCCTAATATTTGGATTGATACAGCCTATTCTCCTTATTTTTACCAGCCAAATATTTTAATTTTAACTACTAGAACTGTTTGTTTGATTGTATGCTAGCTTTGGGCTTTTACAGTCACTTCCTATAGGAGGATGGAGGTGAATGTTTTTTCTGCATGATTACACAGGGACTTATTAGAGATTATTTTTTGAATATGCAAAAGAAGATACTTTAAGTGAAACCATTTCTGTATTTTTATTATAGATTTGTAAATTAGTAAAGTACAGAAAGTAATTCTATGCAAGTTTCAGAAGAAAATCGAATTTTGAGTAAGGAGAACATTTCTTCTGTTGATAATTTTATGAGATACTATACATTCCAATGACTCTTGTTAAGCTCAGGTAATATTCACGAATGAATAACTAATTTTTAAAGAAATTGTGGCTTATATTACTATTGCAGTAAACATAGTTATTAGCAGTAGGGTGAGGTAATTTTGCAGTCTTTTCTAAAACTCTCTTCCCATTTTCCTTCTTTTATTTATTTTTTTATTTTAAAGAGAAAAGAAAACAAAATAACAACAGCTAAAGCAAAAATAAAACCACACACAACAATAAAAAAGATATAGAATTTCAAAACAAGGTGATAGGAAGTTAACAACGGTTGTTATACTACATATTGTTATATTCAATGAAGTTGCTCAGATTACAAAATGTAAGAATGCAAGATTGATCAAATAATTAAAGAGAATAAAAATAATTAAAAACCTTTAAAAATTCGTGTAAACAAATAAAAGATACTTTGTCAATAGAATATACATAGTTTTTATACTGTGCAGTCTTTTGTTCACACTGAAAGAAAAGGTTTAAATCTGGGATGATTTGGCATTTAATGAGACTCATTCTTGATAAAGGTGCTTAGCAGAATTAGTAAGCAGCTTCTTTTAAGATACTTAATTGCCAAGTATTCCTCAAGATTAAAAGAATACATTAAGTTAGAGCCCTACTTTCTATGCTTTTCTTTTCTACTTTGTTTTTCACCAGTACTGTACAATTAATGTAAGCATATTATCAAGGCTGGAAGACAGAGTAAGGCAGTTTAGTTTTCCGTAGTCCTGTGAATGCGGAGGAGCTTGTGGGGTAGGAAGGAAGGAGGTGTATGGGTAGAATGAGATGGGGAGAAAAGCAAAGGAGGAAAGAGAAGGAGGGAAACAGGGTGAGTAAGAAAGAGAAAGTGTTAAGGTTTCTAAAATGCTTTATAGAGTACTGAAGTCTGACAGAGACAGTTGTGGCATTCCAGGAGAAGAATTCACCTCATGCTCTATGGTGTAAGTGCTATTTCTGAGAGGAGAGAAAAGACAAGAAGTGCTCAAAGACTGGCATGAATGTAAACTGTCAAAACAATGAACGTGTCCAGATAAAAGATTGCTTTCCAAAACCTGGACAAAAGGATGAGATAAAGTAATGAGGTGTGACTGACATTTTATACTGAGATTCATCATGTTGTCACTTCAACAATCAAAAGAGGACTCTCTTGCAGGGATGTGGACAATTGAGCAATCAGTGGTGGATCCACCTTTACTATTTATCGTAGACTAAACAAGAGAAGCTATGTAGATTTTCTGTGCAGTTCCACTTTTAGCATACTTACAACTCTGATTGAGCCTGTGAGACATAGAAATGGCATCTTTAATTCCAAGTATTCTTTCTGAAAATTGAATGGCCAGAAGTAATGGTATTTAAACAATTGATGGAATATTGCTGTTTAAACTTCATCATGCACAGAATAAAATCAGTATCTTTTCCATTTGAACCGAGTCACCAACTTCACATAGTCATATTAAGCATGACAAAGGAAAAGAAAAACACCTAGAATAGTTCAAGATGACTCAAAAATTAGCCGAGTCCAATCAGGAATTCCTTAATTAAGGCTATTGCTGCCTTAAAATGAATTTGTCTGGAATACTTTGCATATAACAATTATATTCTAAGAAATAAACACAGTCATAAAATATCCTGTGAAAGGAAAATCATGTGGAATATTTATAGGGGCCAACTCATCTCTTTGTTACATAATAAATTTGCATATAAACTTAACTGAATATAAATTGTAATTTTCTTTTTTCCCAATATTAAACATTCAGAATGTTTCTTGATGATAGGGTAGTATGTGCCCAGTTGATTTCCCTTAAGGTAATATAAGGCTTTCCACCTAATTTTCAAACAAAAGTGGACAATCAGAGTAATTATCATTCAATAACACTTTTGCATCGTGGAGCACTGTGCATAATGCTTTAGTTAGTGCCTAGAAGAACTAATTACCTATTCCATAAAAGGAGCTTCCCCAGCAATTCCAAATGTAGAAATTATTTTTCTAGATGCCTCAGCTTTCAATTTCTGATGATTGTGTTGTAACAATATTATGTATGTTCTGCTGAAGCGAGCACAGTGACAATGTTGTGAATGGAAAAACTTAATTTTTTTTTAAAGAAACTATTCAAATTTGTAATGAGTTTGTCTCTTTAGTTTTATTGTGTACCAATTGTAGTGACTTGACACAGCCCATTAAATTCACAGATTCTGTGGGTGAGGAGCTCAGAGCCTTGAGGAATGTATCGCATTTGCTCCATGGTAGCTGGGATTTGAGCCAAAAACGCCTCTTCATACTATAAGTCATTCATGGCTGAGTCTAGAATAGTCGGAGCTTCACTCACACAGCTGGCACCTGGCTGAGGTCACAGTAGCCCAAGGACTGCTGCTAAGAAGACCTGCACAGAACTTCTCTATGTGGCTGGGTTCTCCATAGCTCCATGACTTAAGGCGAGTATGACATCTAACATGGTGAGTGGTTCAGGACTCCAATAGTGAGTATCCCATTTTCTTTTTTATTAGCGTTGGAAATCACTCATTATTTTTGCTATACTCTATTGTTTGAAATAGTCATAAGCCCACCCAGAGGAAATCAGACAGACTCTATCCATGGGAATATATTTAAATATGTGGCAAGCATGCTTTCAAACTATTATATATGCGTGGTACTGGATATAATTATTAACAGTGTCCTTTTTCAGTCACAATAAATTAGATGTTTATACTATGTACATCTAAAACATTGATAATTCAATAATTAATTTTTAGAATTCTGTTTTTAAAGATGTTTATGGTATATGTTTGGTTAACTAGTTAAACTGAAACTATTTTCAATACATGGTATGCCAAAGTAGCATCTATGGATGTATCTATACTGCCAATTATCTGTCTATTCAGTACTCAGTATTTTGCTTGAGAAGATTAATCTATTTAGGACAACTTGTAAAGGTTGTCCACATGTACACAGATAAGCAGTAATCACTATTTTCCTTATCTGAACTATTTAGACAATTTAGGCATTTAATGAAAAACATGTTACTTGTGTACTTATTCAACTCAGACTTCCTAAGACAGTCAAACCAGCAAGGGATCAAGCAAACAAAAGAATGTTCAATTGCATTTTCAGGGCATATCAGAAGTCATGTACACAGTTCTCATGAGTCTATTTTTTTTTAATTGTTCCCAAGGGTTATTGTTTTATTTTAAAGAGAAAAGAACAAAAACAAAATAACAAAAACAAAGAGAAAAACAAAAACAAAAGAACACAAAAACTATAAAAAAATCATACAGAATTTCAAAACAAGAAGATAGAAAATCAACAATGGTTGCTGTATTACTTACCGTTATCTTCAAAGTAGTTGCTCAGATTACCAGACATAGGCATGAAAAATTGATCAGACAATGAAACACTACCTGTTCCTTTCAATAAACCAATAGAAATTAGCAGTACAATTATCTTAGCTAGGTTGTATGTATATACATATATTCTATTCCTTTCCTTCTTTCTTTTCTCCTTTCTCTATGCAAATTCTCATCACATTACCCGTGCTCAGTCTTACAACATAGGATGCTACATTTCACTTAAAGAAAGCTGATTCTGAGTCTGGCAATCATATGCGCTTAATCTAAACATAACTTTAAAATGTTTAGCTGCATTTTTTTTTAATATATAACTTCTAGGATTGGCCAAAGATTAACAACTGTGATGTTAAATCAATGGATAAGAAATGAAACACATGTAATAAAACCTAAAAAATTTTGTCAAATGCATATATATATTATATGTGTATATGATGAAGAAGAGATGTTTGTTAAACAAGTATGATTTTAACAAGCCTTCGCTCATCAATTTCCACTTTAGCACCTGCATGCACCATAGTGTTTATTCATTCATTCATAGTATTTTATGTGACCATACCTATCTTCTCCCATCAGTCTAATACCTGTATATATTATTCGGTATTACTTCTCATGATACTCTAGTGTTTCACTTTGTTCATGTAATTATGATTATGTAGATAGAAAAATAAATACCACAGCACCATCAATCATTAAAAAATATCAAACTGACACAAAATTTCTTTTAATTCTATCTATACCTGTTATTTGCTCGCTGCATGTGTACATTTTCATCTTAGTTTGATTTTCCTTCCCCGTGGAAATGTACTTTGTCATTCCTTTGTGACTAAGTGAGATGTGCCTCTCACAGCGAGTTAATAACCTTGAATTCCAATTTTAATTAGTCATAAATTCAGCCAAGCTTTCACTTTGGGATCCAAGGATTAGACTCTGAGCTTTGAGTTAATGCCACCAACCTACTAACCACATCAAAAACAATGGGTCTCATTCATTATCATCTTGTTAGGTCAGTTCTTCAATTTCTATGACAAATATGAACCATGTTTTCCAGGAGTGTGAAGCCCACCTCTGGGAAGGACTTCATAAGTCATTACTTCTGTGCGTGCTTTACTCCCTCTCTTCAGATTCCATTCAGTAAACACCCACTTACTACGCGTTCCATGTCCAATAAAATCCAGCCTCTGCTATCAGAACCTCAAACAGCGCTGCAAATATTGTTTGACTTCATTCCTTGAAATATTTAAAGGTGAAATTGTATGACCACATTCAGGAAAGTCTTCATTTTGGCAATTGCTGTGAACATGGAAAAGTATGAGGTAAGGTATGAAGAAGCTGGAACTCAGCTGAGAGCCATCGCAAAGAAAGAATTTGACTCAGAAAAAATTTTAAACAATTAAAACAGAAAAAAATTAATTTTAGTTCAAGAGCCTGGGAGATTGATCTTACAGAGATTATGTTGGCAGAAAAGGAAATTCATTTTTTAAAAGTCAAAATTATGTCAGAGAAAATAAAGTTGGTCTAGATATATTGATTTGGGAGTTTATGGTAAAATAGATATATTCTACTAACTACTGAAAAATTTTGACTTGTTTTGAGTGTTGGATTGTATTAGTATCAAAATGCTAGAGCTGTCCCCTCTCCGAAGATTTCTTTTCCCCCATTATTCAATGAAACAGTCATCTAGGCATTTTGGTATAGATCTCAAAGATGCAGTAAAGATTCCCAATCAGATCTTAAGAGAAGAGTATTTGGATGCCCAGATGAATCTAGTGAAACTTCATGATCCACTAAGAAACGGAAGGCAGAAGAGTTGGTCACAGAGATGCAACTGAAGAGAATGGTGGAGGATGGCAGAGGAAGAAAGAGAGGTCAGAAAGAAATGATAGGTAAGTTTTACTCAGTCCACTTTTTGGCTTTGAATACAGAGCCACCTTTCCAAGAATGTGGGGAAGCTTTTAAAAGATGAAAGTGACTCCTGGCCAAAAGCAAGCCAGGAAGTGGGTGCAGCACTCCTCCATCTACAGTGAACTGGATTCTGACACTGTGTGACTTCTGGATCTTCCTCAAAGTCAAAATAAACATGAAAATAATGACAGTTAATTGTGGTGCCATTCAAGTAAGAAGTGCCTGACAGATGGGTTTAGTTTAGCACAGTTCTGGGTGTGTCTGAATGACTGGCTGAAGTGGGAAGACCCACCCTGCATGTGAGTGGCACCAACCGATAGATTTGTAGCCTGAATGGAATAAAAAGGGAGAGAAGAAGGATTTCTCACTTTTGCTTCTTCAGAGAAGCTCCAGTCTTTATAATTGCCTTTCGAAGTCCATTTCCAGGCTTCCATGGCAGCCTTCCAGCAAGGTCCTTCAGCTTCCTGGTAAGGCCTCGCATGGGGCTCTCCAGTGAGCTCCAGGCCTTGGGCTTTTGACTTGATTCTCCAGCAGAGTCCACCCTTTTGCAGTCTTACACACCTGACTCTGCAGGGCCATGGTAATCCTACCTTGTGCATCCTTCATATATTATGTATCCTGTATATCATATCCTATCATATATCATATATTTCATATCACATCTGTTCATCGAATAAACCCATGATGCAAGAGGTAGACATTCTGAGACAATTCTAGATATAGAGGCAGCACAACAGAAGACACTCATGAATGATAACTTCTAGAACTGCTTCAGAAAGCACCAAGAATTATGGGATAAGTTTGTTTGAAGAGAATGAGCATTTTGAAGAGTATTAATGACAAAGTGTCTTTTAGTAGGAAAAATAGTTTTAAAACAAAATTGAAACATTCTCTTTATTTTTAAGTTACTCCTTGTACATTGTTCCAAGCCCCTAGTTTTGAAACTTTTTATTCTGACAGTAATGGGAAACAGATACATTTGCTAAATCAAAAATGATTCTACAAAAGTCATTTGATTATTATTGCAGGGCACAGTAATAATCATAGGAAAGAAAGGAGGAACATTTCGTAGGAAAGACAGGAGAGTTTATGGTTTATAAGTAAGCTTTGGGAGTCCAATCTGGGTGAGGAGATGATAGATGAGAGTGGGGTGAGGGAAGTCAAGCCAACCACAACTGAAGCTAGGGAATGAGTAGATGGTGAGTGATCGACAAAGCATTTGAGGATGACAGGAACTCTTTGGAGAAGGACCTACACATCTGAGTGAATGATCAGCTACAGAAAAGTCAAGCAGTCCAAGACTGAAGAAAAGTTCATGATCTGAGTAAGTAATCTGAGTTCAAACTAAAATTCAGAATAAGAAAAAAGTAGTGAGGAAATGGTTGCAAGAAATATAGACTGTTTTCTCTTGGAGATTAGATGTGAAACAGTGGGTTTTGAAGGAACAAAGGCAGAGAACTGTGAAGTGATTTTGGAGTAGATGACCATAGTTTAGCAAAGGATCAACACTGATTATGAGCTGTGCATGTTTTTATTGTCCTATCAGGTAAAGTGAGAGACTTTCGTTATTTCTTAAAACACTCATCCTTATACAGATGGCAGCAGAGTAGAGAACATAGATATTTGTGCAAACCTCGATTTAAGAACATGAGTTATGATATTGCAGGAGAAACATTTGAGGATTCTGTATACTGATTTCCATAGTGGTTGGGCTAGTTTACATCCCCACAAGCAATGGAGAGAGGCTCCCTTTCACTCACTATGTCACCAGCATTTGTTTTTAAGCCCTTGATAATAACCTTTCTTGTTGGAGTAAGAGGGAATCTTTGTGTTGTTTCATTTGCATTTCTCTTATGGTAAAATGTGCTGCACAATTGTTTATGTTTATTGGCTATTTTTACTTCTTCTGAGAAGTAGTTCTTCATTTCAATTGCCCATTTTTTGACTAGCTCTTTGACTCCGGCTATCTAATATTTTGAGTTCTCTATATATTCTAGATATCAGCCTTTTGCCTAAGGACAAATTCACAAAATCTTCCTCTCTCTATAAGTTGTTGCTCTACTCTGTGGGTTATTTACTTTGTTAGGTAGAATATTTTAATCACATGTAATAACTTTTCCTGATCTTAGCATTAGTTCTTAAGCAATTGAGAGTTCTTGCCTATGCACACGTTTTCAAGAATTTTACAAAGTTTTTCTTCAAGTAGCTTCAGTGTTTCTCTTTTTATGTGGGGTACTTGATCCACTTGGATTTTATTTTAAGATGGGGTAAGACATACATATCAAGATTTATTCTTTTACATGCGGATAAGCAATTTTTCTAGCTATCTTTTCTTCAGCATATAGTTTTGGCCCTTTGTCAAATTTCAGATGGCTAAAGATGCTTGGAGTTGTTTCTGTGTCTTCTATTCTACTCCATTCTTCAGTGAGTCTGCTTCCAGGCCAGTATCTATCAAGCTGTTCTTAACACTCTAGCATTGTAGTGTGAGTTGAAGTCTAAGATTTTAGTGCCCTCTCCATCGCTCTTATTCTCCGGGTGAGGGCTTTGTCTATTTTAGGTCTCTCCTGGTTCCATACAAATTTCAGAATTTTTTTCTTCTTTTTTTTAGTTCTGTGAAAAAAAGCTAATTGTATTGCATCAATTCTACATATCATTTTTAGTAGTATGGACATTACTGTTACATTACTTGGGCCTACCAAATAGCTTTCTGTTGTCTAATATTCTCTTCAATCTCTTTTCAGAGCAATGTAGTTTCATTGTATAGTTCTTTTACTTCTCAGGCTGGGTTAATTCCTAAGTATATGAATTTTTTAAAGTGCCATGAATCAGATTGTTTTTCTGATTTATTTCTCAGTGGACTTATCATTTCTGTATAGGAATGCTATTAATTGTGTGTGTTTAGTTTTTATCCTGTCACTTTTGCTGAAATTATTGGTAATTCTAGATATCGATATCACCCGATGGCATTTTATGGACCTTCTATGTAAAGAATCATGTCATTTGCAAGTAAAGTTTCTACCTTTCCCATTTGAATCCCATTTATTTCTTTCTCTTACTGCTTCGGCTAAAGTTTTGAATATTACACTCAGGAGTAATGAACAGAACGGGTGAAACAGGAATAGTGCAAGTGGACCCCTCTGTACCTGATTTAAAAGGAAATGCTTTCAGTTTTTCACCATTAGTATGCTGTTGCTAGTGAATTTAATTTAGATAGTTTGACTCAGTTTGAGGTAAGGTCTTTTTATGCCAGTTTTCATCAAGGTTTTTTATCATTAATGAATGTTGGGTTTTGTCAAAAGATTTTTCTGCATCTTCTGAGATTATTGTACAATTTTTATTATTATTTCTGTTTTTGTGATAACTTTTATTGATTGATGCAGGCATGCTGAACCATCCTTGCATCCCTGTGATGAAATCAAATGGTTATGATTCAGAATCTTTTGACAATGTGTTGTACTCTGCAAGTATCTTTTCAAGGACTTTTATATCTATGATTTTTTAGAGAAATTGGTTGTAGTTCACTTTTAAGTCTTTCTCTGGTACTGGCATCAGGTTAAAACTAGATTTAAGGAGTGATTCTGGATGTGTTTGTTTCCTTTGATTTCATGAAAGAGTTTGTGGAGTTATAGCATTAATTCTTCTAGGAAGTTCTGTTAAAATTTGCCAATGAATCTTTGGGTCCTGTCTTTTCTTAATAGTTAATAAAGTTTTTATTGTTACTTCAACTTCGTTGTTACTAAGGTAGTCAGGGTTTTAATACCTTGGATCCCTTTTGGTAATTCCTATGTGTGTAGAAATTTATCCATTTCTTCTAGATTCCCCAGTTTATTAGAATGTATGCTTTTGAAGTCATTATCATTCTTCATATTTCAGCCCAATTTATTGTAATATTAACTTTTTCATTTCTTTTTATTCATACAAGCTGGCAGTGCATAATGTTTACATTTACTGCGTGGAGTTCACACACATACAAAATACATATAAATTCCTTATGTCATTTCCTCTCCTTTCCTCCATCTTTTGATTCCTTACCATTTGAGAAGCATCTACCTCCCTAGTGGCTATTATCTATATTTTATTTTGCTTTTTGTTTGTAATTTGTATTTCTCATATAATAAATGTGTCTGGTTTATTTCATGCAATGTTATGGTCTCAAGGTGGGTCCATTTCTCCACAAACAACTCAAGATCACCTTCTCAGAGGAGTTCAGCACATCATACCCATGCTTGTGCTACACAATTCATAACAGTTAACTCTTGGAAGCAGCCTATACGTCCATGAACAGACAAATGGATGACGAGAACGACATACTTACACTCCGTGGATTACCACTGTGCCATAAATGTGTGTTCATTTCTAATTGCATTAATATTGATCTGTTTCTTTCCTTCTTTCGGTAATTTTGGCTAAAAGTTTATTACTTTTTCTTTTTTTCATTCATTCATTTATTTTTATTTTAAAGAGAACAAAACAATGACAAAATAACAATGAAGACAAAAGCAAAACAGCACAAAAACTATGAAAACAAGACACCATTTCAAAACAAGATGGTGAGAATGAACAATGGTTGTTATACTACACACTGTTATCTTCAGTGATTTTTTTTTCTTTATCATTTTGAGAAAGTAACTATGCCTCCTTGATCTTTCTACTGTTTTTAATCGCAGTTTCATTTATTTCCCTTCTGATCTTCTTACTTGCCTTCTTTATGCTAGTTTTGGTTTGGAATTACCCCTGTTCTTCCAGGATCTTGAGGTGCATTTTTAGGTTGGTTATTTGAAGACACACTTATGTTTTTAATACGGGCCTTCATAGCTGTACATTTCTCTCTCAGTATTGCATTCATCATCTCCCATAGGTTCTGGTACATTTCTCTTCCAGCGTCATTTGATTCTAGCAACTGTCCAACTTGTTCCTTGATTTCTTCCACAACCAATTGATTATTCAAGAGTGTATTACTTAGCCTTTGTATATTTGCATAGTTCTTGTGACATTTTTGCCACTGACTTCCAGTTTTATCACTCTATGATCTAGTAAAAAAAGGACGAAATTATTACAATTATTTTGTATTTATTCCAGGATACTTTATGCCTAATATGTAGTCTATTTTGAAGAAAGTTCTGTGTGTTGCTGAGAAAAATGTAAATTCTGGTCTTACTGAGTGGAATACTCTGTAGATATCTGACAAATCAAATATCTGATTATTTTGAAAGCATACATCAGCTCTGATCTTTGTTGATTTATTGTCCAGTTTACCTGTCTATTTGTGAGATATTGAAGTCTCCTACTATAATTGTGTTGATACTCATCTGATATTTTATGTCCAGAGGTATTTCTTTTATGAAATTGGGGCACTGGCATTTGGTGCATATATAATTATAATTGTTGTCTCTTCCTCTTGAATTGTTCCCTCTACCAGTATGTAGTAAGCTTCTTTATCTTTCCAGATCAGTTTCTGCTTAAAGATTCCTTTGTCTGAAAACACGACAGCTATTCCTGCTTACTTTTAGACTCTTACGGCATGAAGTATGATTTCCTTCCTTTGTCTTTCATTCTTTGTTTCCTGTATGTCACTTGTATGCACTGTACAACCCAATATTATTTGTATCCAATCTGCCAGTCTGTCTTTTCATTGGGGAGTTAATACTATTTACATTGAGAGTAGTACTGAAAAGTATTGACTGAATCTTGTCATTGTGTTGTTTTCTGTCGCAGATTCCTTTATGGTCCCCGTTCTTTTAACGCCTAGTGTCACTAGATACATTTTTTCCTTTGGGATATTTGGTAGTTTTGGCCTTGTTGCCTCTGTTTAGGATTTTTTGGTAGTATTTTCATGAACATGAGTTTCTTAAGGTGCTCTCATCATGGAAAATGTTTCTCAGTCAGTTTTGGAAAATAATGTTGCAGGAAATATTAATCTTGCTTGAAGATTTCCTGATCATTGCTGTTTGGGGTTCTACATGTTGAATTTTTTCCCTAGACTTGGAAAATTTTCCGCTATGATTTCAGGAAACAATTATTTTATACATTTTATGCTATCTTCTGATCATTCCTTATACCTGTAGTATTCAAGTTTTTAAAAAAATCCTTTACCAGCTGTGGGATCCATTTTCTATGTTCTCTTGCTCTTTTCCACGTGTCTCTGAGTATAGCATCTGCTGCACAGACCTTATCTTCCAATTACGACAGTCTCTCCCCACCCTGGTTGTTTCTGCTCCTATACTTCCAATAGAAATTGTATATCCTGTGTTTCTGCTTGATATTCTTCTTTGTCTCTAATTCTTTTTAAATTGTCATTCATATCTTATATCATCTTAGATAGTTCACACAAACCTTTGTATTTTCTTTAAGATCCCTGATCATTTTATCATTTAAGTCTCCTACCTGGTTTATTTTTATTTTTTGTTTTTCTTTTTCTGGTGCTGGGAATTGAACTCATGATCTTGCGCTTGCCAGGCAGGCACTGTGCCACCGAGCTAAATCCCCAGCCCCGCGTCTCCTACCTGTTTAGTTATATCATCCTAGAGCACATAGAACATTTTAATGATCTGTTTATTAGGTTTTATTCTTTTATACCTTAAAATATATATTAACTGTTTCATTTTTAATTTCCTTCACACTGGTGCCCATGGGATCTGCTTTTAAAACGTGAAGAATTTTGGGAGGCATGTTATTGCCTTGTTTTCTTACATTTTTATGGTATTTTTTGTGTTGAAATCTGAGAATCAAATAGAGCAGAAAAGTGACGCTAATATGGAGATCCCTGTAGTCCATGTTTTCTTATAATGCAGTCTTGGCCTTGTGTATATTTTGGTGCTTACACACTTTACCCTACTCAGTTTAATAGGATCAGTCCTAATTATAGATTTGAAAGGAGAGAACAACTGCCCATTATATCAGCATTTACAAAGCCAACAATATACCAATCGTTATTTAAAACACTTTTGCACAGTTTCAACCTTCACTCAATGATCCATGAAGAGTCTGAGATATTACTACAGACAGGTAGGCAGGGATATAGAGAGTGAAGTAAAGAAGAAGGAAGAGGAAAAGAAAGTAAATAGATCATTAAGAAAAAAAGGAGAAAAAAGAGATAACAGCAAATGAGAAAAACACAAGCAGTCAAAATTGTTGATAACATTTTTATGACTGGAATGGAGGGATGGAGGAAAAGAGATTTGAGAGAATATTTGTGGGAGTGGGAGATGAGCACAGTGAGAGTGGGAAATGAGTTGTAATTTAAAGGAAGCAGTAAGAGGGTATAATCCTGTTAATATGTTGATAGTAAGCTTGTGTTTAAATCTGATGTAGACAATATTTGGTAAGGGTTACCCCGGTATGACCATAAAAGACACTGTTTCAGTTAGAGCACTCTTTAATTTTTATTCTTCTTTCCACATATACAGACTCTGTGGTTTTTTGATTAGAATTGAGTAATTACTTTCTTTTAGATTGAGATGATAGAATTCAAGACTCCAAATAAGACAAATAAAACTTAGACTCAGAAAAAATTCTATTAAACCATTACCACAAACATTGGCTATGTACAAATATGATCATTCACCCAAATTATTCTATTATCATATGATGAACTCTAAATTGTAATTATTATAATGACTATTTCAGAGTGATTTGTAATTATTATACGTATCTCCTAAATGTTCAGATTTTTACTAGCATTGTACTCTTAAGAAAAACTTCATTAATATTTTTGACAACTATAGATTGCTTAATATTGAATATGATATATTTAGTGTTTTTAAAAGATTACTTCATTTCATTTATTATAAATGTTTTCATTCTGCAGGGTATCACCTAGGACTAATTGCCTTAAAAATCACTCAGTAACCAAGAATAATAGTCTCCTATAAGCAGAAATGCATGCTGTTTTCACCTCCTTATTGCTGAATATATATATGGAGATGATCCAAAGTATGTGATTGCACTGCACAGATTTTACTTACAATTGTCACTAAGATTCAAGACTATTGGAAAACCAATTTTACTTGCATGAAAAGACATAAATTCTTTCAAGGAATTATAAATGTCAATTGCCAGTTTTAGCAACTTTGATTATTTTTATACCATACAATCCACTGGCTTTATGTCAGTATTTTACTAAATCTTGTTATGAAATTTTGCTGGCCATAAATACTAGTGCAGTATTGCCTAACCACACTCTTTATGGTCACTGAATCCAGGGTAAGCCTGTATAAACTGTCCAAAGATTTTATGGTAACTTAACAAATGAATAACTTCAAGTCTCTTGGTTTCAATTTCCTTCTCTGAATTATGTACATATGGTATTGGACGGATGTGAGGACTACAGTCAATATAGTTAAACTAAGGGAAGTGAAGGTAATAAACACACAATAACAATTTCTGCTTAGCAGTGTGATTTAATTAAACATAGATGTAAATATAATATAAATTTAACTATAATCCTAAAAGGTTAATACATGGGACTCTGTCCTAGGAAAAACATCCTCTTCTATGTAATTTAGTGAAAAGAGTAGACTGCCCTGGCAAAGGTATACTACTTCCCCATTACAATCAGCAGGAACAATGGATAAAATACTAAAAGTATTTACATGAGAAACTATTTACATGTACAGATGGCATGGAAGAAAGAAATGTAACCTTTAACAGCCGTGAATATAGAAGGAATTAAGAGATATTATAAGGACTTTCCATAGTAGCCCTTTGGTCAGAAGGAAGATATAAGAATGAAATTACAGTGCCTATAATGGAGGCTCAAACTTAAACTGTGAAAAAAAAAACAAAAAACAGAGCCCCTATTATAAAGTCAAGAGCACCAAAGGACTGTTTTCTTCTTTAAAAAGAGACACAAATAACTGCTTGAATAAAAACATAATTTTAAAAAACAAAAATTATCATTTATGTGAAGCAAAAGCCTCACCAGTAGACTCAACATAGAAATTGTTCTAGGAACTATAGAACATAATATGGCATCAGTATAGACAAATGTACATTTGTTTTGCATAAATAATTTTACAAATATAAACAGTATTCTTTCAGAAAAGTTTTTTTTTCTGAAAATGAGGTTGCAATTAAAAATGTGGAGACACAAAGAAAATGGACCATTGTCAAAACTACTTTGTCTTAAATATTTAAGAAAAAGTAGCTTGACCATAAGTAGGTAAGCATTTTTGAAGACAGCTTAAAATACTTAAAAATACAATATGGCTTTATAAAATTTAAATGTGATGTCACACACCATGAAGTAGAAAGAAAAGACAGACTGTAATCAAACATAACTTCTAAAAATTATTCATGAAAATACACAGAAGTGTATTTATTAACATTGAAATTTTGAAAGAATAAATGATAAATGGTAGAGCAAGTTAAATAAATGTAAAAGGTATACATATTTTCTCAGTCCAAGACTGTGAAACAAAGCAAAATGAAATTAAGAACAGTAAAGAATTGTTTTTGAGACAGGGTCTCATTCTGTAGTTCAGGCTGGACTGGAATTCATTATGTAACCCAGGTTGGATTCAAAATTTTAGTGATCCTTCTGCCCAGCCACCAAAGCATGGATTACCACTGGGATTGCTATTCTACCAACAAAGGAATTTGATGAATCTGAAATTTAACAAAGTGCACAAAAAAATTCTAAAACAACAGGAAGCAGATGTATTTTGACAATATAGACAGAATATGATATTGTATAAAAGAATGCTGGCATTAAGAATATAAAACAGATATCTTAAAATATAAAGAGCCTATTTGCTAGACAATAAGAACAGGAATCCAAGAAAGCATAATTATAAATATAAATGCAAGTAATCTCATGGTTTTGAACCATTTAAATTTATGAACTGAAATGTAGAAACTAATCTCAATTGTAAAGTGGAGACCTTATACTTTGCTGAATACCTTACATACATCTAATAGATAAAAATGAAAAAGTGGAAGGCCAAAAATAGGAATAAGTAAAGAAAGTGAACACTGTAAAATGTTAGCAATATACAAACATACACATCTTGTATAGTGATTACACATATGTTATGGTTGAGATCTAAAGTCCTTCAAAATCTCATATGTTCAGAGGTGGGCTTTAGGAAAGTGATTTGACACTGGGCAGATACAGTTATCAGTGGCTTAATCTACTGAGCAGTTCATAGCTGAATATGCTGTTAGGAGACAGAGTGTGGTTGGAGGTGTGTTATTAAGGGCATGACCTGGAAAGGTATAATCTTGTCTCCAGCTACTTCTTTCTCTTTCTCCTTTTTGGCTGCCAGAGCGAACAGCTTAATTCCACCATGCCATTTCTGCCTCGGATTCTGCCAACCATAGTCTGAACCCATTGAAAACGTGAGCCAGAATAAAAGCTCCACTTTCAAATGGTGAGTGTTGCTTATTTTTCCCAGTGATAGAAAAGTAGCACAACAAATATGTTGTATCATAATATGTTATAGGTTACAAATGTATAAACAATATATCTTTTCTGGAGATCATATATATTGCATATGTAATGCTTGTATATAAGGATTACATGAATACAAGTTAGTTATGTACATAAATCTTTCAAAAAGATGAGGCATATATGTTAGAGAAAATGTGTACACAGTAGAAAAGAAAGGTCACATTTGAGAACACATACAAGATTCTCAAATCCGTTATACAGAAAGGCCGTCAAAGGAGCCCAAAATATTTTAATAAATCAACATCCTACAGAATGTCATAAAACTAAAATAGAAAGAATGTAAATAATCTCTGGAAATGGAACAGTATAAATTCACCTGTATTGTACTGTGATAATTAAGGAAATAAAAACAATTTAAAATAAGTAGTAACAAAATGATCACACACCAAACTTATATAAGCCCAGTTTAAAGTAGTATATAGAAGTCAGATCATACATTTGTGGGAAGTACAGCCTGCTGCTTAAAGGAAAGGAAGTTTTGCTTATTTGAAGGAAGCAGAGGACATTTCCATTTAAAAGTGCTGACTTGGGCTTTGTGACAGGGAACAAGACCACCTGTGTGTAACTTGAAAGCTTAGGAGCACTATGGGTGGGACTTGTGGAAATTTTGATGTCTGTGGTGCTCCAACCTAGGACAGATCCCGTGTTCCTGGGGCTGCAGATATAACCAGAGGCATTCAGAAGATACAGCACCATAGCTTGGACACTGGCCACAGCACAGGGCACCAAGTGAGGATCTAGGGAGCCATGGCACACAACTCTGATTGAGCCACAGGCCTGGCAGTTTAGGAGGTTGGTAGGAAGTTCAAACTGTAGCAGTATGCCTGTCCCTAGGTACAAAATCCTGAGGTATTTTGTGTAAATCTAACCCTTCGCAGATAACACTGCCTTAGGTCTTCCGGTGAACAAGGGCCAGGGATGAAATTCACAATACAAACTGCACTAACAGGTTTGTTTGTTTTGCCCTCTTCTATGCCAGCTTCCAATATTAGAAATCTAGAAACTTCTCCACTTTAAGGACCCTCACAAAGAAGAATCTAAGTAGGTGTCTTTGTTTGCTTGCTTGTTTTTGCTTTTGCTTATATTGCATTTTCTGTTGATTTATTTTGTTTTTCCTCTTTATTGGCTTATTTATCCTTTAACTGTACACATTTTTAGAAGTCTAATTGAGCGTTTTTAGCTCTACATCTTTTCTTCTCATTTTTATTCCATTTTCTTCTCCTTTTTCTTTCTCTTCAACTTCTTCTATCTCTTTTACCACCTCCCATAATCACATATATGTAATTGTACTTTCACTAATGCCTAATTTTTAGAGTTACTATACATTTAACATTCTCTCATTCTTACTTTGGTTAGTGAAAGTCTAGCAAGCATTTCAATAAGATTTTATTATACGTTGATTTTTTTTCAGTTTTCAATGTTACTGACAGTTATTCTCTCCTCTCAAAAATGTACTAGGTATGGGAACTAGCAATTTGAACATAATAAATGGGTGTACTGCCACTAAGATACATTCACAGCCCAGGATGTTATAAAAGGAAAGCAGCTTATGTGTGCAGACACGCACATACACACACACACACACACACACACACACACACACACAGCACATCCTCATATAATAACAGAGGAAGTATCTTTTCAAAAAGATGCAGAAATCACAACAAAGAAACACAAGAAAAATGGAAAAATAGAGCAACATGTCTCCAAAAGTTTATAATTCTCTAAAAACTACATTGGCAGATACTCAAACATAAGATAGTGAACACAAAGTTGAAACACTGATTAAAATGATCAGTAACTTCAGATGTTACAAATAAATAGCTGGAAAAATTAAGGAAGACCAAGTAGGATATGAAAGTACTTTTTAATGAAGAGACCTATATTCCAAAAAATATCAAGACATAAATTGTAGAAATAAAAACTTCAGTAAGCCAAATATAAAATTCACTGAAAAGTCTAACAGGATTGATAAAACACTAGAAATATTATCATGGCTTGAAGACCAAAAAGTGCTGCAATAATCCTACAGTAATAACAAAGAATACAAATCAGATATTTTAAAGAGAATATACAGTATTTCTGGAACAACTTTAAAACAATAAATTTTAGCCTCAAAAGTTGCAATAAAGGAGTAGAGACATAGGCTAATGTCATGGATAACCTGATCTGTACAATAACTGCACAGACTTTTCCACGTTATGGGAATGAGATGCATGTACAAGTATTGGAAGCATTTAGAAACCCATAGAGACATGACTGGAAAAGAACCTCTCCGTGACATATGAAATGCCAAAAACTTAGAACAAAGAAAGTTAAAAGCTGCAAGAGAGAATTTCTAAGTCACTTCTAAAGGCAAATCCATCAGAATAACAGCAGATGTCTCAGCAGAAACCTTAAATGACAGGAGAGTATGGAATGATGTATTTTAAGCACAAAAAGAAAATAACTGCCACCCTACATCATTATATCCTGTAAAAACTATTTGTCAGATTTGAAAGAGAAATAAAGTATTTCAAAATAAATATAAGAATTCATCAACCACACAAGATATGTAAAGCATTCTACACACAGAACAGAAAGACAAACACAATGAAGAGAGCACAGGAAGTAATAAATCTCAAAAAATAGAAAAGATAAGCAAATAACAATTAAGAATGTATCAAGCACTAGGAAAACAACAAAATGAGAAGAATTATTAGGTGTCTTTCTATAAAAACTATGAATGTAAATAATTTTAAGTCTGCAATTTAAAGACACAGACTGGTGGACTGCATCAAACAACATGATCTAACCATATATTGTCTATAGGAAATACATCTCACTCACATAAAAAGCCTGACATAAAAAGCCTGAAAGTATAAGAATGGAAAATAGTTTTCCAGGCAAATGAAATGCAAAAGAAAATGAGCAGCTATGTTCATATCTGACAAAATACCCTTCAAAGCAAAATTAGAAAAGACAAAGAAGATTATTTTATATAGTAGAGGGAACAATCTATAAAAAAGTTAATGATTGTAATATATATGCCTTAAATAGTAATATAACCAATTTCACAAAGCAAATAATAATCAATGTAAGAGGCAGATCCATAGAATATAGTCATAGCAGGTGATTTCAATATTGCACTCCAAGAAATGGATAGGTTATTAGTCAAAAAATCAACGCAGAATAAAACAGAGTGGACTTAACAGGCATCTATAGAATGTGACACCCAATAAGAGCACAATATGTACCCTTTTCATCTGCTTGTGAATTTTCGCCAAAAACATTATATTTTAGGCCTTAAGCAAGTCTTAACACATACAGAAAAATAAAACAATGCCTTGTACGGAATATCAGATCATGATGGAATAAAATCAGAAATCAACAGGAAGAGAACATTAATAGAAACACATTGTAATTGAACAAGAACAAATTTCTGAATGGCCAGTAGGTCACTGAAGAAATCAGTGAAGAATGAAAAGATTCTTAAAGTCAAATGAAAAGAAAACACAATGTACAATAATCTATGGAAAGCAATGAAGACAGATCTCAGGGGGAAATGTATTGCTATGTGTATATACATTAGAAAACCAAAGAAATTTCAAATATAACCTAATTGTGAAGGCTTTGAAAAACAAAAAAAAAGAAAAGCCAAAACAAGAAAAAGAAAAAAAAAAGATAAGCAGATCAATGAAACAAAGAGTTGGTTGATTAATGGATTTAAATTTTTTGCTACTGGGGTTTAAACCTAGGGCCTCTACACTCAGATAAGTTATGAATCACTTCTAATTTTCTTAAAACAGGATATTGCTAAGTTGCTAAGTTACCCACAAACATGCAGTCCTCCTGACTGGGCCTGGCAGTACCCTGGGATAGCTGGTTTGCACTACCACATCCAGTATAAAGTGTTGGGTAATTGAAAAATAAAGAAGAACGGTAATCTTTTATCCAAACTCACCAAAGAGAAGAGAAAAGAACCCACCTTAATAAAATCAGAGTCATGAAAGACAACGATAAAACAGGAACCGATGAAATCCAGAGGATCACCAGGACCTTTTTTGAAAACTCGCATTCTAATACATTAGAGAATGTGGAAGAGATAAGTTTGCAGACATATCTTTGACCTACCAAAAGTACTTAAGAAAATATACAATTTATTTTGAAATTTTATATCATTGTTTTTATTAATTTTTCTTTTCTTTAAAATAACAAAAAACAAAAAAGAAAACAAATATTTAACAGATCAATAACAAGCAAAATGGTTGAAACAATAATACAAATCCTCCCAATATAAAAAGAACACAATCTAGTGAGTTTCCTGCTAAATTTTAACAGACCTTTAGAGAAGAAGTAACACTAATCTTCCTCAAACTATTCCGTGAAATAGAAAGGGAACAGATGCTCCCAAACTCATCCTATGACAAGTACCACCCTACAACCAAAACAAGATAAGGTCACAGCAAGAAAAGAAAACTAGAAATCAACACTCTTGATGAACACAGATATAAAAATTCTGATTAAGAATTTTAGAAACATATTTCAGTGACACATTACAAAGATCATATACCATGATCAGTTTGGTTGCATTATACAGATGAAAAGATGGTTCACCATATCCAAATCAAATATAAAACACTGCACGAGCAAAATCAAGAATAAAAATTGCAGACTCTCCATAGATGCAGGCAAATTCTTCAACGAAATTCACCATCCCTTCATTATAAAATCCTTGTAGTAACTAGATACAAAGGGTCTTCAACGTAACAAAGTCTATATAGATGACAAGCCCAAAATTAACGTCCTACTGAAAGTTTTAAAACAGAATTTCTTCCAAAAAAAGAATCAAGATGTGTGTTCTACATGTACCAACTCCCCATAACAAATGAAATAGTTATGTACTAGAAATATATACTAATAAAAAAATGAAGAAGAGAATAAAACAACATTTCCCCAAAAATTAGGCACAACACATAGATGTCAATTCTCACTTATCCTTTTCAATACAGTACTGGAAATTTTAGCCACAGTAATTAGACAAGAAAGAGAGGTAAATGCAACACAAATAGGAGAAGAGAAAATCAAATTACCCTAAGTAAAGACATAATGATTAAACTTAGATGATCCAGAGAACAGAGCAGCAGACTTAGAAATGATTAACAAACTGAGAGGGCAGGATAGGGCAAAGATGCTAATTTCATGGTGGCCAGGAACTAAGGTTGGTGAAGAGAACCAGAGAGGACAAGACAAAGAATCAGTCTTAGTACCCAAGGTTGTGCCACCATAACCTACCCAGACACCCAGAACTGTGCTCCACCAATCCCCTGAATGGCTATCAATCCGAGCAAGTTGACACAATCAAGTTTTATCATCTACTACTCCTTGTTAGACACCCAAAACCAACGCACTACATAAACACCTGCATACATAGATTTAGCATAGTAGAGTTCACAGATCCAAACCACAGAATTAGCCTAGAATACTCTCAAATGAGAAATGGACATCCAAAATGTGATGTACATACACAGTGCAGCACTATTGAAGCATAAAGACTGAAATTGTGTTTTTATCAGGAAACTGGGTGAAGTTGTAGATCATCATGCTAAGTGAAATAAGCCTGATTCAGAAGAAGGAGTATCACATGTTTTCTCTTGTTTTTGGAACCTGAAGGGGAAAAGTGAAATGAAAGTGGGTGGGTTATTAGAAAAGAAGAGTGGAGAGGGAGTAGAATAATGGAGTATAAGGGGGTGGATGATCAGTGTATGTTATACCAATGTACTGTGCAAATATGCCAAAACTAAATTCAATTTCAATATAATATGCACAACATTTTTATAAAGCAAATCTATGTGAATGTTCACTTAACTAAATTTGAAAAATCTAGTCTATGAACAATTGTACTGTATTAACAGAATAAGGAATAAATCACAGACTGGGAGAAAATATTTATGAAGTGCATACAAACTAAAGAACAATAAATCCTTAAAATTCAACAATAAAAAAAAAACACTTAAAAAAACACTGGACAATAGGTCAGAAAAGACATCTCACCAAAGAAGACATCATAATGGAAAATAAGAGTCTCAGCATTCTTTGTCATCAATAAATTAAAACAACTATAGGATATCACTACTTACCTGTTGGAACAGCTAAAATCTAAAACATGGACAACACCAAGGAAAGGGCATGTTATCGAAAATGAAATAATTAAACTGGAAGCAGAATCATATGAGCAAGAAGAGAATCCAAACAAATTGAATAACTTTTACAAGAATTGAGGAGTAATGATCAGGTTAAACATTTTACACCAAACATATTCACTTAAAAGTTAGTGTAAATTTATGATATTTTCAGGGTACAAAAATCAATTAACTCTGCAGAACTTCTTGCAGCTTGAAGTGAAGGCTATATTTCATTAAAAGATTTGAATTGGAAAGCTAAGTAAATATTAATTATGACTCAGTTTGAGGGATAGATTGAAAAGAAGCAGAAAAAATATGCTGAAAAATATAAACATGAAAAACGAGAGTGGAAACACCAAAATTCAAATATTCTAAAGCACTGATCTTGAATCTTTTAGAGAGCAAGTGTTAAACTGCAAACCAAAACCCACATATTTATCACAAAAGGCCAGCGCTGCAATTAAACCTGAGCACTGAGGTCTTAATTTGGAAAAATCAACTCTACATTAACATCTTTTGTCTTAAAAGAAAATATAACAACACAGGAGCCACAACTTTGCCACCACTGTTCTTAATTAAATAAAGAGAATGATTATACTTTCTGATTTCGAAGGAACATGTTAAATATTAATTTGAAATGACTAAAACATAGATATAAACTATAAATTTCTGGTCAATAAAACGAAAAGCAGGAGTAAGCAAAGAATGTTTTTATCCACTGGGCAAGTACTGGTAGGGGCTATCACCAATGGTTAAGGAATGCAGGGCTGTAGTTCCTTTAAATGACCGCTAATGCTCCATCAGAGTTGCTGTTTTTATTTTCTTTGTTTTAAGTAAGGTCTTCCAGAAAAACTTACAAAGAACCAGCCCAAATTGCGGAGACTTTCTGATTCATTCACTTTAGGTGACATAAGGTAAACTTTTTTCATTGAATATTAAATTCTTTCCACAAAGGTAATTTTGTTCATCATTTTATTGAACATGTGATAGACTGGTTTAAACTGAGCATGCTCAGGAGTCTCCTGCTCCTCAATATGTAAGAATGAATTCTACATATGTGAAATTTTATTTGTCCTTAAAACCCTTTTGTTGTCTTTGTTGAGGCTGACTCTGCTTTGCAAATTATCTGCAGTATTCTCTTCACTTGTGCAAATAATAAATCCTTCTTCACTCCTTATCGCTGGCTTTTGGTATAAACTTTCTTTTCAGCAAAGAGGAAACTCATGGCATGTGGTTATACAATCACTGATCAAATAGAAAACAAGAAAATTGTAGCAGGGCATGGTGGCACATGCCTGTAACCCCAGAACTCAGGGTAGGCTGAGGCAGGAGGGTCATTGAAAGTACAAGACCAATCTGGGCTACAAAGTGAGATGAAGACCAGCCTGAACTGCATAGTGAGACTCAGTCTCAAAAAGTCAAAAAAAGAAAAGAAGAAAATTGGAAAAGACACAAAGAAAAGACATTTAAAACCACACAGACTATAAGGCCAATAATAAATCCAAATATATCAAGAATTATAATAATCATAGTAGATTAGATTTTTGCTCAAAATATTTGTGCACTGACTCCACCCCAGACCAGGACCATGGAAAGGGGTCTTGCACTCAGGAAGCCTTGGTAAGCTGTCTAGAAGCATGGGTCCTCTGCCTTTGCCCCCACTGCCACTGCTGGGAGGTGCCTTGGACTCAGGAAGCCTCGGTGATATGTAGAGAACCCAGGTCCTCTGGCTCCGCCTCCCTGCGCTACTGTGGGGAGGAGACTTGGACTTGGGAAGCCTCAGTGAACAGTTTGGGTGCCCAGATTCTCCGGTTTTGCCACCCGCTGCCATCACGGAGAAGTGCCTTGGACTCAGAAAGCCTCAGTGAGCTGTCTGGGGGCCTGAGATCCCCGGCTCTGGCTCCTGCTGAAATCTCAGGAATGACCCTGAATCCCCAGAAAATAAGGCAGATTTGATAATGACAAAAAGAAGAAGCAAGACACAATCTCATCCAAACACTTCAACAGAACAAATCCAGGAGACAACAACATGGAAGAACGTGGAGGTCATACACCTGAAATTTCTGAAATGATAGCAACTGAAGGAAAGAACCAAGTACATCAGACTATAGAGGAAATCAATCACAAATAATGGCTCAGGTAAAAAAAAAAAAAAAAAAAAAGAAAAAAAAGCCTAACAAAACAAAAGAAAAAAAAAAAAAAATAGAGTACCACAGAAAAATGATGGAAACCTTGAATGAACAGAATAGGAAATAATTAGAATGTATGAAACTGATTCAAAGAGACTATAAGGAAATGAAATACTCCATTGCAAGCTGGAAGAAGCACTTGAATGAAAGGCAAGATAGACTTTCAGACCTTGAAGACAGCATTGCAGAAAGTGATTGTGAAAGAAAAGATCACTTAAAAATAACAAATAAATAGCAAATAACAATTCAACAGCTGTAAAATGAGGTAAAGAAAAACAATAGAAGGCTGATCATGTGTCAACAAAAGAGCAGGAGGTAACATGAATGACTTAAAAAGACTATTTGTAGGTGTAATAGCAGAAAATTTCCCAAACATGGGATAAGAATCTTATATACACATCAGTGAGGCATATGCAACCTCAATTAGGCATAACCACAATAAATCAATACCCAGACACATAATAATCAAAATGCCAGAAACTAAGCAAAAGAACAAAATATTAAAAGCTGTTAGAGAAAACAAACAGGTCACCTATCAAGGAAAGGCCTTCAGAATCATGGCTGACTCCTCAACACAAAACACCAAGTCAAAAAGAGCTTACATTGAAGTACTACAGGTCCTGAAAGAAAACAACTTCCAACCCAGATTGCTCTGCCCTGAAAAACTTTTCCAAAATTGATGGAGAAATAAGATACTTCCATGACAAAGATCAACTGAAGAAATTCATGACCATCAAAACAATCCATAAGAGATTACTGAATGGTATTCTACAAAGAGATAAAAGTGACCACAACCTCAAGATCAACAGTATAAAAGAACTACCAAACAAGGTAAGCAATTAAACAGAGGAGAAAAGTACAAAACCAACAGTGGAAAAACAACATGACAAGGCTAAGTCAATACATATCAGTAATAACCATTAATGTAAATGGCCTCAATTCACCAACAAAAGAAACAGACTGGCAGAGTGGATCAAGAAACAAAATCCAACAATATGCTGTATACAAGAAACACATTTAACTCAAAAGAAAATCCATAGACTAAAGTCAAAGGATAGTAAACAATACTCCATGTGACAGGAACTCAGAGAAAAGCAGGGGTAGCTATTCTGTTTCCAGAGAACTTGAATTTCAAACTAATAATGATCAAAAGAGATAAAGAAGGTCACTATATTCTTGTTAAGGGAAAACTGCAAGAGGAAGAGATAATAATCATAAATATATATGCACCAAATGTAGGACCACCCAATTATATAAGGCACATTTTAATAGACATGAAAAATCAAAGAAGTAATAACACAATTACAACAGGGGATTTTAACACTCCATTGTCGCAAAGAGATAAATCAATTAGGTACAAAATTAGCAAAGAAATAGCAGAACTAATCCAAACATGTGAACAAATGGACTTAGTAGACCTTTACAGAGTATTCCTCCCAACAGCATTAGAACACACATTCTTTTCAGCTGTACATAGGACATTCTCTAAAATAGATCACATGCTAGCACATAGAACATGCCTAAGTAAATGCAAATGAATTGAGATTATCCCAAGCACATGAATGGGACATACTGTAATGAAACTGGAAATTAATGATAAAAGAAATAGCAAAATTTCCATAAGCACATGGTAATTACATAACATCTGCCTGAACAACAAATGGTCACAGAAGAAATTAAAGTAGGAATTAAAAACTATTTACAATCAAATGAAAATGCAAATACAAACTACCAGAACCTGTGGGATATAATGAAAGCAGTCCTCAGAGGGAAATTTATAGCAATGGATTCCCTCATCATGAAAACAGAGCAAACACAAATAAGCTAC
>NW_004955410.1:13994626-14007185 GCF_000276665.1 Chinchilla lanigera
TCTAACAGAGTGCAGCAAATCATCAAGAAGATAACATACCATGATCAAATGGAGGTCATCCCAGGAATGCAGGAATGATTAAATATGAGCAAATCAGTCAATGTAAGACAGCATATCAACAATGACAAGAATCACATGATCATCTCCATAGATGCAGAAAAACTTCTGATAAAGTCCAACACTTATTCATTCAAAAACCCTACAGATAATTGGTATAGATGGATTTTACCTCAGTCTGATCAGAGCCACCTATGACAAACCACCAGCCAACATCATAAGAAACAGACAAAAACCGAAAGCTTTCACTTTAAAATCAGGAACAAGACAAGAATGTCCACTGTCACCACTCCTATTCTACATAGTTCTGGAAACACTAGCCAGGGCAATTAGAAAAGAGAGAGAAATAAATGGAATAAAGATGGGAAAAGAAGTGATATTATTTTTATTTGCAGATGACACGATACTCTACATAGAAGACCCCAAAATCTTCACCAAAAGACTCCTAGATTTAATCAATAAATTCAGCAGTGCAGCTGCATACAAAGTCAACACTCAAAAGTCAATAGCATTCCTATACACAAACAACAAACATACTGAAAAAGAGATAAGAGAAACCATACTTTTTGCAATAGCATCCAAAAAATTGAAATAGTTAGGAATCAATCTAACAAAAGAAGTAAAATATCTATACAGTGAAAATATAGTACTCTGAAAAAAGAAATTGAAGAGGATTTCAGTAAGTGGAAAAATATGCTTGCTCGTGGATAGAAAGAACGAACATTGTGAAAATGACCATACTCCCAAAATTGTTATACAGATTCAATGCAGTTCCGATGAAAATACCATTAGTATACCTCACAGATATAGAAAAAACATTCCTAAAATTCATCTGGAACCAGAAGAGACTCAGAATAGCAAAAACAATCCTGGGAAACAAAGGCAAGGCAGGGGGTATCATAATCTCTGATTTAAAATTATACTGCAAAGCTACTGTGATAAAATCTGTATGGTACTGCCAAAAAAAAAAAAAAGACTTAAATATCAATGGAACAGACTAGAAGATGCAGACACAACCACAAAGAGACTCAGTCACCTTATCTTTGACAAAGGGGCCAAACATTTTCACTGGAAGAAAGACTGCCTCTTTAATAAATGGTCCTGGAAAAACTGGCTTTCCACATGCCAACAACTAAAATTATACTCAAGCTTTTCACCATGCACCAAAATAAAGTCCAAATGGCTTAAAGATCTAAACATTAAAACAGAAACATTAGATCTAATGGAAGAGAAAATAGGTGGAAGACTTGAAGAAACAGGGATAGTTAGAGTGTTCTCAAACAGAAATTAAACTGCACAGGAAATACTTCAAAGAATCAAACACTGGAATCCCATCTTATAGAAAAGTTTTTGCACATCAGAAGAAATCACTAACAAGGTGAAAAATAAAGCCTACGAATTGGGAAAAAATTTTTAGTGAACTGTCCCTCAGACAAAGGACTCCTGTCCAGAACATATAAAGAATTAAAAAATCAGGACCCCCAAATTCAAAGACCCAATACAAAAATGGGCATCTGATATGAATACACACTTCTCAGATGAAGAAATACAAATGGGAAATAAATACATAAAAATATGTTCAACATCAATAATCATTTGAGAAATGCAAACTAAAACAACCCTGAGATTCCCTCTCACCCCAGAAAGAATGGCTATCATCAAGAATTTAATCCATAACAAATGCTGGAGGGGCTGTGGGGAAAAAAGCAACACTTCTCCACTGTTGGTGGGAGTGTAGACTGGTGCAAGCACTGTGGAAATCAGTCTGAAGATTCCTCAATAAATTAGGATTAGAGGTTCTACTCAACCCAGCTATTCCTCTCCTGGGTAATTTTCTAAAATGACTGAAAACATCATACCAAAGTAATATGTGTGCACCCATGTTTATAGCAGTTCAATTTGTAATATCCAAATCTTGGAAACAACCCAAATGTCCATCAATTGAGGAATGGATAAAAAAGATGTTTTATTTCTGAGCAATGGAGTATTACTCAGCTCTTTAAAATGAAAACTATAATTTATATGTATGTACAAGGATAGCTGGGATAGGTTTATTGCTGATGTCTGTAGTTCATTGAAAGGAACAGTCAGTGATGAAAATTTTCTTTTTTCTTGATCAATTTTGCATGCTCGTATCAGGTAATCAGAACAACTGATCTGAAAACAATATGCAGTATAAGAACCATTGTTGAACTCCTACCATCTCGTATGGTGAAGCTCTACATCATTTCTAATGTTTTCTGTTATTACTTGTTACTGTCTTTGACTGTTTGATCAATCTTACATTCTTACTTCTGTTGGACTGAGCAACTTCACTGACAATAACAGTACAAAATTTAGCAACCATTTTTAATTCCTATCATTTCATTTTTGAAGTCATGTTTCCTTTTTGTTGTTTTGATTTTGACTTCACTGTTGTTGTTTTATTAGTTCTTTTTATCTTTAAAATAAAAACTCAAAAAACTATTTGCTTCCCCTTCCCACTAATCCCACACTTGGTCATTTGCTTTGTTGAATAACACAAAGAACTGATATGTCAGACCAAACTCAATTGAGCCAGACATCATTGCCAGTATCTACAAATAGTTTCAAGGATGAAATTAGTCAGGAGACTCAGATGCAGCAGAGAGAGAGATCCAGGGAATCCTGAGAAGTAACCATAATCCTCTCTTTACACAGCAGACTGCACTCCTGGATGAGGGACAAAGTCAGCCATCTTTAAGTCATGGTTTCTACTTCATTAGCTAAGATAGCTGCTCCAGCTAGCGCCATCAAATCTGCATTCCAGAGGAAGAGGAAAAAAAGAAAGGATGTTGCTCAGCACTTTACGTCTTTTTTCTGGTAGTTAGTCACACATCTGTTCTTCTGTGGGTGTTCCATTGATCAAATCTAGCTGCCAGGAAAACCTGGAATTTAGTATTTCACAACTACCAAACACAGCTGGGTTTGAGGAGAGCAACTGCTGAGGAAAAAGTGAAGAATATTTAAAGAGGAAACAAACTTGCCACAGGAGTTTCTTTGACTAAGAATTTGGAGCATTTTCTACATTGAATAACTTTACTAAAATATTTTTAATATTAAGAGAGCTTTAAAATATATAAAAATGTACTTTTAAAATTCCTTTTTACTTTTCCAAGTTAAATGGTAATGGTGAGTAGGTAAACTATATGTATATATTTTATTTTCTGATTATTCTTAATAGCCTAATACATACAGAAAATTCTAAAGATCACTTCAACTTGTAGGGTATAAGCATGTTTGGCAGTTAATTCTACGCATCCAGTGGCATTAGAGAAGCTTGTTAATATCTTTATCTTATGAAATAATATACATGTGTAATTCCTCATAGTTAGAAAAACATATGGCAAGGATTGGTCATTTTGAATAGATTGCATTATTTTTATTAATTTCCATAGATCAAAGGGAATATATGGTTATTACTATTTATAAATAATTGCATTCTTCCCATTTGCATACATATTCAGATACTTAGTTTTATAGCTTGAATATATTTGTTTTTATTCATATGAAACTTTATTTTAAATATAGTAACAGTTTTGTGTTTATTGTATTTACTTTCTACAAGATACTTGGTATTTAATCAATCAGTTGCATTGTTCAATAATAACATATTTCCTTTCAAAATACATTTGCATTTGCGTAAATAAAGCCAAGTTATTTTAAAGAAATATATTAAGCATAGGAAGTAGTTAGACATGGAAAAAATATAAATGTGATTAACTAATGGTGACATTAAGAAAATATGGAGAAGGAATCCCTCACTATTTTCTTCAAACAATCATACATAGGTTGACATGAATTAAACATTTGGTGGTTATTGTTAAGTAAAAAATTCAAGATAGAATTTTTGTAGTATATATTTTCATGTTCAGTGTTACAGGAAGAAATATGCAATGATATACAATTTATTGTGAAGGGGTTCATACAGAAAAATAAGACATGTACTATTAATTGAAAACCACCCATTCCCACATATTCTATTTCAGAAGTACAAAACCCTGACTGAAATCATTCTTATGAAGTTATTCAGTTAACATTACACAAAGTAAGTAGTCACTAAGGGAAGGATTCTATTCCTACACTGCTTAATTGTCTTGATTTTAATCTTTGTAAAAGCCTGTATAAGTCATGACCCATGAATTATACATAAGGATCCATTTGTCATTTAACTTATAACAAAATAACTTCTTTGATTCACTAGAAAATTTAATGTCCACAGGAGGTATGTTCCAGTGATTGTGTGTATTTTTCAGCTTCTATGTCTTGTGTTGGTTGTCATTCCACAAAAAATAAATGAGTACATCTTCTGCAAAGACTTTATCTTACTGACATGTCTGCGTTGATATAATCAGTAGTAACCATATGAAGAAAATTACTGCACATGTACCATGTATTAAGTAAATAAAATGCATTTAATCATTCATAAAATTGTTGCAATAATTTTTTTGTTTGTTTGTTTCGGTTTTTTGCCGGTACCCGGAACTGAACTCACAACCTTGCGCTTGCCAGGCAGGAGCTTTTGCCATTGAGCTAAATCCCCAGCCCCTGTTGCAATAATTTAATAAAAGAGCAATGCCCATCTTCCACTTTGGCTGATGTTTCTCAGGCTTTTTATTTTTAAACTATGGTAGTACAATTAAAAACAGCATACTTCTGGTGATAATTAGATGAATTCCATGTCACACAAAAAATGTCAGCAACTACTACAATGCTGTCAGTATATTATTAAAGTATAACAATAACTCTCATTTGCTATAAACCACTCTCAGTTGCTTAATTATTAACTTTATTTATTTTTCACTGTGTCAAAGTCAAGAAAAACACTTTATTCACTGAAAAACTCTTGCCTATATTCCCAGGGCAAAGTTCTCACATGTTTGAACAAACTCAGTATTTCTCCATGGATGACAAAATGTGTAGGATCATATTCAACAGCAACCTCTTTGACCTAAGCATTGAAATGACAGTGTCCAGTCATGCCAGCTGCCCCATTAGTGCATACGCTGACACAAAATGACAGATGCAAGTTTTTAATATGTAATCATTGAAAGACCTGAATATTTCTGAAACTGCAATGAGGATTGGCAACAAAAGTTCATGTAACATATCCTCATGCACATCCTTCTGAAAAGTAAACCCTACAAAAACAATCATTGAAGCCTTGTCATTTTTGTTAGACTCGCCAATTTACATTGGATACTATGGTGACTCAGCAATCCTATATAACAATTGTACGTTCATATCCTTTGCTATTTCATTAGTTTGTAATGGTGTTAGCTGAAAGTGGAACATGTGCCTCCTTTTGACCTGTAGCTTTTCCTAAAAGTTCATTACAATTGCCTTTAGTAGCAGGCAGGGTCAAGTCTTCACCAATGGTAAAGGGCTTCTTAGCTTTAGCATTGGTTAGTGTCTATGACTGTTGCTTTCAAGGCAGACACATTCAGTGAAGCAGTGGCCTTCAATAATTACTTCTGTTCTTTGTCTTTCTGATTATTTGCTTTTGAAAATCTCCAAAAGCTTGACTTTTAACACAGGGTGTTTGTTCTCTACGTGGCAAAGGAGTCTTGAAGGTTTTGTAACTTACCTGGATGACTAGTTGCTACATATTATACAAAATGGGTTTTGAGAATGCAAATGATCTGTTGCAAGGAATCAGTAATTTAAGTAGGACTCTTGGTATTTTCTTTTAAATGCCACTTTCTTTTGATTGGCAGTAGTAGTTTTCTGCTGTTTCATCATTGGGTCTTTCCCCCTTTTTCAAAGAAGTTCTCCAGGGACATTTGTTTTTTAGTTTGTGAGCTTTGAAAAATGTGACAAACACAAAACTGTGACTAAGACTAAACCAAGTCCATGAAAGAGGCAGAGATGAAAGTAGTAAATAAATCATTATGCAGCCACATCCACAATCACGTAAGTGTCAGATTGTGGTTTAATGCTTCCCCTCAGATGCAGCTATACAATTGAAGATCATTAACTTATTTGCCGCTGTATAGCCTGCCATCATATTCCACTTATCACTTGCTACTCACTGAGAGACTTTTGATATTGAATTTTCAAGCAATAGATTTTTATGGTCTCTGTGCAGTCAAAGCTCTCTGCTAATATTAATTTATATTTGCAGTTGCTTGCCAGCACTAGCATGACTGTCTCAGCTCCACTTGAGATTAAGAGGCATTAGATGCTCAGGAACAATGTGTAACTAATTGCTTTTCACATGTAGTTCAAATGCTTAAGAAAATCTAATTTTGTCTCTGATCTGACTGGAGGTGGAGCTTAGGGGTAATGCAAGCGCAAAGGAGTGACTGTAAATACAAATGAAGCTTTACTATCTCTCTGCTCCCTGACCTGCTGATGTGAGTCCCATCCCAACAGGCCCTGGACAAGTAATGATCCAGTTGTGGGTCTCTCATCTGTAGTATTATATAAGAAGTAAAGCTGTGCAGATGACTTAACATAATTTTATATGTTGTGTCACACCTAGCACAACACTATCTATGCATAGCTGGCACTGTCCAAGCCCTACGTAAATTCTTTAAATGCTCTCACTTCAACATAAATCGAAGGACTTTGAAATTCTCTCTGTAGCTTTACACTTGAGCAATTTTTTTCAGAAAGTAATAATGAATATTATATTCAACCATACAGCATGTTGTAATTGCCAGGGAATTAACCGCTGTCATCAGTCCTCAAGCAGGAATTCATAAGAATTGTGTATGAGTTTCTTAGGAATATCTGCACCCCTGAACCCATTTCCTATTTAGGTGGAAATACAAAATTAAATATAAAATTAACCCATACCTATTCCTATAAATCCATTTTCTGCTTAGGTAGCCGTGCAAAATGAAGTACAAAATCAAGCCATTCCTGTTTTTGCATTTCATAAAATATTTAAGCACAATGCTTTCTTTATCAGCAACTATTTGTTTAACTCTTGTGCAACAGTCAAATGTGTCTAAACCCTCTAGATATTATTCAGTGAACTGTTTTGGAACATATTTTGTAATTCTGTACCTTTGTCATGACTAGAATCAATAATCCTGTCTGTTAAAATTTGAATCCTAATAATTTTATACTCTAGTCTCAATGAACTATGCCTATTTTATATTATATAAAATTTAATATGTAGTTTATTGTATTTTTCAGGGCACAAAGTGTTCATTGCTTACTTTGTATCCAAATATGTCGATTAAATGTTTATAGTACTTCCTTTCTAGAAATATAATATTCCAAAGAATATGCACCATACCTATGTAACACAATTTGCCTGTAGTCTTGCATTGAATTTTGTTTAATGATTGCTTTATTTTGATGCTTCTTGCCACTTGTGGAAACAATTCATAGGCAAAAGTCATGCAGACAAATGGAGCTAGAAAGTTTATGTTCTTCTTGCACATAGGAAACAGTTCTCAATGTATTTTACATTAGTTTAACATTAATAAGTGCTTTGAATAGAGATAAACAAAATAACCCTAGATCCCCTACCAAAGATTTTTTTCATATTTGATTCACATGACTTGTGTATTTTTATCCTGGTGTATACCCAAATATCAGAACAATTATATTCTCAAAGTTCTTTGTAGATTATAATGGACTCATTAATTTCACTTTCATGTTTATAGGGCTATCATGGAGTCTCAATGATCACTAGACTGTTTTGAAAATTTCAAATAGATTTGAAATCTATGACAAAATCTAAGTTTAAAGAATCCAGAGTAAAATCTAGGAGGTACAATGGATGTTGTGAAAGGGAAGGATAAAGGGCTGGGGATTTAGCTCAGCAGCACAGTGCCTGCCTGGCAAGCACAAGGTCAGGAGTTCAATTCCTGGTACTGGAGAAAAAACAAAAAAAAAAAAAAAAAAAAAAAAAAAAGAAAGGGAAAGATACTGCTCAAGAGGAAAGAACAACTGAGATGGTGAAACAGAGGAAAGAAAGAAGGGAAATATATATATATATATATATACACAGGACAACTAACATAGTGATACTACTGAGTTTGATTGCTCTGTTGAAAGGAATAGTTAATATTTAAGTGTAGGATCAATATTACATGTCTATATTTGTGTATCTGAGTATCCAAATTGAAGATAGTAATATGTAATACAACAACCATCATTAATTTACTACAACCTCGACTGAGATTTTATATTGCTTGTATTGTTTTTGTGTTATTTTCTAAATGTATGTGTTTGTTAAGATTAAAAATAAGACTCCAGAAGAGTTTTTCCAAAAAATCTTTAGTACTCCCTGTTAAATAGTCTTCATGCATTTTTGCTTTCAGGTATCAAATGATACAATAATTTTTGTTTGGTTTCTTTATATTTTAGTACTGAGAACCACATCTGCAGTTAACTATCATTTCAAAAGAACATGTTCACTGAACTATAATATGCAAAAGAATACAGATGATTTTCTCCATTTGGATAAATAAAGTTTTGACATAGTTGCCAAGTACCATTTCCAAATCCCTGTTATTACAGGTCTAAAATCTAAAAAAATGTATGTTACAGGAAATGAAGTTCAAGAAATATCTAATCATTAATTATCTAATCTGAAAACCATATGACTCCATACATTTTGTTATTCATGTCTATTAAATTTAGGTTTCTAAGTTTCAAAATAGAAAATGTAATCTTACTTTCAAAGCTTCAATTGAGAACAGAGTATTCCGAAGTGTCTAACACCTGCTTTATAATAAGTAGACTAATATTTAAAATGCCAGATGGACCAATTAAAATGTTTTTTTGGATTATGCAAAATTTTATCATGTAGGTAGTAATTTTATCAAAATTTAAATATGAACAATGAGATGTAAAGTTTTCTAAGTACATGTTGGTGAAAAATAACTTCACTTTACCCTAAAGAGAGTGTGAAAGACTGAGTAATTTTTTTTCTTCTTTTCTAGTATTCTCTCCTCATTCTTGTCTTTCAGTTTCACTGATGTTGTAACATATATACTCTTGCTTCCTCTGTGACCATATAGCCAGACGTGCCTCATGTTTTATGTGGAAAGTGTCTTCTTGCTCACCATCCAAAGCAAGGAGAGAATTATACGTTTTTAACCTGCAAGCAACTAGAAATCAAACTTGATGGAAGATGAAATGCACCACAGGCTTGACTTTCTATTATAAAAATGTTTTGCAAAACCTATACTCTCAGTCAGCTCGTATGCTTACACAACTACTCACACATAATTTATTCTCCTGACATTGTAGGAACTCCCTTTATAATTTCTGATTGAATCGTTCATCTAACATAGACTTCCAAAGCTCACAGAACAAGTGCTCAGCTCCCTCAAAAACAGTTCACAGTTCTTAACACCTTTCTTTTACCCACATTTGTAAATATCCCATGTTTCATAAAGTGATTGAGATCTATATAACTTACACTAGTTCAGGAAATAATTTCTCAGTTTAATTAAAAGCAAGCAAAGACAGAGCAGAATCCCTTGTGTTTGGAGTCTGGAAGACTAAACTCAAACTCTAAAACTGTCCATGTGAATACTTTATGACTTTTGGGAAACGATGGTTGAATCTTGTACCTTAGCAGTATAGGCTAGAGTCAAGTAGCACGCTTTATGACACACCGAGCTATGGGACCCAATGTGAGGCCAATGAGAGTAAAGGAGATCACTTTTTGATTTAGAACTTAATCAAGAAGTTACCTTCTCCCATAGATATTTAATACAGATTAGAGAATGCAGAACATAGTTTAAAAGCCCTAACAATGAGCTCTAAAATGAGAGAAAGCAAGAAACTCTAGCTTCTCTTAAATACGGAGGAAAGTTATTCTAGTTATAGAACCAGGACTTTGCTATCAATTAAAAGTAGGGAGGGCTACGTTTATAAAGATCAATATAGTTTCCAAAATGATAATGAATGGAAAGCAAGTGCATAGACAAAAAATTAAAATATTCTGAGAAAAGCAATAGTTGAGTGCATGTAAGAGAGGAAGAGAGAGATCCAGAATGTTTCATGGTACACACTTGTCCCTACAAAAACATAGAAACGTGAACTAGATGAGAATAACACTAGTACTTTAAAAGACTTCAAGAGAGCATTGTTGAGGAAGCGTTAGGTGCTTAATATACTTCTCCCATCACATAATACTTAGAGCAGATCTAGCTCTCTGTCTGCCTGAGCCTCTCCCTAGACATTTAGATTTCTAGATGTTTACCAAGATAGCATCTATATGATTTGTACATAAAATATAAAGAAGAATGTGCTATTTATGAAGACATATACATATTTATTCTTTTATCAAGTATTGTTTCACTCCTGATTTACTACTATCAATTAAAAATGCTGTCCATATATTTTTCATAGAAAAATTTATTTACTAAGTCAGTTTTCTTGACTAATGTAGATGATAAAGGTAGACAGATTTGGATGCAGAACTAAAAGATTATATATATCTGAATACTTTGCTTTAATAGAACACAGTTAAAGTGAGTACTTGACACTGCACCCTGGGCAGTGGAATAGGAAGCATTAAGAATACAGCACCTTATTTCTTCGGGGTTCAGTGTTTTCAGACACACTTAGAACAGTTAAGTTCAGAAGCAACTCTTCACTCATCCGTTACTTGCCAGGTGAATCCAGAAAATCTACTGTACCCTGAAAAAGCTTTGTTTAAATGGAATTTGATAACCAAATACAGCTCAGTATTCTACTGATGGAAATATACTTATGCCTTTTAGTGTTTATATTGAGCTACCTGACCTGTGATGCTCATTCCAGTTCTAAATTGTACTTTATAAACATTCCATGTATATCTGTGTAATACAGGTTTCAAAAGTATCCTGGGAAAAAGAGCTACAGACATAGAGGTAATTCTCTTTCAGAGATCATCAAAGAGTCTACTCTGAGAAATTTAACTGATAACAACATAAAAATATTAGTAGTAAGTTATCATTAGAGATAAAATTCTTACATAATGAAAATCACCTTAATTTATGTATTTTATCAAATTCGCATACAGGAATTTTGAAACTCTGCTAAAATTGATCAATTCATTTAAAAAGAAACCCTAAGAATTGCTATGAATTGTTTTCTAGAAGATTAGTAGTTCTATTGACAGGAATCAAAGAAAATTTTGATTATGTATGCTTGCATTATCAAAGGAGCTATTTAAGTGAGTGATTTTTCTTTCAAATTTATAAACTCTACAGTTAATGGCCTATGGTATCCACTTTTTATGCATTTTAAATCTTGTGCTTATTAAGAATGTAATATTAAGTATCAAGTCAATGCAACTTTGTTCTAAAGAATGTGAGAATTATGCAGAATTTAATATACAGTACTTCCCTTAAATAGCTTAAAACTCATTTTTAAGGTTAAGTTATATATAAATAATATAATAACATAAGCAATGTATGTACTGCCAAAATGTAAATACATATACACAGATGATATTTAAAGCACAAAAATCTGCATTTTGAGCACTATAAGTGGATTAATCACTAATGTAATATAGTACATTAGCTTAGTCAGATTTCATTTACCATGGAGGAAAATGGATAGGAAAGGCTCGACAATGTATGAGTTAGATTATGTTTTAAAAGTCAATGAACTTTAAATACAATGAGAACATCTACCAACATGATAAACAACAAGCAACAGGTTAAAATATGGTGTACTCAGGTGAAGTCCCGAGAATGGTTGAAACATGTCAGGAAAAGGGAAGCACTGGAAGATCCACTTAGAGAGGTAAAGTACAGTCAGATTCTGATCAATTTTATGTCTTCTGCTAATCTTTAACTGCATTTAATCTTTAACTTACACAAAATTAAATAACATGGCTTTTTTTTTCCAGAAAGGAAACAATGTTAAAGTTTTGTGAACATTAGCCAAAAAATAATCCATTTTAAGGACAGAGCTAGTAGAGATTAAAAACCTAGAAAACCAGGTCTGCAGTGACAGTAGGAGAAGAGTTAGTTTACGCCCTCTGTGCCCTCAACTATCTGGAATAGCAGTTCTGGCAGGAAAGGTGATGGTGGTGCCAGTGGGAAGAGTATAAACCTGCACTGGGTGGGTCCTCCCTTGTCCTAGATCTGCAACACCAGTGGGAAGAGAGTGACTCCGAGCCCTGAACCTCCTCCACGGTCCAGACCGTGGAATGAGTGAAGGTGGTGCCAGTGGGAAGAAGATAAGCCTGCACCCTGTGTGTCCTCCTTTGCACCAGGTCAGCAGCACTAGTAGGAGGAGACCCCCAAGACTGTGGTGCTGACTAGAGGAAACATCTGGAGGAAAAGACACCTCCTAGGGAAGACTCAACATCAGTGACTAAGGCTATCTGATACTGGAAAGCTAACAGTACCAACAGAGAAAACAAATAAAGTACAAAACAGACTACTTTGACAAGATGAAGAAGCAAAAGGCAATCCCAAACATCCAGCCTACCGAAGACAAGTCCAGAGCACAAAGAGATAGAGGAAATTGGAAGTCAGCAAATAGAACTCTGTGAAATGATAGCAGCAGAAGT
>NW_004955410.1:14007545-14014258 GCF_000276665.1 Chinchilla lanigera
ATTACAGCAGACTTCTGAACACAAACCCTTAAGTCAAGGAGAGCTTGGAGTGAAGTATCTCAAGCCCTAAAGGAGAATATCCTTCAACCCAGAGTTGAAGAGAGAATTATCCTTCAATATTGATGGAGAAATAAAATACTTCCATAATGAAGAGCAAATGAAGAAATTTAACATTTAACATACTTCCATGACAGGAACAACTGACCATGAAACCAGCTCTACAGAATGCTTTGAAAGACATATTAGAAAGAGATATTGAAGGCCACATATTCAGCAACACCAATAAAAAGAGCTGCCAGGGAGGGCAAATAGTTCAACAGAGCAAAAAGAAGGGAATAAACAACAGGGAAACAACATGGAAAAAAATAGCCAATGTATATCAGTTATAACCATCAACATAAATGATCTCAGCTCATCAATCAAAAGAAACAGACTGGCAGTATGGATCAAGAAGCAAGATCCAACAATATGCTGCATCCAAGGAACACATTTAACCTCCCCAAAAAAAATCATAGAAGAAATTATAAAGGTGAAAGAAGAAATCAATGCAATAGAGACTAAGAAAATAATACAAAGAATCAAAAAGTTGGTTCTTTGAAAAAATAAAATTGATAAACCATTAACCAACTTCATCAAAACGAGGAAAGGAAAAACACAAATTCAAGCAATTAGGACTGAAAAAGGAAAAACACAAATTCAAGCAATTAGGACTGAAAAAGGTGCAATCACAATAGATCTTACAGAAATCCAGAAATCATCAATACCTAGTATGAGAATGTATATTCTAATAAGATGGAAAACACAGAAGAAATACACAGATTCCTACACACAAACTATTGAAACTAAATGAAGAATATATAAAAAGTCTAATTAACCTGAAAACAGCCAATGAAACTGAAAATCTGTTTAAAAATTTACCAACAAAAAAAGCCCAGTCCCTGAAGGATTCACTGTGAAATTCCACAAAAAATTGATAAGGGAACTACTGACAGTAATGCTGAAACTCTTTAGGGAAACTGAAAGAGAAGCAGTACTTCCAAAGTCATTCCTAAAAGCAAGAATTATCCTGATTCCAAAACCAGAAAAAATCCAACCAAGAAAGAAAACTATAGGTCACAAGCTCTAATGAACATAGATTCAAAAAATCCTCAATAAGGTAACTGCAAACAGATTGTAATGAATCATCAAAAAGATTATACAACATGACCAAGTAGGATGCATACCCGGGATGCAGGGATGGGAAAATCAATAATACACCATATTAACAAAACTAAAGATAAAAACCAAATGATCATCTCAGTAGATGCAGAAAAAGCTTTTGACAAAGTCCAACACTTATTCATGATAAAGACCCTACAGAAAATTAGAATAGATGGTCTTTACCTTAATCTTATAAATGCCATCTATGACAAACCAAGAGATAATATCATATTAAATGGTCAAAAACTGAAAGCTTTCACTCTAAAATAAGGAACAGGACAAGGATATCTATTATCACCACTCCTATTCAGTATAGTGCTGGAAACATTAACTGGAGAAATTAGACAAGAACAAGAAATTAAAGGAATAAGGAGAGGATACTCTACATAGAGGTTTCCAAAAACTCTGTCAAAAGACATTTAGAGTTAATATCCAAATTCAGTAGTGTAGCAGGATACAAAGTTAACACTCAAAAGTCAATTGCATTCCTATATGCAAGCAACAATCTCCCAAAAAAATTAAGGAAAGCATAGCCTTCATGATATAGTCCAAAAAAATGAAATACATAGGTATCAATCTAACAGAGGATGTAAAAGATCTCTATAGTGAAAATTAAAGTACCCTAAAAAGGGAGATTGAGGAGAATATCAGAAAAGTGAAAGATATTCCTTGCTCTTGGATAGGAATAGTGAAAATGGCCACGTTCCCAAATCTGCTATATAGGTTTAATGCAATTCCAATGAAAACACCATTAATATATCTCACAGACTTAGAAAAGTCATTCCTGAAATTCATTTGGAACCAGAAAAGACCTAGAATAGAAAAAGCAATTCTGGATAACAAAGGCAAATCAGGTGGCATAACAATTCCACACCTGAAATTATGCTACAAAGCTACTGTGATAAAATCAGCATGGTATTGGCAAAAAAAGGGTCAGTGGAACAGACTAGAAGACATAGACGCATCTCCTAACATACTCAGCTACCTTAATTTTAACAAAGGAGCCAAACATGTACACTGGAAGAAAGATAATCTCTTTTATAAATGGTGCTGTAAAAACTAGCTTTGATCATATCAAAGACTAAAGCTAGACCCATATCTATCGCCATGCACTAAAATAAAATCAAAATGAATCAGGAATATAAATATTCAAATATAAATGCTAAGCCTACTAGAAGAGAAAGTAGGTAGAAATCACCGAGGCATAGGTGTAGTCAGGGACTTCATGAATAAAACCCAGACTTTAAGGGAAATAGCAGAAAGAATCAACAAAGGGGATCTCACCTTACTAAAAATTTTTGCTCAGAAAGTAATCAACAAAGTGTAAAAACAACCCACAGAGTGGGAAAAAATTATAGTCAGTTTGTCCCACAGACAAAGGATCTGTATCCAGAACATATAAAGAACTGAAAAAAAACAGACACCCTCCCCCAAATTCAAAGACCCAACTCAAAAATGGGAAACAGAGATGAATAAGCACTTCTCAGATGAAGACATACAAATAGCAAATAAATACATGGAAAATGTTCAACACCATTGGTCATTAGAGAGATGCAAATTAAAACAACATTGAAACTACCTCTCAGCCCAGAAAGAGTGGCTAGCATAAAACAACTGATAACAACTGCTGGAGGGACTGTGCGGAAAAGGAACCCTTCTCCAATGTTGGTGAGAGTGTAGACTGATATAGTCACTGTAGAAATCAGTATAGAGATTCCTCAGGAAACTGGGATTAAAAGTCCTATTTGACTCAGCTATTCCCCTTCTGGGTATCTCCACAGAAGAATTAAAGTCATCATACCTCAGTGATATATGTGCACTCATGTTTATAGCAGTACAATTTGTAATAACTAAATCTTGGAAACAATCCATCAACTGAAGAATGGATAAAAAAGTTGTGGTTATTTTATATAATGGAGTACTACTCAGCCATAAAAAGGATAAATTGGAGTCTTTTATAGATAAATGGATGCAACTAGAGACCATATTCATAAGTGAAATAAATCAGACCCATATGTGTAAACATCGTATTGTCTGCATAATGTGAAAAAAATGAACAAGTAACTAAGAACCAAAATATACAATAGATAATGTGAATTAGGAAGAAACTATTCAAAAGAAATGACAAACTGGGATGGGGAAAGGAGAAATGAAGAAAAGGAAAACCAAAAAATCATTTAGATACAAGACAGTTAAAAATCATTATACAGCTAGCTTCTTTTAGTTCACTGAAAAGAAAGTCTTGTGTTAACATTGTATAGACAAGATAGCATGCATGTATCTTTTACTCTAAATAACTACTAGACAGATGACAATATACAATGTATCAACTATTGTAACTCTCCTAATCACCTGTTTTGAAACTAGGTCTCATTGCTGTTTATTTTTTTAAACAAAACAAAAAAAAAAAAAAATTGGAAAGAACAACCAGAATGGTGGAAAGGACAAAAGAAGGAAGGGAAATATCTTAGCTCATGTGAGCTAAGATAATTGTGTCATATATATAGGATAGCTAAGATGATTGTACTACTAATTGCTAGTAATTTACTGAAAGGAACAGTTAATGTTTAATTGTTCATTGTTAAGAGTTAATGTTCAGTCTTACATTCTTGTGGTAATCTGAGCACCTTTGTTGAAGATAACAATATGTAATATAATAATCATGGTTAGTTAGTTTCCTAAAATATTGTTTTAAAATTCTGTATCATTTTTATTGTTTTTGTGCTGTTTACTTTTTGTTCTTCCTGTTGTTATTTTATTTTTTATTCTCTCTTTGAAATTAAAAAATTTCCTAGCAGAAAGATTATTTTGAACTCTGCTTTTGATGTAGTTAGATGCTGAACTCTGTGCTAGTGGAAGTGATGGAAAGGAAGAAATGAGCGCTTCTAAAACATATTTTATGTATTGTTTTGCAGTGCGGAGGATTGAACCCAGCGCCTTGTCCGTGCTAGACAAGTGCTCTACCACTGAGTCACAGTCCTAAAAAAAAGTGTTTGGGAGAGAAAGGTGGGATTTGCAGCACTGGCAGATCTTGGGAAAGACTTTGATGTGGTGGGAAGAAAAATAAAACAATGCAGATTTCAAATGTACATGATTGAGAAGTACCTGTATCACTGATAGAAAAAAAGGTATTTTGTGAGAAAGAGACCAGGAGATTTGCATTATACAAATTGATATCTAGTCCTTGTGGATTATCCAGAAGGAGGTGATCATGCAAAATTGAAAATACAAAACTGGAGGGGAGGGGGAGGAAAGGGAGAGAGATCATAGTTAATCACAGAACAAAAAAATAAACAGTTTTATATTAGTTTTCCTCAAGATTTCAAGCTCCAGGGGGCTGGGGATTTAGCGCAGTGGCACAGCGCCTGCCTGGCAAGCGCAAGGTTGTGGGTTTGATTCCCGGAACCAGAAAAAAAGCAACAAAAAAAAAAAAAGATTTCAAGCTCCATGGAAAATTGAGCCTTGTGTAGTGGCACATACCTGTAATCTCAGCACTCTAAGGGGCTGAGACCAGACAATAAAACATTTGAATCAGCCGAGGCAATTTAGAAAGGCCTTGTCTTAAAAAATAAAAAGGAATGAGGATATAACTAAGTGTAAAGGTCCTTGGCTCCATTCCCAGTACCTACTCTCCTCCACACACAAAAGAATGAAAAAAGGCGTATTTGAGGCTATAAGAAATAGGAAGGAAGTGAAACTAAATAATTAGTAAAAGAACCAATAGAAACCACGAAGAAGAGCAGTTTTTAATATTCTATATTCCTCCAAATGTTATTCATGAATGAAAACAAAACTTACTCCCACCTATGCAAAACCTTATGCATCTGTTATACAGATACCCTGCTGAATACATCATCTAAAATTTGAGAACGAACAAAGATTACCTGAAATCCAGGAATTAAGAATGATAAACTAGCAAAATACTTGTACATATTGAAACTCTTTGAACAGAGAAATATGTCTACATGTATATGTAAATTTGTATGCTGTGTATCAACTCTTTCAGAGCTTTTAAGACAGTTATGATATATTAATTAAGAAAGGACCAAATCTAGTGAGGCATGGTGGCACACACCTGTAATCTCAGCACTCAGGAGGCTGAGACAGGAGGATCGTTGCAAGTTCTAGACCAGCCTGTGTTACAAAGTGAGCTGAAGGTAAGCCTGAACTGCATAGTGAGACCTTGTTTAAAGAAGACAGATAGATGGACAGAAAAGAAGAAGGAAAGAAAGTAAGAAAGAAAGAAAGAAAAAGCCAGATCTAGTCTAAGAAGAACAAAAGTAAGGTGATAATAGAATTTTTAAACAATGCTCCTGGGAAAGACTAAGAACCCTTTTTAACATAGCTTTCCACGTTAAGCTGTCTGCCCTAAAGGAAGCTCTTTATGGAGAGCAGCAGGGCCTTAACACAAGAGCCTATTGAGAGAGGTTCTGTTTGATCAAAGTAAAAGAATGTAGACAAAACTGAACAGTCAAGAGTTAGACAACACCTTGCCAACTTATGTATTCAACTGTAGAACTAAAACATAGTAAGATGTCTGTTAATAAGGTTTGCTTTTTCATGTACTGGTGATTGAACCCAAGTCCTTCTACATACTAAGCATTGCCCTATCACTGAATGATACCCCCAAATCCTCCATTAATGACTTTTAAATGGAATAAAAAGTACAGAATCTCAACCAGCCATACTTTAATGTTGGAGTGTTTTCACAAACGTACAATGAAATTAGAGTCCTTTCTTTTTTATAATTAATTAAAACTTTAAAATTCTCTTTGTGGGGATTTTATTAGGTGGTGTGACTTTACCAAAGGGAATATTCATTTGGGGAATTTAATGACAAAATATTAATTTCTATTGATATGCTTCCAGTTTAAAATTCAAGGACATCTGAAGAGTAGGTTTGAAAAGGTGTTAAAGACCTTCTGGCTGTCTCTTTCATCAACTTTTTTCTTCTCTTTACTATTCTACCTCATATCCAGCAGGCAATGCTATCACATGACCAGGAGTTTAAAAAATAAATGATTGCAGCTGTCAGTGCCTCCTGCTTGAATTCTTGAATTCCATTATGAATATTTGGGCTGCCGTGTGTTTTCTTGTAGCAAGCCATTTCTGAAGGAGGCATGATCGCTCTTTCATGTAAATTAATTTCTACAGCTGTAACTTTCACACTTAGCCTGGGGCTCTTCTTTGTGACTTTTGCATTTATTTAAAACATTGCATTCTGAAAGTTAAAATATATATTTTATTGGGCTTAACATTCATTGGAGACAGTTTGAAATTATTACTGGATCTGCATTTTAAAAACAACTAATAAATATGTCCCTCTTAAATAATTGCTTGGTGACTACTTTTTTCCCACTGCTGTATTTTATCTGAACAGGCACTTTTCAGCAGTGCCTTCTTTCTGTTTGCCCTTGACCTCACCACACTTCGTTCTCTTTGCTGGAGTTTTCTTTTCTTTCATTAACCTTAGGAAATTTTTCTCAAACACCTCAACCAGTCCAAGCAAATCG
>NW_004955410.1:14014513-14094597 GCF_000276665.1 Chinchilla lanigera
TCTCACTAAAATTACCAATTCCCCAGACTGTGCTTGAATTTACAATCCTCCTGCCTCAGCCTCCCAGAGTGCTGGTATTACAGACAATGCACCATACGTGATATAACATCTCTCAATTTCAGTATTATCACAGGTAAAATGACAGCTCTAAAACTTTTCTGGGGAAGATTAAGTGAAAAAGTGTCTTAGAAGTGACTACAATGCTTTAAAAGTGCCTTGAAAGCACCAAGCAGGTTCACTAAATGCCCTACAAAGATTTGTAGAGTTCTTACTACATGCGGAGGAGTTGTAGAGGTGCCCTCGGGTGTGTAAATACATGTTAGATGTGTTAGCACATGACTTTCTATTGAGTATTCTGAGCACTTATGTCTCTCTCTGTATACTCATTAATGGTTAGTCAATATGAAATCTGACTTCTTCAACACTCTGGGGAAAAAATCTTCAAAATGTAATAAGCAAAAACACCTGCTCTATGAACATTTGGTGCTGGATAGGTAAAATGGACATTCCATTGCACTTTAACCGGCACGCTTGCTATGACTACCACATTCAAGTGTCTCTGCTGATACTTGTTGACCATTTGGATTATTTATTCTATGTCATGCATATTTAGAGCTTTTATATCATATTGAGTGTCTTGCTTTTCCTCATCATTTTTTAAAACTTGTATAGATTTTGTGTAACTTAGACAATAACCATCCCTTTGTCCACTGTGGTATGAGCAATTTCCCCCAAGTCTATTGTTAACATGTTAACATTAACCTTGTTAATGGTTTCTCTGTAGTATAGATTTTCCTAGCTGTCTGACCTGTACCTTAATATCTTTTACAAAACAAAGTTAATGACAACTATCACTTGCAGTTAGGAGAGTTAAGCAATGTTAAAATGGGCTGTTTGGATTATTGCTTGATATATTGTAAATACCACAACATATTTTCAAAAAGATAGATGTATTCAAAATAACTTATTTTTGCTATATTTTAATTTTTCAGTGTTTGTGAAATATTCTCTTATCTCTATGTTTTATGTGGCATTCCTTATATATCCCTGCAGAATTTTCATTGCCTATTTTTTATTTTATACTTCATATGTTCTTTGATCCAAATACCTAGACAGACATGTCAACATTGTTTATAATATCTTTCTTTCTCATAAGCTAAAATTCTACCATTGTCATTTAAAAGATTTGTATACACTTTATACATTTATATATAAAATGTAAATACATTTATTTGAAACTTCTAATTTTTCCTTCTGTGTCTCTATTCTTAGGCCAATATTGTCTTTATTTGCTAACAATGAATTTATAAGGTTTTTGAAGTGTTTATCTGCTAGATTGTGCCTACCTTACTTATTATTCATTGCAAATGTTTTTTGCTATTTTGACAAATTTTCAATTTTAGAGAAATTATAAACAATGTACACAGTTCTATCAGAAAATTTAATTTTCAATCCACCTAAAACAGTATAGTATATATCTGTTTATTTTTAAATTGGTTACTAAATTTCCAAAAATGGATTTTATCACATATTAATATGATTTTATGTTATTTGGGTTCTATAATTCATTAATATAATGGATGATGTATGGTTCTTCTTAATTAAATAAACTTGAATTCCTGAGATGAATTCTATTATTTTATAGTGAAAAAATATTTTGATGCATTACTAAAATATACTAGTTTATATTTCAGTTAAATGTCTTGCAGCTTAAAATGTGAGCGGCTCATATGGTTTTTCTTTTCTACTCTACACCATTTTGTCATTAATGTGTACTGGATGCATAAATTTAACTCTAATTTTGCACATATTTCAGCTGCCTGGAATAATTGAAACAATATTGGAAATACGTGATTAAAAGTTTAAAGAAACTTGGTTATGAATTTATTATATTCTTATGTAAACGATGTCTCACAACTTGTGTGTTTGATTTTAATTTTCTTCCCTGTGTCAGTTAGCAAGGAAAATATTCCCGGTTGACATTTCTGAAACTGTTGCCACAGAGTGGTTGGATCAGTGATCATGTCTATTTTCCTTTTCCTAGCACTGCCTACTATTGTTCTTTCTTCTTTATCTGGATATAAAATATATATATATTGCTTAACTGATTTTGTTGTCTGTGAACTAATCCATTTCTTTTAGCTGTTATCTTAATCACTTTTCTTTCTCAGATTTCTGTTAGTTTTTCTGTTTTTCACCTAATTTTTTCATTAGAGAAACACAAATTTCATTCACCTATTCTTGCTTTTTAATAATGAAGATATCCTTGCCTATAAACTTCTGCATAGTATAGCTTTCACTGTGCGTCCAACTTGGCAATACGGTATAGTCTTTTCTTGTGGCTTTCCAGAGAATTATGATTCCCGTTTGATTTCTATTTGATTCAAGATTAATATAAGTATGTTTCTTTCTTAATTTCTAAGTAATCAAGGGATTTGTGTAGCCTTTTTATTATTTGTGTATCTTTTCTTGCATTACAATAGACATAGATAGCCTGTGAAACCACTTATTTAAAAATATGAAAGTCATCATGTATGTGATTATGTTTAACAGTTCCATGGACACCATAATAATATACCTACTTTCTGGTGGTAATAGATGGCTCTAAATGTACCTAGTAAATTTATTCACTGTATTATTCTCCTCTCTTCTCACTTACTTTTATCTCTAGTGGTCATGTCCAAGTTTGAAAATATGTAGAAGCTTTACAATGCAATTATATTTTTATCAAATTCTCCTTGCAATTCTAAGAGGATGGCCTTAGTGTTTTCTAGCCAAACTTTGGCTTACAGAACTTGAATGGTTATACACTCATATTTCTAATCGTATTTGAATTGTCCTATCTCCTATTTAATTCTATCAACCTTGAAAACCACCTTGTCCAGAACGAACACTTCAAATCCACTATTTTCCTTTACAAATATGCCTTAAGTAGTTTTTCCCATTCCTTAGTGTTTTGCTTTAAGTATATTTCTTTTTTTGGCTTTAAGTATGTTTCATGTACACAACTGAATCTATTTTTTTCTGGTATGTTTGTGTTTGCAGGGTTTAAGCTCAGCAGTTTTGTTATGCACTATATCTCTACCCCATTTTTTAATTTATGGGAGAGGATATCACTAACACAGATTATTATTCACTTTCCTGTCACTAGTACAAAGTGTGAAATACTGGAACTAAAAGGAAGACAGGTTTATTTGGGATCACATGTTTAGAGGGTTCAGTCCACAACTGGTCAGCTCCAACATGAAAAAGTCATGACAGGAGAGCACTGTAGAAGAAAACTGCCCAACCTGTGGCAGATGGGAAGCATAGAAAGAAGGGAATGTTGGGAATATCGATATCTCCTCCAGCTTACATCCTGACTTACCTCTTGAAACCACATTCTGTCTCCTAGCAACACATTTAGCTAGGAACACTCCAAGGTTTTCATCCACTAATTAACACAGCACCCTCAAGATCCAATCACCTTGCAAGAATGCCATCATTGAACACATGGGGAAATTTAGATCTAAACCATGATAGTTGCTTAGGTATCCTGACTGGGCTCAAACTTGAAATCCTCCTGCCTCATCTTCCCAGAGTGCTGGGAGTAAAGGTTTACCACTCCATGACTGACTTACTCTGTCTTTTATATTTCTTAAAGTCTGCAAGTTTAGCAGCATAGAGTTTGATGATGACCCACAGGTTTTGAGTTTAAAGTGCTGGAACTTTCTCGACACACTGTCAGAAGAAAATCTAAAACCTTGTAAATATGGGTCAGTTGTGCTAGATCTTTTAGGGGTAACATGCTGAGACAACTCTGAACCATCTACAGTTCTGAAAACTTAGCCAAAATCACTGTGTAATAATTTCACTGAGAAAGTAATATTTGTATTTGTACAAATATAGTATTTTGCAGAACTATTAAATCTAGAAAATATTGAAAGAGGGAAGAAATAAGTACATAATCAGACATTTAAAATAAATCAGCCTGAATTTCATCACAAATACTTAAGTTATTAGAGCTATTCTTCCTCACATTCAGATGTACAGCTAAAGAGACAGTTTAAATTTTCTAATAAAATTTCTACTTTATTTTGAAAATTGCTATCTTATTTAAAGTCATCTTTAGTCAAATTCCATATATCCTTCCCCCGAACTGCTAATTCATTAGATTTGGCGCTGGAGTTCAAGAATTGGCATTTTGTTTATTCTGTGGTTCTAAGGCAAGGGCTCTTTAAACGCAGGCTGAGTGTAACTACACTTTTATAAATATTGTACTGTTTAGTTTCAGTTACCTGGTGAGTCAATGTTATTGTCTTGTAACATCAGATATTTGCTTTTAACTCTGTAGTAGGAATGATAGAAGTGTAAAACGTTTCATCCCTGTGAGACTTAAACAAGAAGCAATGTGATTAGTACGATATCAAGCACATAGTATGTACTAAGTGTGAGCTTCAATTTTAATTATTTATTTTCCAATATTGTCTTAGTTCATTTTCTTCTTGCTGAGACAAATACCTAACATCCAAGGTCAAAGGGGATAAAGTGTATTTGACGTACAGTTGTAGAAGTATCAGCCCATAATCAGCTGGTTCCGGGGCAACGTGGCATGCCAGACAGGCCTCCCAGAGCAGAAACATTCATGGGGTTCACAAGGTAGCAAAGCAACAAGGGGTGAGACAAGACTCTTTCTGCCCCTTATACTGCAAGCAGACTACCCACCCTAGGGTGAGTGTAGCACTCACACCCTCAATCCCAGCCAGAACTATGCCAAATGTCAGTGGACTGATTTACCAATCACACATTCTTACTCCCAGCATCACACCACTCTAGATTCAGCCACCTCTGAAAACGCCCCATGACCACATGAGACTTTGCAGGGGGACATTTGATACAAACCATAACAACCATGGGACATTAACATTATGCCATCACTATCTACTTATGCCTTTATTACTTTTGATCAGTAACTTCTGTAAGAGCACAGAATACTTCCTTTCCGTGTATTTATCTTTAGAACTTACAGCAATGCCTGACATGCCATGCATGCTTAGTGTACTTATGATGAATTATTAATAAACTGAAGAGTGCCCACAGCAAAATTGTCACAGTTAGCAGTGAGGGCACAGAGCAAATAGAAGGTAAAGAAGTTATGAAACAGCCGGGTGATCATTTGAGATAGCTTTGTGGTGTCCTGCCCTTGTCTCCATGCACAATGTGGATGAGTCCTATTTGCCCTCTCGAGGCTGCGGCAGCATCCTGATCTGCTCAGACAGGTGGACCCCACTGATCTCTAAAGCTCCATCCTCTGGCGCCTCTCCTTCCTAACACCTGCGCTCCCCACCATTACTGTAAAAGGGATTTGCATTCTTCTACTAACATCATTGTGTAGTGTTAAATCAAATACACCACATTGTTCTGTAAGCTGTGTGCTTATTAAAAGCACATTAAAGGAAAATTTCTGTAAGAAAACACTTTACTGGAAATGTTTCCATGATTTTACATCCTGTTTAATTTTTCCAAGAATATCTTCTAGGATAATTTCTCCTAGCATTAATATAATTAGAATGTTTATTAAATGCATAGAAATAATAGCAGTTATTTTATAACACTAAATATTCCCAGATGTAAGAAAACATGAAAATTATTTCACCAGGCCAGGGATATAGCTCAGTGGCACAAGTGTCTGCCTGGAAAGCACAAGATCTTGAGTTCAATTTCCAATACCAAAAAATAAATAAATGTATATAAATAAAATGAAATTATTTTAGCCATAAACCCTGTTGAAAGCCAAACATATCTGAATGCTTAATATGTCCTTCAAATATTCTTAAATAGTTCAGTATTCAAGAAAAAGTGTATGGATTGAAAGGTACATTAATACTGGTTATGTTACTTTAATGTTTTTTTTTTGGGGTATCAGGAATCAAACTCAAGACCTCCCACTTGCCAGGCAGGTGCTTGTGCCACTGAGCTATATCTCTGGCTAAGTTATGTTACTCTGAATGATAGTGAAATATTTGCTGAGAATTAGAGTTCTCATTTAAACATTGTTAATAAAATATAAGAATTTTTGAGTGGTAAGTTGCCAAAAACTTAAATTAGTATTTTATTGTATTCAATGATGAACTGAAAAAATTATTTCAACTTCCAAAGAAAGTAAATTGTTTGAACTAATATTGTTTGGACGAGATGTCATGCCTGTATTTTATACTCTGAATAGCTACTATGAAGACAGCAGTATGCAATGTATTAATTATTATAACTCTCCTACTAACTTGTTTTGTAACCCTTTTGTTGTTATTTTTCTCTTTAAAATAAAAAATATATGTATGGTAGTCTAAGGTTGTAAGATTGCATATGTTAAAATAATTTACTATGATTCTCATCTTCCTCTTTGTAATAAAATCAGCTTGAGGGAAGTAAACTCAACTACTATTTAATCTTTCCTATTAACATATTTTTCAGCTTCTTGCTGTACATATATTTTTGTTTTCATGTTTTTTACTTTAACTAATTTGCTTCAAATATTTAGTCAGCAAGAATTTTCTCAATGTCTATTTTTGGAGGTTATGATAAAATAAGGCACTGAACATATGCAAGTCAGTTTTCTTGGCAGATTCAGCTTCTAGATGAGCTCCCAGGTAGTAACATAAACAGAGCCGATGTGGGCATCATCTTGGAGATACTGTGATCCGATGTGGTGACACATCGGCTAAGCTGTGATACTGTACAACAGTTGCAGAGCAACATAAGAAGCTTAGAATTGTAAATTAAATATTACCTCCTAATCTTCTGAAGATAATTTCAATTGTATACAATGCAAAATTATATTTGGGGCAAGATTTATTCATTCAGCAAATACTTACTGAATATCTAGTATGTGCCAGCCAGTACTCCTGGTGCTCAAAAGTCAGAGTGAAGTCTCTGTCTCTGTTTTCAATGGAGCTCACTGTCTAGTGATTGAGGAATGAACATTCACCTTGAACTCTGTAAAAGGGAGAGACCAAGGCTTCCACACATCTAGGGAAAATAAGGAAAGCCTCATACAAGAGGTAGCACTGGAACTGACATTTGGAGACTAACGTAGATGGTAGCGGGTAAACTGAAGTGTTTGTGGCTTAAGAACTCTCAAGGGTATTGCAAGAAAGGAAATGACATACACGAAGATTGGAAGGATGTACTTGCAAGGAGGATGTCAGGAATTTGCTCGTAGTCCAATGTGGCTGGACTTCATGCTGTATATAAAACAGCAGTGAGAGATGGAACTAAACAATTTGAGTTAAACTGCGGAATTCCATGTCAAACAAAGGAGTGTGTCTTTTATTCTACAAATCTTAGGGAATCATGCAGAGGTTTTATGAAACATAAGAACAAATTACATTTATTAAGCATCCGCATGGGGACTACAGGAAACTGCATGGGTAGTTTCCCCCTTTATTTCCCAAGTAATAACATATAATTAGGTACTAAACTGTATCAGAAAACTAAAACCCAGAGAAAGGATACTGGCTCAACGCCACAGCCACTTAACAGCAGATCCAACGCTTAAATTATTATTCTTTCAATTTTTAAAATTCTACATTTAATCATTGATCTCTCTGACTCCCAGGAAATTCAAATGACCCATTACCAATATGAGACCGTGACCTTATATTGGCAGCAACATAGTAGAGAGGTTTGGGGAGTATGAGAACAAGTCCTTGAGGGAGCTTTTTCGGTAGAAGTGCTAGCTAATATGTGTTCCAGCCCAAGATGAAGGAAGAAACCAAAACAGATTTAAGGAATAGATTAAAAAAAAAATAACACATTTCCATCAGTCTTTTACCTGACAGCAGAAAGAAAGCATTCAACACAGTAAAACTGGGTACCTGACAGAAGCTTAATAGAGAGACACTTTGTACAGATGTCTGTGTAACTTACAGAAACCATCAAAGGATGTTGTGGGACCCCTGCAATAGGGGCAAAAGGAAACTCTCATCACTGGAACACCAGGACACCACTGAGAAAACTGTGCTCTAGGAACATGGTCCTCAGGTGAAGGACGCAGGCAGCCCACAGTTCTCTCACATGGAGAGAAGCAAATCTCCTTGTCCTCCTCCATATTGCCCGGGCCTCATCCAGAAGGAACTGAATTTGTTGCCCAACCAAATAGAATGATCATGGATTCAGTCTATGAGACTCAGCCTCCCAGAAAGCAAGTGGAAGATACCTACTGTAAGGTAGAATGTGCAGGTTCTGGTGCCTGCTTGTAAGAGGATAAGGAAAAGAGAAGGTTAATGCCAAACATGAGAGAAGCAATTAGTTGTAGTTTGATAGTAATGAGTAAATAAATATCAGGTAGGGTTTTTATCTCTGTGTCAGCCTTATTTCACTGATCATAAAGTCCTCAGAGTTCATTCATATCACTGAAATGGTAGGATTTCCTTTTCAAAATAAAGAATTATATCTTTATTTTGAAAAGTACAAGCTATTATTTATCAATTCACTTGACAGACACTTGGTTTGGTTCTGAATATTTATTAATGCTGCAATGAGTACGAGTGCAGAGATATCTCTACAAGATTCTGATTTTGTTTCCTTGGGGTGTATAGCCGTTAGAAGGGTTGCTGAATGATATGATAGGAGTTTTTCTTCTAACTTTCAGATGAAGCATTATACTGTTTTGGATAATGGCTATGCTAATATATATTCCCACCAACATTGTCCTCACACTGATGCTTATCTTTGGAGTTTTGATAGTAGCCATAGAAACAGTTGTGAGATGATATCTCATTGTGGTTTTGATTTGCATTTCCCCAGTAATTAGTGATTTTGAGAACCTTTTCAGGTCCTCGTTGGCTATTTGTATGTTTTCATTGGAAGCATGTCTGTTCAGGTCCTTTGTTCATTTTTTAAATCAGATTTTTAGAGGATGGGGATTTAATTCGTGATTTTGGGCTATCAAATAGTATGAGATTTTATGTGGGTAGGATATTTATCCTTATCAGGTATATAGTTTTCAAATATTTTCTCCAGTCTATAGGTTTCATTTTCACTTTCTTATTTCTTTGACTGTGCAGGGGATTTTCAATTTGATGCAGTCCTGCTCTTTATTTGTGCTTTTGGTGCTTGAGCTTTTGGGGTGTATCTAAAAACTCATTGCCAAAGCCAACATTAAGAAGACTTTCCCTGCGCTTTCTTCTGGGTGTTTTGCAGCTGTAGGTCTTATGTTTCAGTGCTTAACCCATTATGAGTTGATTTTTAGGTCTTGTTAAAATAAGGATTTAACTTCATTATTTTACAAGATATCAGTTTTCTCAACATTATGCATCACAGACACTATTTTTTCCTGACATATTTGTCAAAGATTAGTTGGTCTTATACACCTGGGTTTATTTCTGGGCTCACTATTCTGTTCCACCGGTCTATATGTCTATTTACATATTAGTAATGAACTCTGATTCCTATAGTTTTGTTTCATACTTGAAAATCATGTAGTGTGATGGCTCCAATTTTGTTTTTCTTTCCTAAGGTGTTTGGGATATTTATGATCTTTTGTGGATCCATATGAATTTCAACATTGTCATTTGTACTTCTGTGAAAAACGGCACTGCAATATCAATAGGGGTTACACTGAATTTATAAATCACTTTGGGCAGTGTGGTGGGAGCAATGTGAATAGACTCAGAGGACATCATGTTTAGTGAAATTAACCACATGGTGAAAGAAATGCCCTAGTTTTCTTTATATGTGTTTTTCCTTTTAAGAAAATGAAAAAAAATATTTAATGAGCACGAGACACCATATCAACTTATAAAATACAAGTAAATTGTCTCTTTTCATGTTCACAATGACTCAAAATATGGGTTACATTTTATAATTTAATAATATTCTTTAGTAATTGTTTAGAGATAATATTTCTCCAATTTTTAGATGAGAAATAGGCAGGTCACAGAGAATAAAATGTTTCTAGTCATCCAAGTCATTTGGCTTCAAAATCCTTCCTCTTTTAAATTCCTATCCATTCTTTGCAGAGAAAAAATATGCTCACATATTTTTTATCAATTTTATTGCTTAAACTTTAAATTATTGCATTGGAAAAATGTTGCACAGCAGGCATTTTTAAGCTTGTAGAAGTAAAGTGGATAAAATATTATTTGGACAATAGTTCTTACTTCTAAGGAAATAAGAGGAAAATATACCCAGCTTTGAATCTGATATTAAAAATTAAAACAACTTTAAACATCTGTAATATTTGATATTATGGATGTGAAAAGTTATTGTCCAAGAACTGGTACTATCACAAAGTAATAGTCCGGCCACATGTAAAGCAGTATGGTTCTTAATAGTGACTCAAAATTTCTATGATGGATGGTTCTATCATCACCATAATTGTCTTTCTGTGTAAGTAAGTGTAAGAAAAAAATCATACCTGAACAAAACCAACAAGTGATATTCAAAGACAAAAGTCTAAATATGTGAATTGGTATTTATGACAGCTTACTAAAAAGAAATACCTTTTGGCACAAGAAGGAACATGTACCTATAAATCTAGTGATAACATTTAATTGATATTTTTCCGAGAAATTACTTGATTTATGCAATTAGAACAATTTGATTAAAATAAAGTTCTTGTAGGTATTTGTTTTCACAGGTATACTCAGATAATATGCAAACTGAGCAATAATCCTTGTCCAGATAAGGACTGTAGCTCTAATTTATATCACAAAATACTCTTGGATAAATAAAGAGTGATTAACAAAGGCAATAACTGCTCTTTGGTGGGTTCATTCTCTCTTCCACTCTTTCCCAAGGTTCAGAGAATATTTTTTATGACCAAATCTTCTGCACATATTTTTCATTTGAGTATAGTCATACATTTAGAGAGGAGGACATTTATATAAACATTTATGAGAAGGAAGAACAGAATCTATGCTGTTCTCTAAACATCAAGAATTTAGGCATTTTAAAAGGTGAATATTTGAAAATAGTAAGTTATTAGCAATAGAATTAGAAGCTTGAACAGTAATTATTTCTGTATCATGACAAAAATACTCTAATTTTTAGGCAGCAGCTATCTACTAAGCCTAAGGAAGGAGAGAAGGATTTATCATAATCCAGAAGCATGGAGACAGTGCGCTGGAGTCTCCACAGCTCTTAGACCGTAGAAGAGGGCCTGCTTGATTACTGAAGATTCTCCAGAACAGACCAGAGCTGACTGACCCCAATACTGAACACAGTGACAGAGGCCAAAGGCAAGGGCCACTGCTGCTGCCACAGTGGTGCTCATTCTGAGATTCTAGCTTTAGTCTTCTTCTCAACTTCCTTTGCAGACCACACTTTTTAATTTTCAAAATCCTAATATATGAGCATCACTAGTTTGTTCTTAATTTCATTTTGAGGTAAAACTTTCCCTTAAGGCAATGTTAGAAGGGTCTGGAAAACCTGGAAATACAAAAAAAAAATAAGGATAAATATGTCAAAGCTTTATCTTGCAATTTCTATCACAGTGATATGTTTTTAAGAATTAAATTAGGCAATGTATGTAAAACATCTATCATAGCATCCATTTATCATAAAGTAAAACTCTAGTTTTGAGCTACATTTAGGTAGCTATTAGTGAAAATGGTAGTGAAATATCCCATATCCAAAAGCTAAAAATGAAGGTAGCTGGATAATTAAGACTCATTTCAAATTAAAAATTTAGCCTTCTCTACGTTTTATATGCAACCACTCAATATGGCTTATTGATGTGGAGTTCATCTGTTAATTTCCATATAAAACTGGCTTTGTTCATTCATCTTCTAATACCTACTACTTATTGTCACTTAACTGTATGGGATGTTTGAGACCCAGTGTAGCATACAAAAATCTTAGCACGTTTAAAACTTCATTAGGCCTAAGAGATAAGCAAAGAAAATAAAACTGATTAAATAGTAATGCATATAGTAAGATAATAAACAATTTTTAAGAATTGTAAATAGGATATGGTTGTTATCTTTTAAAGAATTTAAATTTTAGGAATATCAAGTTCCATTTCTTAGAATAAAGGAATTAAGGTTAGGGGAAAATAAAAGACCTAAATAGCAACTAATTAATAAGTTTGAAGATCAACAATCAACTCTAGATCTACCTCACTGTTTAATATCTCATCTTTAGAGCACACTATTTGAATTATCTTCTCTTTGCATACTAGAATAAATATCTTGAAGAAAGCTTCACTGGTATACATATTTTCTGAGATTTATTGTGAAGTTTTTTTTTATACTACTTCTAATATAAATAAATTGAGACAAAAATGGCATGGGAAAATTTATATTTTCCTTATTATTTCTCAGCTAGCTTGGCTATAAACAAGCAAAAACTTTCTCATCTGAAATAAGTATTAAGTAGCAAGTTGACATTAAAAAAACAAACAAAATGATGCCTAAGTTGTACAGAAAATAATGAAGCTCCTTAATTATCTAACTTATTACTCAGCTGCAGCAAGTTATGACATTTGAGTCACATTTAAGCTAATTTCCATAGATTCCTAGAAAAACAATAGTCTTGCTTACTATCCTTTCCCTTTTAAGTTATCAATACACATATATTAGTCTAAAATTTTCACATTGAATACATACTACATTCAAAACTTGACACTATGAGACTACTAATTAAAAAACCTTTATTAGTGAGATTATTCTGTATTTCTCATTGCATAAATCATAACAGTATTAATTTATGTACTGGATAAAAATAAATACTTGAAAATATGGTCATGTATATTGGTCAAAAGGAACCTTATTTTCATCCAAATTGATACATATCACACATGCATTAAACTATCCACATTGTTTATGTTACAAGTTCCCACTCTGAATGTTTGAGTTCAAGTTTCAAAGATAGTCCTCCGACCTTGCATAATAAACAGATAGGTGATTAATATAGGTAAGATGCATATTTATACATACAACATTGTATATGCATCCATATTTGAGTCAGTGAATTTCAAAGTCTTATTTCATCTTTTAATTAAATCATTATACTGTTCAATCTTAAAGCACTCATAACATACAAATGAAGTTGACTACCATCTCTTACCGTTTCTGTTTAATATAAGAAAAAGTTACTTCTCTCAAGGATTTTACAGTCGATGTCATAACACTGCAAATTGGATGTGAATCTTAATTGTCTCATGTCCTGTGTACATAGAAGCCCCTCTTACTGCTTTTCACTATTGCTAGACAAAGATGTTCAGAAAAGTCTCCAATCCCAGTTCCCCAGCAGAAAAAGAGATAACGGTAGTTCTGTAATGTGTAACCAGGACGGATGCTCACCCTGTACCCACCAGAGTGCATAGGAAGAACTTTATGATATTAGCTTCATGGGTGCTCAGGCTTGGGGGAAAAATGATCATTCAGTAGGAATGGTAGATTTGTTTAATCAACTTCAAAGTAAAATATAGTTAGGTATATGTACATAGTACATCATAAGAGATATTTATTTTTTCCTTAATAACATTGACTTCTAAAACTTGAAGTTACATGAAATATTTCAATATCTAAACATAATAATTATATTTTATATAGAAAATGAAAACTTCACACTATTAAAACACATCTAGGCTATTTTAAGTGAGTAAATTGTGTATAGTGACTTACACAGACTTACAGTGTATCTGTAATGGATGGGGAGCTCTTGGTACACTGGGATGTCCATGGCAATGTGTTACAGGGAGGAGGCCAGGAGCCAAGGACAAATGGATCTGTTTTAAAACCCTTTATGAACACCACCATTATAAGTTTATTAAGTTGTTTTATTTCTGGATGAGGAAATACAGAGTATGTATGCAATATCCCTGGTATATAGGGCTTTGTTCATGGGTTGGTCCTTGTTCTTGGCATATTCTGCATTTATTAATGTACAAGAGTTATTTTGCAGTCATAATATTAACTAATGTTTGTGTCCTACAGTAACTTTCCCCATTTATCAAATTATGCTCATAGAACAAAAATGAGAAAAAAACTCCACATAAGCAAAAACAGGTCAAAAAAAGCTACTTTGTAAAGAAGACAATCCCTTCTTCAGGAAGAAGTGCTTTCCAGAATTCCTTTGTTACTTTCTTATTGCTTTTGCCAACACCAACAACTTAAAGGAGGAAAGGGTTATTTTAACTCAGTTTGTAGAGCTTTCAGTCCATAGTTGGCTGGTTCCGAGGCAGAGTAGCATGGCAGAGAGGCACGGCAGAGGAGAGAGAGAGCATTGCACAGTAGGTCGGAGGCAACAAGACTTCCTTCTTCTATGCCTCTGTATTCCATCTAGCTACAAGCCTATTGAGAGGGGCCACTCACACCCAGGGTGGGTCTTTCCCCTTCAGTCAATCATCCACAGCAAGAATTTGCTAAATCCATCAGCAGACTAATCCAATATCACACCCATGACTTAGTCCCTCTCAACAGCCCACTTCCAAGAGCATCAGACTTTGGGGGGGACATCTAGTTACAAGCCACAGCACAGAGGATACACTACTGGGCTACCTCCCCGGGTAGTACCTGGAGAACCCTCAATCTCTCTCTCCAGAGTTTCATATGGTTGGTTAAATCCCACAGCAGATGGTTTGGCCCTTCTGCAACTCATGTTGAAATTTGGTTACCACGGTGGCAATGTTGGGAGGAGGCAACTTTAAGAGGTGAGTAGATCACTATGAAGGAACAGTGCCTTTCTGGTGGGGCATGATCAGTTATACCTGAACTTGGCTTTCACAGTTCTCACTTGCTTTATTGCTGTACACACCCGCTTGCCCAACTGCTTCCCACAATGAGCTGGAGCAGCGTGATTCATTCATCAGAAGCCGAAGTAAGTTTCCGCACTAGAGCAGTGAACGTCTGAGGCTCAGGAACATAACTTGAAATGCACTTCTCAACATATCACCATTTTAGTTGTTCTCTTATAGTCACAGAAAAGGGACCAAGACATGAGCTTTTGAGATACCTAAGCCTAGAAGAAAAAAAGCTTTATATTTCTCATTATATCACATCAGGTCTATTGACATCACCACTTCCTAGAATTGCTAAAAACTGGGATCTTTAGAAAAATAAGACTTCAAAAGTGGGTGACTGCTAAAGAAAATAAAAGAGCAGACTTCTCAGTGAAACTTATACGCTGACAAGAGTAGAGAGTAAGTTCAGCTTAGAGACATGAAGAGAAATAAACCGAAAGAGCAGAAAGCCAGATGTGAGGACCTGTCAGGATCCTGGACAGTGTCAGAAACTCAAAGATCTGTCAGGATACCAGAAAGGGTCTTGGCTGTTCAAATCTAGTTGAGAAGCATGAGTGGTGAACCTCTCACTGGGCCCTTCCTACAGGAAGACTAGCATTTAAAAAGACTTTATTATGAGACACGTATAACTGTATAAAGTGTCAAGAAGTATTTCAGAAGGTTAGGATTTTAACTGTGATACTTTTCAGGCATGAATAGGCCCACATAACTGTGGGTTCTAGTTATAGTTCTCTCACTAGCTTCCTACTCTTGGCTGTTTCTCGTACCTTTAAAAAAATTTGAAAGTCACAGTGGAGTTGGGATGGTAAGATGAAAAGTACATATGAGTTACTGTTGCTGGAATGTGGCTTCTCCCCTCTGAAATTCATGTTGTACTTTCCTTTCCACAATTGGGAGGTGGAATCATTGACAGTTACTGGGGCTACTTTCCTTATTTCTGAAATTACAAAATTGTTTACTGTTCTAAAATCTTATAACACAATGTGAGGCCTATTACTGTATGAATATTAGAAGGTAATAATTCATTATGCAGATCTGACAAATACCCATCGCTTTTTACTTCTACCCTGTACCCTGTGCCACAGGAGGGGAAACTTTGCATTTCATGCAAAGTGAGCTCTACTAGTGATCTTCATTGTTAACATTATCTAAAGAAAATTATAATTGGCAAGAAATATAATCAGAACTGATTACCAATAGAACATAGTCTCTAATAGAAATTATGGATAATTCATAACATTAATGATTCTAAAATAGGTAACAAGATGAAAATTATCTCTTCAATTTAAAGTATTACATCTAAAGAGAAGGTGTGCTGTTTTTGAATTTGTACTAAAGAAGCTTGGAATGGCATTGTCGTCCTTCATGCATTTATGCCTTCATGTGACATACAAAATTTAGCACCTACAGTGTATCAGGAGTTATGACAGGTGATAGAACAGGACACAAAACATATAGAGATATGCGGACTGCTGGAGTTTGCACTGTTGTAAGGGGCAGGATGTGAACACAAGTAAAGAATACCACAGAGTCGCACATGTTACACAGGAAAAAAATACAGGGAAGGAAGATCGGGGGTGGATGGTGAACCCTAGAAGCCTGCTGCAGAGCCATCTCCAGACAGGACTGCAGGCGATGAGGATGACGTGGGGTGGTCTTGCCTTCTTAAGATAAATGAAGCAAAAAAGAACAAGCAGCATGGCTGTGGTGGTTTGGATAATCCCAAAGCTATGATTCTGCAGGAGCTGTGAAAGGTGCAGTGAAGGAGCAGGACTAAAGGCCATGCCAAGTTGTGCAGGGCTGGAGGCAGCTCCTTATCTTGACAAAGCTGATGGGGAAACTAAGAAAGGATAACTGCTTCCAGAAGATTAGAAAAAAAAAAAAAAAAACAACGAATATGTGAATAAATAGGAAAGTAAAAAATTGAAGTTATGCAAATCAATTCATAATTTAAGATGAAAAAGAAAGCACTGAGAAACATTGCTATTGATGGGCCCTCTGAGCTAAGGACTTTTAAAACTTCCAGTTTGAGTGATGCATTTTGTTTGGATTTAAGACAGAAATAATGCAAGAAATTAATGGTTATGCTATAAGGTATTAAAAAGTTAAATTCTTTTTGATCAATATGAGTTTGCTGAACATGCAAACATTTTTTTAAAAAAGAATAAGCTTCAGTATCTATAAGAATTTTTACTGAGATAACAAATGTCAATATAAACAACACAAAATATATAACTAAAAGCGACAACAAAAATTCACAATTCAAATCTATATGATGTTTCTGTTAATGGAGATAGAAAAGCAAATTAAACAAAGTTTCTGTCTCCTCCCAGAGCTACTTGTCAACACTATGTGAGCTAAGGGTAATTTCTTATGAGGTGGAATAGGTAATCACGGGATCCAGTGTTAGTATTTATGCTGATTCACAGCTGCCATTGAGAGAGGTCTGGAAGACTTTAGAAGGATCAGTTTCATAACGGAAAAGAGTGCAGGTAAACCTCTTTACCATCTACTTCACTGGTGACACTATTCATACAAAGAAACATTTTGGATCAATCCAACAAGAAAACAGCCAGTCAATCCAAGATATATGTTTGCTGAGAAGCTTATGTACAGATGAGTAAGAAAATAATAAAAAAAATCAAAAGCAAAATGAAAAGAAATATACATGTATACTCCCCATACTTCTGTCACATTTTTGCTATACTTAGATATTCTCCATTATAAACACAAGTCTTTCAAATGCTAATTAATGCACAGATCTGTTCTGATGCTTTATTTTTTATGATATGACTTGGTATAAATTAAATAAAATCTAAAATTTAAAGAAAAATATTAATGTACGTTTCAAATCTTCTAAGATAAAATTCACTCATTTTACCTCTGCATTCCGCGTGTCACAAAGTTGTTTTTGTAAAAATGAGTTATAGTTCCCCAGAAAATATGTTAGATTTTCACATGGAAATCATTCCACTAATGTGATTCAGTCAAAAGATATTTCATCTGTTGTAGTCAGAAAAAAATGACAGATTGCTGAATGAGGATGAACTTTTGATTAATAGAAATGCACACATGGTTACAAAAATGATTTGTTGTGAAGTCTAAATAAAACTGAAGACAAATAATATTTAAAGGCAAGAGAAAAGTCGTTTTAAGAATTTGCTTGCACTTAAAATTCAAAATTTCAATTTTTCTCATTTTTGTGTTAATTATTATTTTGTTTCTCTTTCTATCACCATTTCTGTAAGTGCTCTTAATACGTTGATTTATCTATTGTTCAAATATAAACTCATATAATATATAATATTCTATTACTTTTATTTCAATAACATTATATTTTTGAGATCTGTGATTAAAATTGCTGTGGTCGAAGTATAAATCTCAGTGTACAGAATTCATTTTCATCGCTGTATTACATGCAATTGGATTAGGATATTCACTTGTACTGTCAGCTCTGTTGCCAGTGGCCATTTGAGTATAAAGTTATTTATTTTTAAAAGTTTCCTTTAATTCTCAGTGATGCTAAACATACTTTTATAATTCTTGGAAGCATATGCAGGAGTCTCTTGAGTATGAACCTATGAGCGGAATTCTAGATGTAGGGTATGTGCACACTTGACTTTATTAGGTTTTACAATTCGTTTTTCAAAGTGTGGCTATCAAAATACACCTGTACCTTAAATATGCATTTTCCTTTTTCTTCACATTCAATCTAGTGAAATGTAATCACATTTTTTTATTTTTAATTAGCAACATTAATATTAATGAGATAAATCATCTATTAATTTATTAAACATTAATGCTTTTTTCATTAACTATTTATACATTTTGTCAATTTTCTATTATATGCCTCATTGAATAATTAAAATAAAAACATATATATATATATCATTGTCTTGTCAGTTATTAGCATTACGAGTATCTTTTCTCAGATTTGTCTTTGTCTTTTAGCTTTCTTCGTGGTATATTTTAATGAGCAGGTGTTCCTTCCTTTTAAAAATTAATCTTTATCTGTTGAGTTTTATATAAAATTTCAATTGTAAGAAATGAAACAAGGACATGCTGTATAACTTTAAACCAATTTCCACCATTGATTCAAAACTATTCACAAATTTTTAGAATAAATAGCACAATCAGGCTATGGGCATTGCCATCATTTACACAGCATTTCCATCTATGTAAGATCCCTCGTGTTCCCCTTTCATAGACAGGTCAGCCTCTTTTTCCACCAGCCTTAATCCCTGGCAATGACTCCTATGTTCTCCAACTCTGTCATTCTTCCATTTCACCAATTATATTTAAATACAAATCAGACACACATATGTCAACATCACACTGTCTCTCTGGTGTTAGAAACTGAAAGTGTAAATAAGGACCAAAAAATATAATATATATTGCAAAGTAGGAAGACACTGTGCAAAAGGAAAGGGAATGGGGTGGGGAAGGGAGGAAGGGAAAAGAAAAAAATGAAAGAAAAGGATAAAATGGAAGCAAAGCATTATAAATAAAGAGACTGAGGAGGGTGGAAGGGAGGGGAGGGGAATGGGAAACAAACAAGAATTAAGGTGTGTCATACACAGATACAAGTTCCCTATGATGAATGTGATCATTACATATATCTAAACTGTACCAATAAACTTCATAAAAAGAAAGTAGGTTTTCTGATACTGCCCTTTATTACTCAGTGTAAGTCACTAGAGACCGGGGCTGGGGATTTAGTTCAGCGGCAAAAGCGCCTGCTTCGCAAGCGCAAGATCGTGAGTTCGGTTCCCGGTACCGGAGAAAAACCAAAAAAAAAAAAAAAAAAAAAGTTACTAGAGACTCAAATAGTCTAGTTTACATAAACCGCAGCATTTCTCTTTTGATCGTATATCCTACGGGTATACCCAAGTGTATTCACACACTGAAAGATATTTGTTGTTTTCAATTTTGAGGAATTATGAGTGAAATTGTTATGAACATTTCCTTATAAGCTTTTATGAAAACATAAATTTTTATTACTCTGATATAAATGTCCATGCGTACCACTGTTTAGTTTTCAAAGAAACTGGCAAACTATATCCTCAAATTTTTATATCATTTCACATTCCCAACAGAAGATTGTAAATGATCCTGTTTCTCCATATATTCAGTAGAATTTGTCACTGTTAATTTTTATTTCACCAATTTGATAGGTGGGTAGAGATTTTCTACAACAGTTTCAATTTGCATTCCACTAGTGGCTATTAAAATTAAATATCTTCTCATTTTTTTAACATTTGTATTGTTTCTTCTGTGAAATGACTCTTTAAAACCATTACCTAATTTTTTGAGTTTTACAATGGCTTTTTTAAAATAGTTTTATTTAGGTATAATTTGTCATATGATAACAATGTGTCTAACATAAACTATATGATAAGTTTGACGGTGTTCATATGCCTATAAATCTATCCACACAAATAAGTAAATAAGCATAAGCCTCAGTTTCAAATCCCTCTTGTTGCACAATCTCTTGAAATGAAGTAGATACTTCAGATGAAGTAAAAGAGATAGTTAAAATGAAATTTTAAAATATTCATTACATGATGTTTAGAAGAAACTTACCTACACCTGATGCAGTAATAAAATGCACTAGGGTCAAATTAGTGTCAGATAAAGTAGAGTTTAAGGCAATAAGGGGATTATTGCACATCCATAAAGAATCAATTGACCAGGAAATTAATATATGAATATGTGAAACATGAAACAATACACAGTAAAAATATACATGGCAAGAGTTTCAGAAACAGTGAGGAATAGATAATCCACCAGCACAGTAATAAATTTTAAAAATTCACCTATGTAACTGGAAGCACAAACCAGCAAAAGCTTAGTAAGGATTGATGAGACTTAAAAGACAAGAATTCTACATTTAAATTGAAGTGTCAGACAGCTAGGTCATGGACATTGTGTATACAGAACAGTCACAAAAATACACACATGACATATAGTAGAGCAAGACTGAAAAATTTCAGCATTAGAATCATAACAGTTTATTATGTGGCCATTCACAATCAATTCAGAAGTCAGTAGTAGAAGGTTAATATAAAATATCCTGTATTTCTGGAAACTTCTAAAAGCACCATTTTAAATAACTCATGGGCCAAAGATTAACTTAAATTAGAAATGAGAAAACATTTTACAGGATAATAAAAAATGTGCCAAAATGTGTAGGATACAGCTAATTAGTACTTACAGAGACATTTAAATACGTACTTTTATGACAACAGAAGAAAAATAAATATCAGTTAAGTTAGTCTTCAGCTTCAGACATTTGAAAAAGTATAATGTAATAAACTTGTACTAAGTAGTAATAAATAATGTGAAAGTGTAAACAGTAAAATGAGAGCTACGTTAAAGCGGAGACTGTCACAGAGCATGTCAAAATAACTATATGTTGGCACTTTTATCAAATTTGTGCAGAAAAAGTTTCACTTTAACGATCTTATTTGGCTTTTAATACATCCTGACTCAACTAGTTTTCACTTTTGTGTGTGTTTTATACTAGCATTTCATTCATATTCTAATTCAATTTCCCCTTATAATTTCCCTCATAATAATTTCCCATATAGAAGTACACACATTGTTGTATTTGTTGTTTTCCAAGAAATTTTCAAATGTATATTTAAATTACCATATATATTTAATTATTAATGTCTTATCCTAAAATAATGCCAGGACCTGAGAAGACATTGCTTCAATTTTCTTTCCCAATGTTTTTCTATTTCTAAACAGTATTTAATCTACTCATCAAACTGATTTTAATTAAGTTCCTTTTCAAGTTCCTTTAATTAGAGCCTGCAGTATCTCTGCTTATCATATTATTGTTATTTTAATCTTATTAAAATACTTATTTTGTGTCCTACATCTTATTTGTTCTCTTTAGTTTTTATGAAATTGATTTTAAAAGTTTTTATGAAATTGATTTTCATAGAAATTGATTTTAATTTGATTGTCATAACGATTGTTAAATCAATTTAAAATTGTTTTTAAAGGTTTTTATGAAATTTTTTATGAAATTAATTTTAAAGGTTTTAGGAATTTTATTCTTAAATTTTATTCTTTTATTGTTTTAAGCATGATAGATTACTTCCATTACCTCGACTCAATGACAAATTAAGATAAACAATCTATTGTTTACATCTGTAAGCTGTTTCTTATGCTTAGAGTAGAAGTGCTAACTTAATAACTTCATGTTTATAAATATTGCAATCGATTAGAGTTCAGATTTTTCAACACTGTCCCATTATTTTACAGTGACTTCTTTGAATTTATTTGTCTTATAATTAAAATAATATTTTACTTTCTTATTCGTTGTTTATGCTAATCTTAATGGGTCAAAAGTGCAAAGTCAGAACTAATTACAGTCTCACCTCTCTACTTCTGCTCTGGATGACATAAATATGGAACAAAATGTGCTTCCTTGAGATATTATTCTTTTTAATTTTTGGCATATGTGAGAAGACACAATAAACTTGCTAACTTCCACTGTTTCTCACTGGACAGTGATAACTACTAAGTAATATTTCCTAAAAGTCAGTCTCATATTTGAATTTCCACTCTTTCTTTCTCCCGTGTGGAACACTGTTCCAACATCACCCTATATTTGGCCAAGTTTATTGCTACTTCGAGATGCAAGTGAGACATGGACTTCAGGCAGCACTGCGGGACTGCTCCTCCAGGCACGCCACACTGCCGAGAACTATGTATTCCACACTCCCTTTTTCGTTCTGGTAATACTGGCAATTGAGCCCAGGGCTTTTGCACTGAGGAACTTCTGCAACCCTTTACAATATTTTTAAAATTTTTTTCACTTTGAGACAGGGTCTTCCTAAATTGTTAAGTTGCCTAGGCAGAGCTGGAATTTAGGATCCTCCTGCCTCAGCCTCTAAGGGTGCTTGGGTTACACATGTACGATACTATGCCAAGCTTATTCCATACATTTTGGATATTAATGAAAATCACTTATACTCAATTCAGGGCCAATTCATAAATAAAAATCTGATTAAATTGAGTTTCCCTTTTACATTATCACAAAACAGGAAAGAATGTATCACTTGCAGTACGGGAGCATTAAATTTCAAATACAGTACATCAAGCAAACATAATCTTTACCTAAGGGCCAAAATAAGTGACTAATACTACACAAAGAAAACTTATATAGTGACTTGACAAAAAAAAAAAAAAAAAAAAAAAAAAAAAGGGGGGGGCGCTGGGGATTTAGCTCAGCAGCAAAGCGCCTGCCTGGCAAGCACAAGGTCGTGAGTTTGGTTCCTGGTACCGGAGAAAAAAAACAAAACAAAAAAAAAAAAACCCAACTAGAGTGACTTGAAGTATTAGATACACTTTAAGACTATAAGAGCACAACTTTAAGAATCTAAGAGCATGAATTTTCGAAGTAGGTTTTTTTTTCTTCTTTAAGGAAAAGTAAAAGGAAGAAATAACAGGGGCTGGGGATTTAGCTCAGCGGCAAAAGCGCCTGCCTGGCAAGCGCAAGGTCATGAGTTCGGTTCCCGGTACCGGAGAAAAACCAAAAAAAAAAAAAGAAATAACAAAGATCAGAGTCTTGAATCCAATCCTTTTAAACATGTGCCCTAATTTGGTAGTAATAAATAGCATTTTGACAATAAATTAGAAGTACATATGAATGAACAGATTTGATAGAATTCTACTGGAGATATCAACAGAGAGAAGTGAAAACTGTCACTCACCAAAGGGATCCAGAAGCAACACAGCCCTCTCACATATATGTGTTTACAAAACTGAATCTAGTAACCACACCAGTAATCACAGGAAGGAGAAATGTAAACTGGGTACAGTTTAATTGATTATACCCATCTCACTGTAACAAACATAGCAATGGCTTTTCATTAAAATTTATAAAAGAACTACAAAGGTAACAAACATGCTTGTAATGTTCTTTCATTACCAATTTCTTCACCTTCCTCTATTTCTTTTAAATTTTAAACCATATTGGTTTAGCATTCAGCCAAAAGACACAACAGGACACTCTTGAACCTGCCACCAATGATTTATTAAACTCATTTTCTATTCATTTGTTTATAGATCAAACCCAGAAAGAAAGGCTCAACAATATTGAACATATTTAATAAAAAGCACATACACCAAGTGTTTAAACTTTGCATTGTGCTAGCTTAGACATTCTGGGAGAAAGAGAATAATTATACATAAGCAATTGCTCTGATGTAGCCTCCTGAATCGATACAGCTACTTAGTACAAGGTAGGCATTTATGTATGTTTAGCATTGGCATTCTTTCCAGAATATGACATTTCAGGTAAATGTGTTTTATTGCAGACATGGGAAAATAGATAAATGAACTTCTTATTGACAGCCTCTTTCTCACTTGCTAGTGTTTATAAATGGGTTGTCATTAATCTCACATCCACTGTAGCGGCAGTCTTCAAATTGGTTGAATGTGCACTCCATTAGTAAAAGATTTTGTTTTGCTACTCTACCTTCTTTATAAATGAGATGTGTTTCTCATGTACATTATGAAATATATAAGAATTTCCAAAGGAAGAGATTTGAAATCAATGTGCTAAGCTCTTGCAAAAAAAAGTTCTATTTTTTTCTGCCTGTGCTCTCTAGATCACCTTCCTCCCTGAACAATCTATGCATCACACATGTGGCTGCCATTCTGGAAAACCTATGTGTCCTTCTAAGACACAGCAAGTGACCAAAGGCAACAAATACTTACAGAAGATAGCAAACTATATTAAGGGCTTTTCTGGTAAGTTCTTTTAGAATCAGAAGGTTTTCATAAGCAATCTTTATAATAAATATTGTGAATATACGATATCATTTCCACATAATAAACCTTTTATTGGCTAACCATAAAACAAATGTCTCACCAATAGCTGCCATTCCAGAGTAAAAGGATTGATCTCAGGTTGAATGTAATTATGGGATATTCCAAATAGTTCAGCTTACTTTTTATTGTGCCAATATTTTTATAATAAAATGATTAAAATTATCCATTCTAAAAGCAAGGAGAGGATATAACAAGCTGGATATCTGGTTTTGGTATACTGAACATTCATCAGATACAGAAGAATGAGTACTATAAGATTTAACTTTTATGTGAACTTTTAAAATGTTGAATTCATGAGTAGAATATTGGTTACAGAGTCTGAGGATTCAGGAGGGATGAGGAAATATTGGTCAAAGCGTATAAAGTTTTAGTTAGAAAGAATACCTATTTTTATATCTCTTGCTTTTCAAGGTGACTATAGTTAATAGTATTTTTTAAATTTCTAGGAGAATGTGTTTTAAGTATTTTATTACAAAAATTTATGGAGGAGATGGTGGTTATGTTAATTAACTTGCTTTAATAACTCCATATTGTATATATATTAGTATATATAAATACTATGTTGTACCCATAAAAACATACGATTATGATTTATAAATATATTGATGCTGTTATAAAATATCCATAGGAAAAAAATCCATATTTTATAATTTCGCCAGTTTTACTGGTGTTTTCTGTATTCATTTTTTTTGTTTTGCACATTATTAAACAGAGAAATGGCTATGTGCATCTATTTACATTCAGAAATGGTAAGAAAATGTGATGTAGAGAGCTGAATCACTGTGGAAGTATGTTTGTTTAGAAGTTTAAATATCTAAATCCCCAGAAATTATCAAAAATTAAAAACACAACTACTATATGATTCATCATCCTACCCACGGGTTTATATCCAAAGGAAACTAGATCAGTATGCTGATACATCTGCACCCCCATGTTTATGAAACTTTACTCAAAATAGCTAAGAAGTGGAACCACTATAAGAGGCCACCACCTGATGAATTAGTAAAGAAAATGTGGTACACAGACACAGTAGAATATTATTCAGCCATAAAATGAATGAAATCACCTTATTTGTTGATATCATGGTTGGAACTGGTGGTCACTGCACTACATGAAGAAAGCCTGGCACTGTAAGTGTCACATATTCTCACCCATATTTGGGAGCTAACAATACTGATCTCACAAAAGTTGAGTGAAACTGATTTCACAAAAGTTGAGAGTGAATGGAGATCACCAAATGTTTTTAGCTAGAAAGTTCCTTCATTACTCAATTTGTTCATCATCAAATTCATGTAGATTTCAAAACCTACTTGGCTAACACACAGCCAGAACAGAGAGCAGGGCACTCTGGAACCTGCCACCAATAATTGATTAAGCTCAGATCATGGGGGGCCGGTGGGTCCTGGATACTGTTACATTGGATACTCAGTTGTGCTATTACACAACAGAGCAACCACACATTAAGAGTAACAGACATTTCAGAAACCTGGAAAAAAAGGTTTTGAAAGTTTCCACCATAAAGAAATGGTAAATATTGAAAGACATGGGTATAGTTAACCTGATATATATAACCTAATACATAATATATACCTAACAAGTACAGTTTATTTATTCATTCATTTATATTAAAAGTCAAAAGCACCAAAATCTAAATTTCTAAAATAAGGAGCTTGGGGGAGGAATTACATTTGTACTATACCTTTCCATAATTTTGCACTCCTATCAAAAGCGGATAACATTTACCACATGCCTCATTTTAAACCCACTGTCCTGTGTCAGAGTTTCAGCTTAATAGTGCTGCTTTTTCATGATAAAAGTAGATCAATGTCTCTGCACAGCTCATATATCTTCTTAGAGAAAGTAGAATCTAGCTGGTGAGTGTCTGATAGGCTATAACAAGGTCCATAAGATTACTAACAACTTAAAATATACAGTTTAACCAGGCAGAGTCAGATATTTTAGTAAAAGAGAACTATTGATTTGAAACTACAGTATATTTTGACACTTAAAATGTAAAGTTAACCCAAAAAAATGAAAGCATAGTGTATTTATGGTAATACATGCAAATTTAATGACCATGACCACTGGAAGTTACTTTCACTCAAGAGAGTTTTAGGTGCCCATATAGGCAAGTGCAATTCATCGAGGGCAACAGATATGTGTGTGAATGTGAAAGTCAAAGATACAGGGCCGAGGATGTAACTCAGCAGCTCAGTGCCTGCTTGGCAAGTGCAAGGTCCGGAGTTCAATGCCTGGTACTAAAAAAAAAAAAAAAGAAAAAAAGACATGATTTTAGAGTGCAAACAATGCTTGTTTATGAGATAATGCTTTATGTTATGTTATACTTTTAAACAAATATCTAAACTCAGCATTTACAAATCAATGGTTATGTCATTTTAGTAAATCCTTCTTTTGTCTTTCTAAAAGCAGAGAGGTGAAATGTTGTACTCAATGTCAGGTTATGGGACCCCAGACTAAATTCTAATATATTATTAATCAAAAATATTCTTTTGATTGATAAATGGAAATAAATGTCCCATCTACATCACATTCTTAGAATATGAAACAATTTTATTTTATAGCATAGAAATAAATTGATTTTTAAACAATGAATAACCACCTAAAATCCCTTTTAGGAATCAAGGTTAACTTTAAGAAACAAGGTTAAAAAATTCTGGAAATGTAAAATAATGAAAATAATGTCATTCTCATCCTATTTTTAAGGAAGTCCTTAAACATTGGATCAACAGAAAAATACGTTTATAAATAATGTATATGCACAAATGAATATATATATACATACATACATGTACAATATCCATGAATAACACATTTACTATTTTTAAGCACTTGAGTTTCATTGTTTTATAAGTACTACCTGTGATATATTGAAACACAGAAATTATATGTCAAAGTAAATGTATAATTACCTATAAAAATATTTATCAAAAAGGAAAAGAAGAAAACTAATAAAACAGATATTCTTCTTGACCAGCAATACTACAGTCCTCAAATTTTTCAAATGAAGCAATTCTGGGAGTTCTATACTATACTATCCTATAGTATAAATGACATACCTTTTAAAATTTTATAACTGGTGGAATCCTTCATGTGAAAAATAAAGCAAAACAAATATCTTTAACATAGAGCCACACCACTTAAAACAATTTGAGGAGCTGTGAGTATCATACTTCCACATAGTTATTTTTCTATAATATTTAGTTTGATGTAATTTAATTTTAATGACTCCCTTGATGCATTCTTTATATTTCAGTGAACCTCATGACTTCCTTGTGGCACAATCATCTACTTTATTAATGTCTTACTCTTGAAATTTTTAAGGAATTTTTAACAAAAATTTTAAGGAATATTTGAACTAAAAGCTATCAACAAAACACAGGAAAAAGAACACTGCATACATAGATTGTGTCTCAGAGGAACTGAATTAGAAAAAGATAGGTTATTCATAACGAAGCCAGATGTAGTGGTACATGCCTGTAATCCCAGTACTTGGGAGGCTGAGCCAGGAGGATTGCAACTTTGAGGCCAACTGGGCTACACAGCCACACACTTTATCTCAAAACCAAATAGACAACAAAAACAAGCAAAAAAAAAAGTAACAAGCCAGATTGTTCAGGCAGAACCTTTAATCTAAAGGCATGATATCTAACAAATTAACAAAATTAATCTTCATTTTTTATTGTAAAATTATGCAAAAGTTAGATTCAGAGTGCATTATCCCAGAAGAAATGTCCTTCATGACAAATGAACATAAGAGGGAAATTTCGTAAGAAGAATGAGAAACTGCCAAATTCCCTCTAGGGCTGCTGCTTGTTGACATTCTCCTCAATCCATTTTACATGGTCTCTCAACATTTAATGTGCAGAACATTCACATTTGCTGGCCCGGTACTTTTCAGTCACATCCCTTTGCTTGGCCTGCTACTTAACGCGCCACAGGATGACAGGGAGAGCAAGAGGAAGAGACACATACAGGATTCCTTCTATGTCTTCTGCCCCTCGTGCTTCCCAGCACTGCTTTATACCAGGAAGGTCACAGTCTTGTGGTGTACCGCTCTGGATGGTCCTGAAACACAGCCCATGTCTTATATTCCTGCCCATTCAGTAATGATGTATACCCACTTCTAAGTGACTAATACGTCTTTCCTGCTTTTATCTATAAATCCACAGAATGTGATCAGTACCAATTAAATGCAATATTGCCAAGTGACTTGAACACTAGATGTAGCATCAGTATCAAAAGTAATGCTGAGCCGGGCGTGGTGGTACATGCCTGTAATCCCAGCACTTGGGAGGCTGAGGCAGGATCGTTGGGAGTTCGAGGCCAGCCTGGGCTACAAAGTGAGCTCAAGGCCAGCCTGAACTGCATAGAGAGACCCTGTCTCAAAAAGACAGAAAAAAAAAAAAGTAATACTGAAAATTCACAGGTCCACATTTTCCTGAAGAGATTATACACACCAGTTAATTATATGGCTGACTGACTTTTCAGTGTAATAATTTAATACATACCTCCATGATCAACATTTTAATCCCATGATCAATAACGTCTGGTCATAAATAATTTTTTTTTAGAAAGAAAATATGTGACTCATGAAAATTATCATCAACAGAATTATAGGATTCATCACTGTACCATCCATGTAATCAATTATTTGTTAATTTAGCCTTATGGAAGAAACTAAAATGTTGAAAACAGAAACTGACTCGGATTTCCAAATTATAAAATGTTTTGGTTTTATATCCACATTTCAGGTCCTATAAGGAGTCCTGTCTCTTTACTTTTATTTTTTAATCAAAAAGTGCTCTTTGAGCCCTACTGGCAACTGAGAGTTTCTGTAAACAATTAGCAAAGCGAGAGGTCAAGATCTGAGCCTTGGTAGTAATGAAGAAAGGGAAGAATTCACTCTAAGAAGCTTACAAACTTTTCTTTCCTGAAATGTATATTTGAAACCTGTTGAGTTTCTGATTTATTTTGCTTTAGAAGGAGAGCTAGAAGTATTGCCTAGACTTTACTCTTAGTGACTACAAAGTTCAACCACAGATTAACATCAAGATTCCAAGCAATTTGTCTTTTTGTTTTGTAAAATATTCTAACTTGAGAGAGTATGCAGCTAAGTTAATGAGAGCATTTTGTAGCAATTTATTCCTAACTTTGAAAAACAGGGATAATATGAAATAATAAATAGAGAATAACATAGTTAATAGAAAAATAGATTAGAGGTCCAAATTCTATAATTATGAATTAATATAGTGATGCATTATCATTTTGGTTATGAAAAAGCAAAAAAGAATAACATGAGTCTACAATGTGGAGTCAATAGGCATTTTTCTTCATAGAAAATGAACTAAAAAGCTTTGCAGGAAAAAAAGCATAATCCAAATAGCAATGGAATTGGAACTGGGAGGCCTTTTATCTTTATCTTTTTGCTTTCCTGTGCTTTGCAAACTTTCAAGAGTAGGCACAAATTATTAAGTTTAGTAAATGTGTTTTAAATATACAACAGCTACATTCCAGGATAATACTTTGATCACAGGATTTTCTGGAAAGGATAATTCTTTTGGAAGGAATGACTCCATTTCTGATAATCCTCCTGTGGTTCCTGCTCTTGTCTCTGGTCCTCCACACCCTCTGCTCCTAGAAGCCTCTGCTCTTGTAATAAGACAGAATGGACCCAGAGTGAGCATTTTCTTTTGCTATACACTAGTTCCTGTCACAGTTTCATCTCAAACAGGTATGTCTAAATAACAACTTCTACTTTTAATTTCTTAATTTGTCATTGCAAAATGAAATGAAAATTCTGTCTTTGAAGCATCTTAGTAATCAGCTCTGTTACCAAAACTGTGTGTGGTAGTGTTCCCACCTCAAGGAATTTATGCTCTAGCTAGAAAATTAGATAGCAATCAAATAATTACAAATTTAAAAAGTTGTCTGTTTAGAAGTGCCAAGTGAGTACAATGTAGCCAGCCACTGTTCTAGGACAGCCTAAAGATGAAGACGTATTTGGAAAGGTAAGTAGGAAATAAAGTAGAAAAGGGGCAACCTAAGCCAGAGGGGCCTCTGCAAAGAAAGGCACGAAGAGGCTGGGAAGCGGGGCCTGGGGCAGGGACAGTGAAAGCTTTAGGGACCAGACTGCTGCAGAGGAAACTGAAATCTACTTGGAATCCACACTGGGTGCATTAGTAAGTTATGCTGAGGCAATGGCATCTGTGCTAGAGATGACCCAGCAAAGGATACGCTGGCAGTGGAAACAGTGCCTGAGTGTGAGGTACCCTGCATGAGGGATAGATCTGTGGTGGAACTTACCCACAATGACTGATGTCCTCTTCTTCCTTTAGCAGCAGATTAATTTGGTCACCGAGTCCCTGATCTTGAATGGATAAACTGGGACAAAGCAGATGATGGAACACGGGGAGAATCTGAAGCCTTCTTCACCATAGAATACATGTGGTTCATCCATTCATTTCTTAATTTTGATTCTGACCCCTAGGTATTGTCCTCTGTGATGTAACTCACGGTAGTCATGTGATTCATCTTTCAAAACTTGATTCTTTATTTTAGTCATTTCAGTTAAATGCCATGTTGGTATGGAATTCCAGCCGAGGAACTATGTGTTTATTAAATTCTGGTTAACACGAAGAAGAATGTGATTTAATAATAGGATGCCTTTAATTGAGTTGAAGTATCAAAGATAACATAAAAATCCACACAACTTTTGTTTGATGTTTGACTGTACCATTCGGAGTTTAAAGAATGTAATTTTAAAGGCTCCATTAGCTCTTTTATTCTTTGATGTTAGTTGTTAATGGGCACATATATTTACATATGTGCATGCATGTAAATACATATACCAATTTTATAGCAACAAAAATTGAATTAACTAAATAAAATCACTTTCTTTACTTCCTTCCCATCACTAATTCATTCATTAAAAATATTTGCTGAGATTTTTTTCTATGTATTATTTCATACATTGGAGAAAAAGCAGTGAATAGAATAAAATCTTTGCCAAAATGTTATTCTAACAGAAGAAATCGAAAAGAAAAATGTAAATAGGTAGCACAACTCATGATAATGAATAGTCTTATAAAATTAAAATTAGAGTTAGGAAATCAATATGCCCTTGGAGGAAGGGCTATTTCTAATGAGTGATCAGTTAAGACTTCTGACAAGCTAACATTTTTAACTGTGCCCTTAATGACCCGGTTTGGAATTCTTTTCAGATAATAACAATAGGAGAGGCAAAAAAAGGCATGACAAGCATAAAGAGAGAGACTACAGTGCAGAATCATGGACCACAAGATGTCACTGAAAAATATTTATGAGGTCTCAGGGAGATTAGATGATTGATAAAGAAAAAGTGGGAGTGACAGATGAAGGATTTGAAGGATTGATGTGTTAGTAGGTTAACTGGAAGAAGGGGAGATTCTGGATGGTCTTGACTGACTGAATTAAAGATTTTACCCAAGGAGAGATATGGTAGAGAGTATTCCAAGTCACCCTCATAACCATGCTTCCTTATTTGCAAAATATAATCATTCAGGTTTCACTTAGGTACACAAGTGTCAAGCTATAATCTACAGGTGTACTTGTGAGACAGCACAAGTTCAGTGCTAGTCTGCCACTGTAATGTGCGTAACTCAATAAAGCAAGTCCCACGTATTTTCTTGTTTCTCAATACATATGTCTACACTGCACTGCAGTTTATAAAGTGTATATGGCTATGCCTGAAAACAATACACATAATTTAAAAATTCTTTATTGATAAAAATATGCAGGTGTTATCCGAGCCTACAGAAAGTATTAATCTTTTTGCTGATGAAAGCATTTACCTTGACACTGATGACTCCTGAAGGACCAGAGTATTGCTTACTACAGGCTGGGGTGGCTATGCAAGGACTTAGAATAAAAAGCAAATATCTTTGATGCCTGAGTTGACTCTTACTTCACAAAAGGCTCTTCTGTAGCATGTGGTTTTACTGGATAGCATTCTACCCACAGTAGAACATCTTTCAAAATTGAAGACAAGCATTTCAAATTCTGCCTCAACTCGTCCTCACTTTATGTAATGATCAAAGTCCTTCATTGTCATTAAACCAAAGTTATGAGCACCTTGAACAAGAGTAGATTCCATCCCCCAAAAAGCCACTGTTTTTGCTCCCCCCAGGAACTCATCCATTAAAGTTTTATCATGTGACCATAGCTATACAGTCACATATTCAGGCTGCAATTCTAACTCCTTTGCTTTTGCCATCAGCTGTACAGTGACTTCCTCAGTTGAAGTTTTGAACCTTCGAATGCATCCTTTTGGGTGGGCATCAATTTCTTCCAAAATCCTATTAATGTTGATATCTTTGGCTTTCCCATAAACCACAAATATTCTTAATAGCATCTAGTATGGTGAATACTTTCTAGAACATATTCAATTTACTTTGTCTAAGTCCATCAGAGCAATAACTATTACTAGAAGTTATAGCCTTATGAAATGTATTCCTTAAATAAGACTTGGAATTTCAAGAACTCCTTCATTCATGAATTGTAGAATGTATATTGTGTTTGAAGACATGAAACAACACTAATCTCATTATGTATCTCCATGAAAGCCTTTAAGTGACAAAATATATTGCCAGTGAGTAGTATATTTTCAAAAGAATCATTTTTCCCGGAGCAGCAGATCAAAACAGTGCGCTTAAAATATTCAGTAAACCACATTGTACATGGATTTGCTGTCATTCGGACTTTGTTCTTCCATTCACAGAGCATAGGCAAAGTAGATTTACTATTATTCTTAAGAGCCCTGAGGCCTTGTGCACAGTAAAAAATAAGTAATATTGGTTTCAACTTGGAGTCCGTATCTGCATCAGTCCATATAACAAGAGTCAGCCTACCTTTTGCAGCCAGCCAGTCACTGATTTCTCCTTTCTAGCTATGAAAGTCCTAGATGACATCTTCTTCCAATATCAGACTGTCTTCATTGAAGTCTACTGTTCAGTGTAACTACTATCTTCAACTGCCTTAACTAGATGCTCTATAACTGCAGCTTCTACCTCAGAACTTGCTATTTCAATTTGAACTCTTATGTTTTGGACCAGGCTTCTTTCTTTAAATTTCATGAACCAATATCCAGCTTTAAACTTTTCTCCTACAATTTCCTCATATCTCTCAGCCTTCTTGCAGAGCTTGACACAATGACATGGCGGATGACACTTGGGTCCCTCATTGACATAATGGGCAGAGCTATCCCTCAAAAGTAGATTTTTATGCCTCTAAAATGTTTTGTGGCAAACAGATGACAATGACTGAGTGTAGTACATCACCCTACCCAATCTGCATATGCCGTATTGAATCATTGGGGAGACTGAATAAAATAAATACTGCAGAAGAATTCACTTTCTTTGCCCACTGGCTTGACCTAAAATATCAGTCTTCTCTTGATTCCAGACTAGAATTTGACACCAGATGTTCTGATCTTCAGGCATTTGATCTCAGACTGAACTTGCCTAGGTCTACGGTTTGTAGGTAGCAAATTTGTATGTGATTTCTCAGCCTCCATAGTTGCATGAGCTCTACCTTATTGCATATGTAAGTGTGCTGTTAATTACATTTCTCTGCACAACATTGATTTGGTAAAAAGATTGTTTTTAGGGAAACAGACTTTTAATTAACAGCTTTCTCACTTCTGGAGTTTCTGAAATCGGAGAAAGACATTCCATAGTATGACCTATTGAGGACTTTGAGCCTGATCAAGCCATGTGATCATCTGATTCTAGAGGAAGACTAGCAAAAGCATTAGTGTAAAAGGAAATGAAAGCAGGACTTAAGTCCCTGTGGAAAACCTCTGGGGTAACACTAGATGCGTTGCTGAGATATGCCCAAAAATATGATAACATGATGACTAAGTCAGAGTCTAGTTCCTGTGATAATTAAGCTATATTGTCCTCGATAATCCTGTTAATGATTCCTCCCACTTCCCTTGTTGCTGCTTTTTGTTTACATCCCAATAAAAGGCTGAAGAAGACTGTAATCTAAGCTCTAGCCCTAGAGACTGCAGCTCTCTGATCCCATAACTTTGTCTCTTGTTTTTCATTTCATCTAAGGCGTCTCATCCTCAGGACCTGTCGCCTCACACAGCAACTCATTGTACACCTACATGAAATTTGCTCGTTACCTATTATATTTAAAGTTATTAAAGACTCTCTTTTCGGTAGCAAGAGGAGTACTGATAATCCATGAGATGAACTGATAATGGAAATATCTGAATTGTATTTGCTTAATAATGTGTCAGAAACAAGGAGCTGGAGAACGGAGCCTAAGATTTCTTCAAACATTTTTGGGAAACAAATACAACGATATTGGCTGTTTACTTCTAACATTGCTGAACAAAGAAGTCAAGTAAAGCATGAGCTCCAAAATTTGAATTCTCACCTCAAGTACCACAAAATGGTGTAAAATATTTTATATGCTCCCAGAAAGATACCCTTGTATGTTTTTCATTGTGATGAGGTGGCTGAAAATGAAGTGTAGAATTTCACCCTCTGACTAGTTGAATTAGAACATAAATTGAATTCCCAGCTTCACACATTATCTATAGTTAAACTGAGGTCCTTGGTTATGAAACAATGGGGGAGGGCAGAGAAGTGAGTACCAGAAACCCAGCTTCTCCAGGACAAAGTGCTTAGAGCCTGGAAAACAACAGGAGTGGAGGCCACATAGGAACCAGGAGGGAACTGACAGAAGAGAAGAAAATAGGATGAAGTGATACAGAAGGAATAGCTCACCTCTGCAGACCAGAGACCACAACCCTGTGGAGAAGCAGTAAAAGCAGAAACTTTTCTGCTCACAGAGAATTGGAGACCTGACCAGGAGAACCTTAACGCAGTCGGAGGCAGCAGTGAGAACACGAACTACTGAGTCAAGGGCTGGTGAGTGAACACAGTCCTATAGCACGGAAGCAGGCTGCGGAAGGCCACCATTTTAATTAGGAAAGGGCTCTGGGCTCAAACTCCAGTGACAGAACAGTCCCACAATCACTTCACTGCCAGTTTCTCAGAGTGGAATGAGGGAAGGAAGGTCAGTGCAGTCACAATAGACTGCCAGCAGCTGGACAGCAGACTAGGGGGAATTCTGCTCAGGGAAGGGGCTGGGACCACCCAGGTTCTGCTCCAGTGGTGGTGACCCCTTGTTCTCACCATTAACAGACCTCTATACCCAGCTCTTCTCTGGCTGGAACTGCCCTTGGTTTTCTAGCTGGAGCAAAGACAAGCCGTGCCTGGAGTTCTCCTTTTAACAGGAACCTGACGAGAGGAGCCACTAATCCAAAACAATTGAATTTTTTTCTGTTCTTTCTTTGATTGTAATGTTTTCTCGTATTTTTTTCTCATTGTATGTTTAAACCTTTTGGAAGACAAAAAGATAAAACACTTGAAGACATAGGAGTAGGAAAGCAGGAAAGAGAAGCAAGAGTCAACAAATGGATTATATCAGAATAAAAAGCTTCTGTACAGCAAAAAATTCAAACCAAGAATACAAAGACAACCTACAAAATGGAGGAAAAATATTTCCCACTATTCATGAGACCCAAGACTAATGTCTAGAATATATAAAAAACTAAAAAAAAATTAAGCCACCTAAAATTAAAGACCCAGTGAAGAAATGGGCTAGAGAAATGAACAGACACTTCACAGAGGAAGAACTAAAAATAGACAACACACATATATATAAAAATGTTCAATGTCTCTAGCCATTAGAGAAATACAAATTACAACAACACTAAGATTGCCTCTCACTTTGGAAAGAATGGTAATCATTAGCAAATTAAATAATAAATGCTGGCATGGTTGTGGTAAAAAAAAAGAACTCTCTTATATTGTTGGTGGGAATGTGGACTAGTACAACCACTATGGAAATCAGTATGATGACGTCTCAAAGAATTAAAATTAGAAATTCCATATGACCCAGCTATCCCCCTGCTAGATATCTTCCCAAAAAAGCTTAAATCATCATACAATAGCATACATATATACTAGTGTTTAGAGCAGCACAACTCATCATAACTAAATCCTTGAAGCAGCCTGTAGATGCATCAACAGATGACAGGATAAACAAAATGTGGTATCTTCCTATAATGGAATACTTCTCTCCTATGAAAAATGACAAATTTGAGGCATTTTTAAGAAAATGGATGAGCCTGGAAAACATATTAGATGAAATAAACCAGACACACAAGATTGAATAGTGTATGATATTCCTCATTTGAATGAGGCAAAGTACAAATAAAATGATAAAAGATAGAAACAGACAAGGGGATGGATTTCATACAGTAGGGAAGTGATCTAAGGCAAGAGTGTAAGGGAGAGGGGACATGGAAATGAGAGGAATAAAGATGTGCCATGTACTGAACCTAATCACCATACTCAACATAAACATTAGTACCAACAATATGAAAAAGGTGATTGGGGAACTGGATAAGGAGGAGAGAAGGGAAGAGAAGGGGAAGGGAAAAAAACCAAGCTGTAATATGTACATGTAGACATTTCCCAAGATGCTTGTAAACTGCATTAGTTATAAACATGTACTAATCAACATTTTTAGAAAAGAAAGAAAGGAATCCTACAAGTTGAAAAGGGCATGTGAAATGGGAAGACCCTGAGGAAGTTTTGCACACTGAACTCCTAAATTTTTGATGAGTCTTCCTAGCCAGTGGAAGATGCTACCCTAACCCTGGTGGAAATAGTTTTCCCACCTCAGTAGAATCAGGAATCCCGCTATCACAGAAGAGGTTGCTCTACCTGTACTGGTACTCACTTCCCTACCAATATAAGGGAATTAACCCCAAGGGCTACATTATCTAAGTTAAATAACATTTTTATTTCTGAGTCAGTGCCATGCAAGACAATAATTCCCCCAGAGAAGCTATTTTTTTTTAAATCCCTGTTTAGTTCTAGGTGGACAACTATATTTATGCCCTAGAAAGACTATTAAATTAAGTACAAAGTGTAATCCATATGGAGGGCCATGGTACTCCAAAAGAGAAGCTTGAGATTTCTAATCTATACAGAAAGAAATGTGAGGATATTTGTGGAAATAGATAGTAAACACATGGGAAAATAGAAGGGACATAAAATTAGTTCAGGCTGAATTTATTAACATGGACTCACTAAAAAGAGATTCTATGTTTAAAGTCATAATTTGGTTTGGTTGGTTGGCTAAAACACAGACCTAGAAGTGACTCAGAATAATTGGAAATGCAAGAGACACTATGTTTAAAGGACAGAAATATTCAAAGTGTTAGGGAGATTGTAGTATATGAATGGATTTGTCATTTAAGACATTTGTACTACACTGAGAAAGCACAGGAGATGTAACTTTCACTGATACTATGAGAAATAAATTTGTAAAGGGAACTCTGACATCCTTTGAGAGAGCTATGCTTGTTTTCTCATAGGACAGAGCTTACAATGGAGATGGCATAAACTGAATCAAGAAACCTAAATGAAGCAGTAATAATTGAATCTTAGGGCAGTAAAGGTCATGTGATGGAACTCAGCTGCCAAAAGCAAGGTGGATATGGTCACCTAGATGAAAGGCAGAGTCAAAGAAGCAGTCAAAGAAGTCTGGCATGTGCATAAGTCTACAGCACTTGTTAGTTGATTGTGGTGTTCTTAAAAGGTGAAATAGACAAGAGGCCTACTAGGTTTATTTCTAGATCAAATAAACAAAAGTCTAATGTTAATTATGAAAACAGAATGACAATCTCTTAGTTAATTATAGATTTGAACCAATTTATGCATGCAGAACACTTTGCATAAAGAAAGTGGGTATGCTTCAGGAACAACTCTGGTATACTGCCAAAACTTTGAACTGTTTATATTTCTCCCATACCTAGCCCACACTGTCTTTCCCTAGAGTAAATGTTCTTTGTGGAAAAGGAAATGATCAGATTTTTCAGTAACTATGAGACACTGGCTCTGACCTAATACAAGTTCTAGGGGACTAAAACTGTCCACGAGGTCCACAAGTTAGAATAACAGCTCAAGGAGGTCAAAGGATCAATCAAGTTTTAGCTCAGGTCTATCTAATAGTGAGTCCCCAAACTCTAGGGTTATGTCTCTAGTTCAAGAATATATAATTAGGATAGATATACTCAGAAGTTGGCACAATTCTTAAACTGCTTCCCTGACCTGTAGAGGAAGGACTATTATACAAATGAAGGTCAAATGAAAGCCACTGTAGCTACCTCAACCTATCAAAATAGTACATCAAAATCGATACTGCATTCCTAGAAGGGTTATATAAAACACTTTTGCCCTCAGACTTTGGAGGAGGAAGTGATTCCCTCCACATCCACATTCAACTCATCTGATTGGGCTGTACCAAAAACAGGTGGATTGTGAAGTTGGACGGGCAATTCCTATAACCTTACCACAGCTAGCCACTTTCACTGCAACTGCTGTAAATGATGTGGTTGTGTTGCTTGTACACACCCTAATACCTGCTATGTAGCTACGGAGCTGGAATGTGCCCATTTCTCCATTCCTTTCAATAAGGACCACTGGAAGTGCTTTGTGTTAGCTCGCAAGACCAGCCCTCTTATTTTATTTTATTTCAGGTGTTCATCAATTCTCCAGCCCACACTGGCTCATAACATTGCTGGAATTATGTTGATTGAATCTAGTGAATAGCAAGGCACAGCTATCCTAGACTTATTGGCAAGATATTTGTGTGTCAGATAGTGGCAAATAAATCCAACTGAAGTTCAACAGCTTTCTACTATCATGGAATTTCTAGGAACCCATTGGCATGGGTATGCTGACATATCCCTTCTAAACTGAAAGATAAGTTGCTACTTTCATCCCTTCCTAAAACTAGGAAAGAGGAACAGTGTCTAGAGTGTTTCTTTGGATTTGGGGGACTCTACATCCCTATGTAGGTGTGTGACACCAGCCTATTCACCAAGTGACCTAAAAAGCTGTTAGTATTGAGTTATAGAGCAATAAAATGCTCTGCAGTGGGTGTATGCTGGTATGCAAATGTTCTTCCACTTGGCTTTATGATCAGTAATGCTGAGAGAGTTGATGACAGATAGGAATGTTTTTTGGATTCTTTGATAAGTCCCTATATGTGGAGGACCACCTGGGCAAAACTCGACCTCCATTTTGACTAAGCCTAACTCTGTTTCCATATATTGACATGTACAGAGTTGGCTAAAACTTTTCCTTATCCATTTAATTGGCTTTAAGCAATGCATATTGGCTCAGCTGAGGTGGTGATGGTAGTCTTTGAAGACAACAGGCAGTGTTTCCCTGGACTCCCCTGTTGTTCCCTTGTGTGAGTTGGGAAAAGATGGGAGGAAGAGCTAGTGCTCCATGCTGTTGGTTAGGATCAACCTCAAGATCATGGCTATGACTTCCTAGGGCTTGAAAGATTACACATCAGAGCTGAAGCACCGATCCCAAAACATTAGATACTATCTCAATTGTGTTGTGCAGATGACTCTGCATATCCTTCTCTGCATTTGCAGAGGTGATTTGAGGCCTTCTACCTAGTCCAACTCATGGCACTCACATATTTCCCGCCACTCTCACAGTCACTCATCCTCAAGGTGCTCCCTTCTCCACAAATGAATAAAATCTGGATTTGGTCCTGGGTAAAGGCCTTTGTTCCAGACAGCTATCATTGTTGCTGTACTCAGGACCCCCTAAATTCCCCACCATTTTGGATATATTATTGTGTCTTTACTTACGCCATGTGTTGCACTGGAAGTGGTAGATTAGAATTAACTCATTCCAATTCTAATAACTTTTCCATGGGATTACAAATACAATCTTCCTGGGCTGCAACAAGGATGAGAAAGGGTTCTCTGTACCTGTAAATAAGTGCAGTGCGGGCCCTTGGGATTTGGGAGAAAAGCCCTACCATTTTTTGCTTACAACTATTTTGTGAAATAACTCTTTGCCTACTAAGGAGGATTAGTACACATTGAATATTTAAGCCACCAAATTAGCACATGACTTGAGCCTGAACTGGGTGGAATATGGCCTACCAATCCATAAAGTTAGACATGCATAGACATCCATCAAATGGAAGTATCATACACGTGACTGATCTAAGCAGGCCCTAAAGACACCAGTAAGTGATGTGATGTAGTGGCCCAAATATTTATGATCCCACGTTTCTTACAATGCTTTCTCTCTCCCACAGGCACATGGGAGGTTCCCTGCAACCAGCTGACAAAGGAAGAAAAAGTTGGCCCTGGATATCAAATGGATCCATATACTACCCAAGCACTACCAAAACATGGACAGGTATAGCACTAGAACGCCTTTCTGGAACATATCTTTAAGGACGTTCAGTGAAAGGAAATCCTCCCAGTGACCAGAAGTTTTGACAGTGCACATGTTCCCTCTTTTTCTGGAGAACAAATAGCCAAGCATGCAATTACATACCAACTAGTGTGCTGTGGCAAATGATTTGGCTTGATGGATTGGAACTCAGAAGGCACGTGATCGGAAAAATAACAAAAGATTTTGGGGAAGTTAGGCAAATTCTCTGACTTGTCAAATATATGAGACTATGTATGTCTCATGCACATGATCAACAGAGTGACCTCAGCAGAGGAGAATTTTAATATTCAAATAGATAAACTAATCCGTTCTTTGGATATTAGTCAGCTTCTTTCTAGCTAATCCTGTCAATTTCCAATGGCTGCATGAACAAAGTGTTCATGAATAGAAGCAGTGCAAGCATTTAATAGCATAGATTTCCAGTCATTCATGCCGATCTAGTTACTGCCACTGCTGAAAACTGTATCAACGTCAAAGATTAACACTTAATGTCCAATATGGCACCATTCTCCAGAGGGATCAACAGGTGGCAGGTTGATTACACTAAAGTATTTAAATTAAGGAAAATGATCATTTTACTCTTACAGGAATATAAGATTAATCTCGATGTGGATTTGTTTACCCTGCATAAAACTCTTCTGCAGAAACTGCCACCTGGATTTTACAGAATGCCTTATATACTCTTCTGGCATTCTTCTCTACTTTGCTTCAGGTCAAGAAATTAACTTTACAAAAAATGAGGTACGAGAAGAAGGAAGAGCGTCATGCTTATGGAATCCACTATTTTACTATGTTCAGTCTTAGAGAACTATGACTGGAGGGTAGAATGCTATAATTTAAAGTAATAGGCTTGGGGAGGCTTTGAAAATCCTATCCCTTCAAATACTTCTCTGTGATTTTGTGTTCAAAAACAAGAATTTTCTTTCCTTTGAGTATATGAAGGTCACCTCCCAAATAAAAGTCTTAAGATCTGTTTCAGGAAAGAAGAGGTAGAGAAAATCACAGACAACTTTCCTAGGTTTTATTACTTGTTACAAAGGAGAAGACCAACAGAGAGGTGAAAATGATAGTCATGTTTCTCGTGGTTTCTCAAATGCCAGAGGGCCATATTTGAAGTGATATATCCTGAACCCCATTATTTCTCAGAAGGTTGAATATGCTCTAAATCAACATCCAATATATGGTGCTATTTCTCTGATAACCAGAATGCCTGCATCCAAGAATCAAAAGGTGAAAATATGAGTCATGCTACACATTAGCTCTAGAAATGCACTAGCAAAATTTTTGCTTTCTGTTTCCATGACCTTATAATCTGATGGCCTAGAGGTCTTAATTGCAAAGAGAGGAATGCAATTGCCAGAAGACACACAATGATTCCACTGACCCAGAGGCTGAGATGGCTAACAGCCATTTAGCTTCTTAGGACTTTGCAGCAACAAAGAGAGTTACTTTGATGATTAGGGTGACTGATCTTGATTAGCAAAGGAAACAGGAACCCCACTCCATAGTAGGAGAGAGAAAGAATATCTATATATAGAATATAAAAAGTTCTTTAGGTTGTCTCATAGTATCACTAACCCCTGTAACTAATGCCAGTACAAAACTATAGTAACCCACGAAGGAAAACTAGTGGTCCAGGCTCTTCAGGAATGAAGATTTGTGCCACCTCGACAGATAGAAATATCAAGCTGAAGTTCTTGAAGAAGGAAAAGAGCACACAGCATGGTTAGCTAAAGGAAGTTACAAATATCAGCCATGACTATGTAAGAATTTACACAAACAAGGATTGTCATGCTATATTTCCTCTTTTGTTATGAATGTTTCTGTGTCTGTATGAATACTCTAATTATAGTAATAATTTTATATTTATTAGTGTGTTTTAGTCATATTTATAAGAATTAAGTAAATATATTTTTATTTCTTCTCTTATTTTCTTAATGAACATCAAATATATGGACTATATCTTAATATTTAGATATTATTAATTTTACACTATAACATTTAAGGTGGGACTTCAAAAGGAAGAATCATCCGTAGGAGTTTATCTCCTCTCTGGGTAAGTGGTTATGGAATTCGCACTTACATACAGGATAGTTTTAACATGTTAGCTAAAATTCGACCTTACTGTGTATACAAAGAATAAGTCTAGTTTAAGGAGCTGCACTGAGTGCCAAATTGACAAGAGCTGGTCTTACGCTGGTTAATTTCATGTGTTAATCTACCTGAGCCACTGGTGCCCAGACTTTTTTGTAAAGCACCATTTTCTTTATACCTGTAAAAATATTTCTGGATACTAACGTTTGAGTAAGTACAGTATGTGTGAATGAGCTTCCCGGAATCAACTGAAAAGTAAATAAAACAGAAAAGATGAGTACTAAGAGAACTTCTGTTGCTTGATTATCTGAAATGGAATGCTGCTGCCACTGCTGTTTCCTGCCTTTGGCCTTAATTGAAATACCAGTTGCTCCTGAATTTTAAGTCTGCTGTATTTCAGACAGAACTTAGGTAATCAGTACTACTTATTATATAATCAGCTACTTACATAAGCCTTTAGGCTCAGATGTAAATTCAGACCTTTGAATCCCTTGTTTCTCAAGACTTTTGATTTGGGGTAGAAATACATAGCCCTCTCCTAAAGCTCCAGATTGCTGACTGCAGATCTTCACGCTACTTAGCCCCCATAGTCAGGTAAGCCACTTCCATATTCATATACACACGCATGCACACATGCACACACTGGTTGAAATATGAATTCTTGTCACCAAAACTCACACTGAGGCTTTTCTCCAGGGCTGCAGTGTTGGAAAGTGCAGCCTAGTTAAAGATATTTGTGCTCAAGGAAATAGCCCTCTAAAATAAATCAATGTTTTTCTTAAGTGAATGAGTTCATAATTATTAAATAAGAACATGCTTTGTGCCTTGTGTCTTCTGCATTTACTTGCTTTTTCATCCACTTGGTATCATAAATTGAAGCAGCATAAAGCCCTCCCCCAAATAATAGATCCATCCAGCCTTTATCTTCCCAGCCTCCAGAACTACAAAATAAAAAACCCTCTTTTCTTTATAAATTACCCAGTCTTGGGGATTTTAGTATAACCATAGAATATACACTATGGTGATAGATGATGATGATGATGATAGATAGATAGATAGATAGATAGACAGATAGATATAAAGATAGATAATCTCCTATTGATTCTATTTATCTGGAGAAACTTGACTAGGACAAGTAGGGATTCAACAGCAAAATATTTTTAAGGGCCCCAAAAAGGATTAACAAGGAAAAAAAATTTTACTTACACTTCTTTGATGAGCTAGAATGTTTTAAATATGGAGGAGAAATTGTTTGGAAGTAGTAATTAAGATCAAGGTTTACCAGGGGCTGGGGATTTAGCTCGGTGGCACAGGGCCTGCCTGGAAAGCACAAGGTCATGAGTTCGATTCCTGGTACCAGAAAAAAAAAAACAACACAACAACAACAAAAAAAAACAAAAAGCCTAAGATCAAGGATTACCACCCAAATGGAGTCTTGTAATAAATGTGCGATGAAGAAAATAAATCAAATACAATGAAATAGGTGCAAGGAACCAGAATCTTGAGTGTATAGCAAGATTTCAACTGTAGTAAATAAGTGTAGAAAAATTATTAGAAGCAGTTGAGAAATCATGAGTTCAAAAAAGCATCGTGGAAGGAATTGGGTATTGGAGAGGGGTGTGTGGGAGCAACTAAGTGAGAGATAAATGCTTATATGGATAATAGAAGGTATATTTCTAATCCTTTCCCTTCTAAATGAAAGGAACTAATTTTTTTTAAACAATGAACCTCTGAGAAGATTCTAAAAGGAAATGAATACTCAACTAAAAGACAGATATTGTAATTGAAGAAAATGGATAACTTCTCATTCCAGCACAAAATCAACTTCATGGTGGCAACTTCCCTGAAGTTCCAGCTTTAAAAATAATATTATGTCAGCTGAATAATGAGACTTAGGATAGCCAGTACCTTCTACTACAGAAAGCACGCAGCAACAGAAGCTGTCAGTGACCAACATCCAAGGGATACTTGGAAAGTTTAAAAGTTCAGGCAGGATGACAATTGCAATGTTGTTGATGATTGGACTAACATTTCCCAAATACTTGGTAACCATTTCTCTGAAAGATCACAAAGCTGTATTTGATAAACTTTGCCAATCAAGAATGATTTATTCTAAGTAATTCTTGAGAGCTGGTTTGTTGTCTAATACATCCGTAGACACATCTCCCTGGAATCACACAGCAGGGAAACTTCTAGAATGTGGTTTCAAAGAAAGAACTGTATTAGTTTATGAAAGGATGGAGAACAATATAAGCATCACAAACTGTAGTTTTGCTCTATCTACTCTGAATTATAGATAGCAAGTTTCACAAATGTTTCACATATCGTACAAAGAATATTTTCATTGGAAACTGAAAATTGTAACTCAACTTTGGCAAATATAAGATGTCATGTAATTTACTACTCAGCTAAACTAACAACTTCAAGATATTTATAATGACTGTGACAAAGTCTTAACAGAATAATTTTGCTCAAAACTTTCAACCTTTATTTTGTTTCATCTTATATAAAATTTCTGCAGCAGATGGACTTTGAAAGTCATTATTATTGTTCTTTTAATTTTCTTTCATATTTACGTGATAACAAAGACATTTCTGACTACTAAAATAAAATTTTAATATGTGAATTTTAAGATTAGGTGAATATTTTCATTTCCTCATCTTAAATATGGCTTGATTTCTGAAACTAGCATATGTTTTGTCTTCTGTGATATAAAATATTCAGCTGAATGATTCTAGTGACACACCACAAAACACTAAATTGTTTCAATGCATTTTTTAAAGATTACCACAATGCTGTTGAATTAATTATATGGTTTGAACTTATATAACTTATTGCAAAATACACTAAGTATTCTTGTTTAAAATAAAATTAAATTCCAAGTATTCATATAATCATAAAAATTAAGCAGTACAGTACTCCATCATTCTACACTAGAATAACAATTTTATTGGCTTTCCTTTTAGGAAACAATTTGATTCTTCCTGTTGATATCTCCAAATTATATCCTTATTTCAGTGAAATTCTTTAGACAATTTCATGCTGAATCATCTATTTTCTTTTTGTCATTGTGCTTCTCTTCCCACCCACACACAGAAACACACACAAGCAAAAACAAAAACATCATTTGCTTGACAAAATGAGAAAAATAAGATGAAATTTGGGTTAATGTTCTCCTCAGTAAGGTCTCCTTACCGTTCCCAAATTTCAGTGTGATTTAGGAAAGTGAAACAAAGTAAAATACATAGATTGAAAAATCTCATCGATTTAGGTTCAACTTTTATTTATGTTTTCAATGACATGCAGTTGGGTAAGTTTTAGAAGTTGTTAGAATCTCAGTATTTCCTGAGTAAAATAAGAATATGCATGATTTCCTCTATTGATATTTGTGAAAAATAAATGGCCCAAGTCCCTAATTTTTCCACTATGGTGCTAATAACAGAAGAAAGCACACATGTACTTCTGAAAGTAAAGTTAACAATAATTTAAAATTCAAAACATTGCAATTTAACCTTTTATTTCAATACTAAAGAATAAAATACTATGTGATACTTTTTAGGCTCTAATCACCTGATCATGTTCCTAACTCTATAAGATATAAGATATGAGAACTTCTAACAAGAATATTTTTTCTTAAAAATCAGTTAGCTAAGAGAAACGTTATGCTACACCTCACTTTATGCCAAGGATAAGAATATTGTGAAGATGAGAATGTAACAAGTTGGCAGGGTTAGAACTCACAATGATTACCTCTCAGCAGAAACATTAATATGAACAACTATCAATACATACACAAAAAGAATCAGATGAGAGATCATAGGACCTGGTTATTTGGCATGATAATTTAAAAAGTGCATTGATGAGAGTTGGAAATGCAGTTTCCCATTACCTGTGTAACCCTTCCTGACCCCAGGCAGCATAGTACTTGGGATACAGAGAGGGAAGCATAGATGTTTGCCTTGGACTCCCATACCAGGTCAGCCAGTCTCCCCTATCTCAGGCAGTACTTTCACAATGAGCTGTTAGATGTGCCCTGTTGCCACAGAGGAACACGTAGTGCCAGTGAGGCAAATAAGTGCATGACCTCTATGTGGAATTTTCAAAAGTTAAACTCAAAGGACTAGAGCATAGAAAGCTGGTTAACAGAAGCTGGGGTACTTAGGAGGGAGGAAGGTTTATGGAGCTATTGGTTAAAGAATATATAACTTCAGTTAGGAGGAATTGATAAATCTATGGTTCAGCATAGTGACTATAGTTAATGAGAATATCTAGGGGGCTGAGGATTTAGCTCAGTGGCACAGCACCTGCCTGGCAAGTGCAAGGTCATGAGTTCGATTCCCGGTACCAAAAAAAAAAAAAAATGAGAATATCTTGAAAAATACAAGTGTTAATTGTTCTCAACACAAAAATAATTATGTGAGGTAATGCATTTGTTAATTAGCTAGATTTAACCATGTTATACAAGATAAATGCACACAGCTTATATTTCAATTAAAAATAGAACATGTTGTAGGACATATTCTGAGAGGCATAAAAGAGAGTTGATCCAGCTATGGATTGTAGAGACACAGAACATGGACAGGATGGCTCTTGGAGCTTACAACCTCCTGAAGACCTAAGTATTAATATGACAAGTTTGTGTTCAGACTCCTGGTTTTTGGAACATTACCATCAGCCTAAACTGGATGATGGCTTTGTTACCATGCTAAACTGATTATTACATACTGAAGCATGTTATTATGTACTAATTTTTATTATGATAGGAAAGTGATATTTATTCCTCTAAGTGTGCATGGTTTGGAACACAAAAGTCCTCCTGAAGTCCCACGTGATATAGAGTCCCTTGTGCTATAAAGAGGGGTGGAGCCTGTGGGAGGGCAGGTCCTTGGAACCGGAAGTTGGGTTACTGAGGGCCCTCAAAGCCAATGGTGGGATCTTGCCTGCCTTTCTTTCTACTTATTCTCATCCAGCGTCCACAAGATAAGAGTTTTGCTCTGTGCCATGAAGCGCTGCCTTACCACAGGCCTTAAGCAAGCCTGGGCTGAAATCTCTAAAACCAGAAGCCCAAATGTATTTTTCCTCTTTAGAGTTCAATATCCCAAGTATTTTATTACAGGGACAAAAAGCTAAATGACAATAATTTTGTGGAAAAACAATATCTTCGCAAGGTTAGTACACTTGTAATTGCAAGAGTTCAATATCACTACTGGTGGACAGGTAATTAAATATCTTACTTACCTAACCATTATTACTTGTAATAGTTTAGCAAATTAATGATGCTAGCTCCCATCCTGGGTCTGTATGCATGATGGTAATTTTACAGGTTAACATGACTGATATCCAAATATTTTTCAAACATTCTGAATGTTGTTATGAGGATGTGTCAGGAGAACTAACCCGTCCATAAGTGCAGTTTTACTTATATAGATGATACTTGCTAACATATGTAATTACATGTAAACCTCTTTTAATTGCTGAAGACCTGAAGAGCAGAAAAAGCCTGGCCTCTCCAAAGCAAGAAGTCGTTCTGCAGAAGACTGTTCTCTGACTTGACTATCGTGCTGGACTCCCTGCATCTGTAGTTCACCAGCTTGCCTTGGGATCAGCAATCTCCATAGTCACACGAACCAGTTCCTTAAAATCTTTGCCCTACCACACACATGTACTATTGGTTCTGTTTCTTTGGAGATTCCTGATTCAAATAAGATCCAGTGGCAGAATCACTTTTTATTTGAACACAATATTCCCAGTGATTGCACCCTACTTTATACAAACAACTGAAATGAACTAATGAAGGACCATATTTAATTAAAATTGGACCACTTATGGGCTGGATTGAATGCCCCCAAAATTCAGATAATGGTATTCTAATCCCCAGCCCCTTAGAATGAAACTGTATTCAGAGACAGAGCCTAAAATGAAGTCATAGTTGGGGAACTGATCCAAGATGACTATATCTTCTGAAGCAAAGTAGAGTAGGATACTGATAGACACAGAGGAAAAACTATGGAATAAAAGAAGGAAAAGACAACTGTCTAAAAAGTGAGAGACACCAGAAAATAATCAACCTTCTCACACCTTGATCTCAGATTTCTAGCCTTCATAAATTTGACACAATTTTGATTTTCTAGCCTCCACTCTGTAATACATTGTTATGCCAGCCACTAGCAACCCCAACTCATTTTCATTGGTAAGAAAAGTATACCAGACCCATACCGCTGTGCTCTACACCAAGTGTATGAGCAGTGTGTGCAGAAAACTGAATAGACTCATTACTAAGTACTAGATTCTGAAGCTTTTAAAATACAGCATTTATTGGAGAGACAAGGTATTTTAAAACTGCAGGCTTTTAAAGGGAAAGGAATGGAAAATACTCTAAAGCTACTATAGCCACCCGCTGGTCAAACTGCACACAGCTTTCACCACACTCTTTCAAAGTATGGTCTTGCTTCTGGACTCAGGTAGACAGAGAAATCTCCTGTGAGAAGCAAAGAATGACCTAATCTTTATGATCTGCTATTTAAGAAGTTATTTATTGGCTCAGAGGTAGCCAGTCCTTTTTCCTTTAAGATGAAACAGTAAACATTGGAATCACTCTCTTGACAGCACTCCCAATACCAAAATATCTATTTTCCCTGGGTACCAAGCCTACCAAGATTCATAAAATGTTTTGAATCATTTAAAAGCCTTATATATAGCACACACATTGCTCATTTGCTGACTGCATCTATAAGGCAAAGGCGGCATCATTCCAATTTTTTTAATTATTTAGGGAAATAAATACTGTTTATTTAATGAAATTACTCTGAGTCTCTCTGTCTCTGTCTCTGTCTCCCTGTCTCTGTCTCTCTCTCCCTCCCCCACATGCGCAGACACACACACAATCTCAGCAGACCACAAAGTCTAAAATCAAATGGTCTCAAATACTCCATATCTCAACAATCCAATGTGAAGTTTCTACATCCACAGCACAATTAATCTTGGATCAAAAATATTCAACAAAGAAAAACTACATCAGTACTGAAATGTATAGGCTTTTAAAAATGGTCATTATTCCCTGAACAGTAGGGTATTAAGAATAATTTATATATCATTTACATTTCAATAGGTATTATAAGCAATTTAAACATTATTTAAAGGGTTTGGGAGAATATATGCAGTTCATATGCAAATTCAGTTATCTCTTAGTATCCTGAATACCCCAAGGATAAAAAATTTATGATTGATCCAGTTTTTTATATAAAATGGTAACATATTTGCATATAACCTATGCCCATTCTTCTACATACTTTAAATCATCTCTAGATTTCTAATAATGCTTCATACAGTATAAATACTATGGAAATAGTTGCAGCATTGATTAAGGAGTGGTAACCAAGAAAAAAGCATACATATATATTCCTCACAGATGTAAAATTTTCAAATATCTTCAATCCAAGTTTAGTTGAGTTTGCACATGCAATACTTATAAATGTGGAGAGCCAACTGTATTAAGACATTCTATATAAATGACTTGAGCATACATAAATTCTGGTATCTCCCTAAAGGGTAGATGGGGACCAACCCTTGCAGAAAGTGGAAGGAAAAGTGTATTCAGTGAATTTTCTCATCAGCTGTCAGCTCACATTTTATATTATACTGAGTTTTTCTTTGATCTCAAAACATGCTTTGTTATCATTTAGTTTATACATATTAAGTAATAATTAATACCTGTAAAATTACATCCAGGGCTTAACATCTATAACACTCTTGTGTGCTTGCTAAATCATTTTTATTCTATTATTAAGTCATTTAACCTCTCTGCATTTATCTTATTTTTATAAAAAATTCCCTCAATAGATTGAATAAACATGATGCAATGTTTTAATATCACTGAATAAAATGTACAAATTAATCCTGTACAGAGTTTATAATTAAATTTAATATAATTTAATCAAATCATATCAACTCAAAGGAAATTTTATGAGTAAAGAAACCATTGTACCTCCTACTGTTAGTTTCCCAACAAATAAATAATCTTACATTAAAGCTTTATTTATGTAAGTATTTTTTCCAGTTACTATTAATTTGATAGAAGCTACATACTTAATAATAAGCTAATACTAGGTTTGAAATTTCAAAATTTAGCATACGAATTAATTTTTCAAAATGAATGCTGGTCATACAGATTTTGACGGGAGCAGAATAATGTCTGAATGTCCACTTTTTTCTCTTAAATCATCCAAATACAAGAAGAAAAATAGAAATGTGTATCCTTTTCTCAATAAAAGCAAGAAACTAAACTTAGAAGAATATAATATATGCATACAAAGGTTCAACAGAATAGAGATATTACACAGGTATAGAGAAAAAGATTCTATACTTGCACATATCAAAGTCAGCAAAGTAATACTTCTCCAAAGTTAAGAGTACAGCCTGAAATGAAAACTAAAACTCCCTCTATTTATCACAGCAAGAATAATTATAAGGTAAGGACAGGAAATTCCCTGGAATTCCTTGCTTCTGAGGAGTAAAGTGATAGGCCTGAGGAAGCATCTCTCCTATGTGATGGGCTAAAGAGAGAATTTCACAGTAACTAACACACCTTCAAAGATCAGAGGTAAAATACTGCTGAAATGAAATCCCAAACAAACTACAAAGTTGTCACAGAATTTCTTAGTAGACTAGAACTTCACCTGAGACCTTTCTTCAATGTTTTATTTAATGTAAACATGATTAACCTTTATAATCATAGGGTCTCTATGAAAAAAATATATGGGGAAAGGAGTATAATAACAGGACAGCTAAAGAACAATGAGATAGTATTAGCAAACTGAACGCAGAAACAATTATCAATTATTTTTCTCATTTCTTTAAACCCAAGAAATAACATTTTCTCTAACATCAGAGGAAAGATAGCTTTGCAGAGTACATCAATCTGGGTTGGAGATTGTTTTCTTTCAGTACTGGAGATTTCATCTCTCTCTAGAAAGAATAGCTATTGTCAAGAAATCAACCAATAACAAATGCTGGCAGGGATGTGAGGATAAAGGAACGCTTCTCCACTGTGGGTGGGAGTAAAGCCTGGTGCATCCACTGTGAAAATCTGTGTGGAGATTCCTCAAAAATCTGGAGTTCGAGGTTCTATTTGACCCAGCTATCTCACTTCTTGGTATCTTCATGAAAGAATTAAAACATCATACCAGTACAATATATGCTTACCCATCTTCCTAGTGGCACAATTTGTAATAGCTAAATATTGAAAACAGCCCAAATGCCTATCAGTTGATGAATGGATAAAGAAGTTGTATTTTGTTGTATAGAACTGAGTACTACTCAGCCGTAAAGAATGACAACTGCAACTACTCTAGGTAAATGGGTGCACCTTGAGACCATACTATTAAGCAAAATAAATCAGACACACTTGTGTAATTACTGCCTTGTCTCACTGGTGTGAGAAGCTGAAGGTGTAATTAAGGATCAAAATGTATAGGAGGTATTGTAAAATAGGAGGAACTGGTTGAAATGGGAAGGGAAACTAGGGAGGGGGAGGGGTAGAGGAACGAAGGGAAAATAAAATAGTGAGAAAAGAAGGATAAAATGGAAACAAAGCTTCTGTAAGTAGACAGGAAAAGGGTTGAAGGGAGGGGAAGAGAATGGGAAAAAGTGTAATGAAGATACATTTGGTGACCTGAGCAACTTCATTGAAGATAACAATATATAATAGAACAACCACTGTTAATTCCTATCATTTTATTTAGAAGTCCTGCATCATTTTTAATGTTTTTGCTTTGTTTTGTTTTTGTCTGTGATGATGGTATTTTGCTGGGTTTTTTTTTCACTATTCTCTTTAAAATAAAATAAAGAAAGATATATCACATACAGGTACAAATTCCTTATGATGAATGTGATCATTATGTATATCTCAACTGTACCCACAAAATTAATAAAAAATAAACAAAACAAAATCATAGGAAAACTCAGAGAAAGAAATTCCCTGTAAAAACAAAACAAGAGGAAAAACAGGAGGTGAAGTACTGAAGTATCAACTTATCAGTTGCCTTGCCTGGTGCTGTCATTTCTGAAGCATCCTCACACTTTCGCACCTTGCCTTGCTTTTTCTTCCATGCAGCATACAGTTCATGGTGTTTTCATCCCACTGAAAGCAGAAAGATGACCTTACGTATTTGCTACATAGTGCTAAGTCCTATAATAGTACCTAGCACCCTGTATACACACAATAAGTATTTGCTGTCCAGTGAGCACGGAATCCTGAGAGTATACTGATGAATGGTGGGATACTTCACCAAACATAAAAACAAAACAGCGAAACTTGGTTAAGAACAATTGGTGCAAGTTCTTAGAATTAATGATGGAAAGAACTGTCAGATGATAAATGGGAGGAATTACTGGATTGTTAAGTACATCTCAAGTGGCAGCAACATTTTTTGAGCAGATGCTTCTGCTGGAATGACAGTTAACTTGCAACAGTGAATGAAAGCAGGAGTTTGTAAAGCAACCGCAGGAAGTTTAAATCCTAACCCAGTACTGATGCAGCAATACAGTACTCCTTCCAAAGAAGTAGGAATAACAAGAGTACAGATGACGCTATACTGTTATGAGCACAGGCTGTGGGACAAATATCATATGATCAAGAAATTTGGCATAGGTTTGGAAAAAATCATATGGGTTCCCTAATAGTTCACCTGAGATATAAATTGAGGTTAACTAGGGTTAACACTATTTGAGTCTTTGCATACCCTGGAAGAGAAGCAACCTGAGATAATTCTGCTCAAAAGGATACTATTTCTTTCAATGATAGTACATCATTAATTGCTATCAATGTACATAAGCAAGAAAGGAAATATTACACAAACCACAATTTCATCTAACTTCAGAGCAGTGGTTTCACTGAAAAGTTGACTGGGCAACTATAAAACTTGTTATGAAGACTAGTTGTAAAGAAATTTTTAAAGTACTACCTTCACTATTCAAATAACCGTTTCATTAGATTAAAAATACAGGACAGTAAAGTTGGGATTCTACTAATAAGATTTTTTAAATTGGCTAGAAATAAAGGTACTTGGAGGATATAACTGTACAACTTTATATCCAAAATTCATGAAACTTTTCTTTGGCTTTGCCTATCATAAGGAAGGTGATATACATCATCAAAGCATGGATTTGTTCTGCAAAATTTGTTAGCAAATATTCACAAAGCAATTTAGAATGTGTCTTAAGTTTGTTCTTTTTTACCAAATGAGAGCAAAGTATGAGTTTTGTTCATTGCCAAGTAGTTAGAAATAATCTTGTCTTTTACCTGTCAGACCCAGTATCACCCCGATGCAGGACCGAGAACTGATATTTCATAGTACAGTAATTGCAAGTCTGATGTTTAAGTACCATATTTGACAACTCGATCACTAAGGAGTGCATGTATCAGTGAAAATGGATGATATTGTAGCAAACAGAAGATATCCCCATAAATTGATCACAATTTTATGCAAGAATGAAGCCATACTAATTCTATGAGAATGCCCAAGAGAAACACTTTTAGCTACTTCTCAGGTCAGGCACTAACCCATCACCAAGTAGGAGAAAACAACACAAACAGCAAAAACAAAGAACAAGCACCTGATCTGTTTTCTTCAGAGACTATAATCTAATCTCCTACTAAATCAGGTATTTGGGGGAAAAATGGGAAATATTTGGAGAACAGAAATGACTCATCTCAGTGGTACCTAATGACTGCAGTCATTAGGTTAAGGTTTTATAGTTTATATTTGATGTGGATAATTTTCCAGATCACTTGAAGAAATATTACTAATCAGACATATTAGTAATATTAACAGTGGATATTTAATAGTGTATATATATGTACATCTAAGTTATAAATCATGACAATATGTCACTAAGACACTTGTGCTAATAACAGGAAGTAGATTGCCAATGCTTGCTTTATATTTAATACTTTGACTTGTTCCCTTTCAAACATCAAATATAAACAAGCATATAACACATTAAGGAAAGCATCCATGTCACCAAGGTATTGTCAAACAAGGTGATATTACCAATAATTCCTATCTACAGATAAAGGCAATATTTATGAGAAAACTTAAAACAACCCAAAGAAAAATGATTTGAGAGTACCCACAACTGACATCCTTTTCAGACATGCAGTCTTCTGGGGTACGTACTAGTTTCCTGTTGGAGACCAGCTGTACAGGATTAAACTGCTGAACACAGGCACCTCTGCCTGTGTTGGAAGAGCTCATATTCAGAGTGCACTGAAGTCAAGATAACACCACTGCTGAGGCAGCCAAGGATGTGGGCTGCTGACACCCCCTATTCCGGAGCAATAAAGCTGGCAACCTTAGAGATCAAACAGTTCTCTTCCTTGGCAAAATTTACTACCTTTGTTCCAGCTTTCCAGGCTTTGGGCTTTGATACACTTCACTTCCTGCACTCCCCAAATCAGAAGAATAAACACAGGCTGCCCAGCGAAGTCTTCATCTTTACTCCCAGAGAATTTTCACTCCAGAGACAAAGAGAGCTCTGACTTTCCTAGAACCCCCCAAATGATACTACTATCTCTTTCATTTAAGCTGTTCATCATCTGCTTATTTAAGAGATTGGGGTTAGGCCAAGAGCCAGATAGTTTCCCAAATTAAAATATTTTATAAATGTTCAAAGGCAGCAGCAAGGATTTATTAACACTTACCTTTCTGTGCTGACATTCTGGAGGCATTTTAGGGGTAGAACATGAGATAACTGCTCAGGCTTAGCTGAACTACCTGCAGACTGGAAATCAAATTTAACATATTTAACCTCTAGTTTCAGGTCCAACTTATGAAGAATTCAGTTGCCATCTCTTTCAAACTTACTAAAAGAAAAAGTCGGAACTTCCTAAAAATCAATCACATTTATTGGGTTTCTCAAAAAGCTAAAAGTTTCCAGAAATCTGAAAGACAGTTAAATATAGAGTCGTGAACTAAAGAGCACTTAAATGTTAACTGATAAAAAATCTAGAAGTTGAATGTGGATGAAATGGAGGATGAAGCACTCCTAGGGAGCCTCAAATTTTCAGGAGCTATTCCTCTAGGAAACCAACCAGGTTCTCACAGTGAAGAGTCTATATAAATCTGCATATGATTCTGGCAGATGTAGAGAGAAACTAATCGTTTAAAAATTACATCCAAGGGGTTGGGGATTTAGCTAAGTGGCACAGCATGTGCCTGGCAAGCACAAGGTCATGAGTTCAATTCCTGGTACTGGAGAAAAACCAAAACAAACAAACAAAAAAATTGCATCCAATGACTTCTCCATAAAAAAATACCTAATCATCAGAGGAAAAAGTTTTCAGATCCTTATGCTACAAAGCAGAAATCAAATTACCCAATTTCAACTCCCTCTAGCTGTCCTGTTTCTCCTATGTGTGGGGGATGAGGGAGAGGTAAAAGATAATAAACACTTGTAATAGTTGCAACCTCAGGAATGACTGCTAAAATACTGAGAATAAAATACATGATTATAGGATTATGGAACCTTTCTCCTTCCTTTCTCGCTTTATCACCACTTCGAAAGAGATCCTGGGCAGTAACAGGTAGTTATCATTTAAAAGAACTACCAGGTGCATGTTCCATTTAAGGAGCTATTAGAGAAAATGCAAAAATGACAGAAGAGACACAAAAGTAGAGGAATTTTGGAACATACAGTTATAAAAAGGAATATTAAACACACCCCAACTATTATCCAGCTTAGCATAACACTTCACACAAAAGACTTAGTTCTTATTATCTGAATGAATATATCTGGATTGCAACAAAACATTATAAAGTACGGTAGAGGCAAGAAAGAACACAAGTAAAGACACAAAGTTACCATGTAGACTAGACTGAAATAAACATGTAAGAACTGTAAAGAATTTTAAACTAATTCTAATTAGAATTAACTGATCGAATTAAAAACTTAGACAATGTGAGAACATTTTGGTAATGAAAATAATGAAATAGAAACTGTAAGAAATATTCATAATGAAGTGTTAGAAAAATAAAACTACTATAACTGAAATAAAACTGCCTTTTGTGGCTCATCAACATGGTGGACATGATCAAGAAATGTATCAGTTACTTTGAAGATAATTCAATGGAAACTTTCCAAATTGCAATGCAAAGAGAAAAATGACTGAAATATACACAACAGAATACCCAAGGCTTATGGTGTAATTTTAAAATATACAACATAAATATACTTACTAGAAAACAAAGAGAAAACACAAGAAATATTTGAAATAATAATGGATAAGAATTGCCCAAAATTGATGACAGACACCAAACCACAGATCCAAGAAACTCAAAGCACATGAAGCAGGATAAATATCAAATAGTCTGTGCTGATGTGTATCATACTCAAATTCTAAATAACTGAAAGCAAAGAGAAAGTCTTTTATGAAGTCAGGCTATAAACTCACTTTAATTATAAAGAACAAGTATAAGAATTACAGTAGGTGTCTCATTAGAAACCACATAAGCCTGCAATACTGGTTTTAGCCCATTTTCTGTTGCTGTAACAACACAAAGTGGTTAATTGTTAAAATGTACAGGTCTATTTCAAGGTTCTGGAACTGAGGAAGTTCCACAGCCTATACTAACATGTGCTGATGGCCTTCTAATTTCATCATAGCAGGACAGTGAGCGATTGTCACACGGCAAGACAGAACACGCATGCTACAAAAGAATATTCATAATGAAATGTTAGAAAAATAAAAATACTATAACTGAAATAAAACTTCCTTTAGTGGCTCATCAGCATGGTGGACATGATCAAGCAATGTATCAGTTACTTTGAAGATACTTCAAAGAAAAGGCAACTAACATGGTCCTGGGGAACCACCCCCTGTATAACCTGAATTTCTCCCCAAATGCTACACTTTCTATTACTACTAACATAAAATTTTAGGGATTCAATTTCTAAAAGGAGTTTTGGAGGGGACAGACACCCAAACCATAGCAAGGGATAACAAAATTATCCTTCAAAAATAAATTAAAAGACAAGCTAACCCAAAAAGGATACAGGAGGAACTTCTCTTATAGGACACTGAAAGTAAATCAATCTGGGAGGAAAACAAAGGTATAAATGAATAGACTAATCAAGTAATTAATCTAATAGAAAACTAGAATTATCCTCACTACTGAAGAAGAACATTTACCTTTTCTTGAAAAGATTACTAGATATTCTGTTCACTATGGAATCTAATGTCTTTAAAGGACAGACTTTGGGCTGAGGTGATACATTTGTGAAAATTATGACAAGCCTAAATTTTAGCAGGATCTTATGAGGGAACAGAAATCAAATTATTTTCTAATATTCTGGGAAAACCAAACCAAAAAAATTGAAGTGTGAGAGTATCTTCCTCATAGTGCAAATGAAAAGCAGAAAGAGGGAGGGAAGAGGAGATGGAAAACAAGCGACAAAATAAAGAAATGAAGACTATGCATACTGTCTATGTAATGAGACAAGACAACACCACAAACAATATTGGGAAAAGAGAATGGTAACTACAATTTTACTGATGTTTGATGTGTCAAACATTAATTCCTTGCTGTAAGTATATAGTATAAAAATAAAATTACATAAAATAGACTTTGTAGTTGATGACAGTAAAATGAAAAAGATTTGGGGAATTTAATTTGGAGTTTTCAAGAAAAAAAACCCGAGGTGAACAGTAGTTAAAGTAGTAAAAACAATCTTTTTTATTAAAAGTTGTTGAAATGGGGGGCTGGTGATATAGCTCAGTGGCATAAGCACCTGCCTGGCAAGCACCACGTCGTGAGTTTGATCCCTGGTACTGAAAAAAAAAAAAAAAAGTTTTGGAAAGGGGAAAAAGAGACCACAGTATGCAAAGAGAGTTCATTCCCAACACAGAATGAAAAAGTGGGGATTTATACTGAAAAAACAAAGTGGGAGTCATTGGATGGAACATTCTTAGGGGTGAATTAAGTGAATGTAAGAGGGAAAATTTCACTAATATGATTTGATAAGATCTTGCTGGAAGCATTCCAGGGTGATCAGATACCAAAGGTGAGACATAAAACTCAGAAACTGAAAGTGATCAGATATTGAGAGTGAGGGGGTTTTGCTAAACTGATTTAGCAAGATTCTTGTTTCAATTGGCAATATAGGCTCCACACGGATAGACAGTAAGGTAGAGGCCACAGAAGAGTTCTACTGGTGTTTGGTCCAGGAAAGATTATTTGTTATGTGTTCAGACTGCTGAGAACTCCATTTATGGATACATAGACAACAAGGAGAAAATTTGAATCTTAGAAACATTATACACATACTTAAATGTCTCCATCAATACATACTAAAATGATTGAAAAGCTGGATGATGGAAGAAAAAGGGATAATTTTTTCTTAGTCCCCTTGGGGTAGTTCAAATACTGTTGTTCAGTGGGATGTTTGTAAGATTATTGTCTTTTCACAAAATATTTCAGAGAATGGTGTACAATGTTATAATAATAAATCTGGAAAATACTTGTCAAACAGATATTGCTCAAGGTAAGATTTTACATTGGAATGGATAAGAAAAGACTCCTACCCGTTCTTCCCCTTCAGTGGAAAACATTCTGGGTAAGAAAGAGGAGGACTCAATAAAATCATGGAAAATAGACATTTTAGAAAAAATGCTAATGATATTTACTACCAGTAAAATTTTTCTACCTGTAGAAAGGTTAAAGCAGAATGTACCTGAGTTTGAGCCCTGGCTTGTTAAATGTCCCATAAACTATATAATTCCAAAGAGAAAATGTTTAGCAATTGAAACAGCTCCTTGTTATGTGAGCAAAGTTGAGTATGGATAAGTTCAATGTTTCATGCATGAAAGCTAGGCCAGAGACACATTGGAGCCAAAAACCTCTGCGGTGGTCTCCTACATCTTTATGCCTTGTGTAGGTCTCACACAACTTGTATTCTGAAAATAATACTAAGTTTTCAAATTTTGTAAACTTATTTTCCTGTCCTAGTCTGACTTAACTTTGGCCATTGGTGTTGTACAATCAGTCAAAAAATGGAGAACTCACTGTCCATACCAAGCATTCAACTGAGAGAAGAAAGTTTGTGTTTTCGATACAAGGATCATGCCCTACAGCAATGATGGCAAACCTTTTACAGTTTTCAGTGTGAGCAAACTACCCACTGTGACATGTGTGCCATAGGTTTGCCATCACTGGCCTAAACACTAAGCTAAATATATTCTTCAAAAAAAAAAAGCCTAGAAAACTTAGTTCAGAAGAGCTATTTCTTAATTAAAATAATTTAAGGAAACCTGATGATTAAAAGAATCACCTTTCTGGTACATGCTTTGCGTCTTTTTCAGTGTGCCTAAATGACATTTAAAAAAAATTCAGGTCCCTTGTGTGTCTTTTATTCCTAATAGAACAGTATGGAGACATGATGACACCACTACTAGGCTGCCTAAATATCTGTGGAAAATATTTTATGGCAGCTCTCTTTGTTCTAGATGTCCTCAGCATCAAACATATTTCTAAGCACCTGAAGGCTTTCAACAGCTCTGCATCCTTTAGGGGAGGAAAAGGCACGTTTAACCTAATGCTATTGATTCACTTAAACCAAGAGAGCAGTGAATCTTGACTTACTTTATGTCACAGCACATACCTCTGCATTGCATCACCACCCTTATGCCAAATACATAATCCTTCCATCCTCAAGCTCCCAGACAAAAGGCTCCACAAACGCTTTTATCTGCCCAGCAGCTGCTCTGCATTTGAGTCTGTGGCCCTCTGGAGTTTACACACGCTGCCACACTTCCTCCTGCATCATTACAAACACCACTAAAGTGCCTCAAAGGTGCTGAGAACGGAGTGAAGAGCAAGGCATAATGCAGCTGTCTAGAAACAAAGGAGTAGCTACTGCTTCGAAAGGGACACTTGATGGTCTCCCATTGGCATTTAAATATTAATCAGCCCACTTGCTTAAATAATTCTTCATTGAAAAAGACAATCTATGCCTTTTATATTATTTACCCCCATGCTTCCTATAACTGGTCTTGTATAGCCTATACTTAGTCCAAAATTCTTAATTTTATGTGTTTTTTCTTGTTTTTTTTTTATGATGATAATTTAAACATACACAAAGCAACCACAAAGAAATTCAGCAGCAACAATTACGATAAATGTGATGATGTCCAGGTTTTAATACCATGAGTGATTCTGTCTTAATCACTGTCCTGTCCCTCAGACAAAACAATAAATACCCACAATATAAAACAGGAAATATTTATGTGAGCTCAGTGTTTCAGTCCATACCAGGCCAGCTGCAAGGCCAAAGCAGTGTGGCAGAGGGACAAGGGGGAGGGAAAGGTGTGTGACCTTTTCAACCAGGAGGCAGAAAGAGGGGAGGCAAGGGACAGGCTAGATAAACTCTCCAAAGTCACATCCTGTGTTGTGCACTTCCTTCAACCAGGCCTGCCTACTAGAAGCAGATTCAGCTATGAATTTGTCAGTGAATGAATCCACTGATCAGAACAGCACCTTATGATCAAGTCACCTTTAAAAACCCCCAGCTCTAAGCACTCAAGACTTTGAGGAGACATTCTAGATCCAAACCAGAAGAGATCATCTTCATTATGGATACCTCCTCTTTTCCCTTTATACTAGAAATTCAGACTGAATTATGCCTCAGATTGGTTGGTTGTGTCATGCCTACTTGTAGGTATTGGTGGCACAAGGTCCTTCCTATATCAATTTAACAGTCTGTTCATCAAAAGACCATGTCTCTGAATTATTGTAGGCCTTCTCCAAAGTACATCTGCATCACAAAAGAAATTTATCAGGATCTTCTTTTCAGCTCCAATTTCATCAACTTTAATTTCGCATTTTGGACTGCAAACAATTTCATATATTCAGTGCTCCACATGTAAATGGACAGGAAATATTTTAGTATAGTGTCTACTTTTATATAAATGTGTCTGAATGTTCTACTACCACATCACACTTTTATAGCAAAATCTCTGTAGTCAAATATCTTTAAACTTAATATATATTTTTCCAATTTTTTGTCTTTTAAATATTTAGTAGACATATAATTGAACATACATAGTTTTAGGATATTGATGTAGGTCAAGACTTTTGGTGATATTACCAAGGGCATAAAGAGCTACATATAAGTAGAAAGAATACAACACTGCCACGTATATTTTGCACTCTTTTTGAAAGGCAAAGCCTTTGTAAGTTTAAAAACTATGGTAATATAATACGGAAAACATTTGTACGCATCTTTGCCATTTGAAAGTTTACAACTCTGTGAGTTTTAGAATGTTCATAAGGTTGTGAAACATCACCATGTAATTCTTTCCCATTCCAAAAAAAAACCTGATCACATTAGTATTTATTCTCTGTTCTCCTTTTCACTAAACTCAGGCTACCATTATTACAGTTTTTGTCACTGTGGATTTACTGTTCTGTACACTTCACATAAAAAGGATCCTACAATATCTGACCTTCCCTGACTGATTTCTTTTAATCAGCATAATACTTTATAAAGTTCATACATTTTGGAGCATGAATAACTGCTTCATTTTCATGGCAGAATAATATTCCATTTTATGAGTCTGACCTGTTTGTTTGCCCATGAATCAATTCATGGCTACTAGGAATGCTTGTTTTGGCTTAGTATAAATAATTCTGCTATAAATATTTGCATAAAAGTTCTTGCCAATATGTTATTTTCTACTTCTTAAAAAAGTACAGTCATGGGGCTGGGGATTTAGCTCAGCAGCACAGCGCCTGCCTGGCAAGTGCAAGGTAGTAAGTTCAATTCCCAGTACCAGAAAAACAAACAAACAAACAAACAAAAAGTATAGTCATGTTATTGTCAAGTGGATGCATTACATATCTCACTGGTATTTTAATTTCCTTTTCCCTAATAACTAATTATGAACACCTTTTAGCGTGCCTTTTGGTCATTCGTGCGTTGTTTAGAGAAATGTCTTATTGAAACCCTTGCCCATTTTTTAGTTGAGTTGCATCTTCATTATTAAGTTGTAAGAGGTTTGTATAATAATAGCTTGGCTATTGGGGCCATTTTGTCTTAAGCACGTATATTTTATAAATGTTTTCTCTTATTCTGAGGATTGTCTTATAATTTTTTTAATAGTGTCCTTGACTGTACCCAAGCTTTAATTTGTATTAAAATCTAATTTACCTGTTTTCTTTGGTTCACTTGTTCTTTATTTATCAAATCTAAATCCAAGTTCAATAAAGATTTACTCCTACATTTTAAATAAGATATAATTTTATCTGTTACACTTAGGTCTTTGATTTATGCTATGGAGGAGCGTTTTCATTCCTCTGGAACTCATGTTGCAAATTTGATCCCCCATGAAGCAGTGTTGGAGGGTGGGGCCTACCAGCACTTAGACCTGAGAGCTCTGCCCTAACGAATAGGTTAAAACTATTGGAAAGTGGAATTCTTAGAATTGGCTCCATTTCTACCTTCTGCCATGCACACAACAGATTTCCTGCTGGAAGGATTGAAGCAGACACCATACTCTTGGAAGCAGAAACCATACACCTGCAAATTCTGGGTTGTAATGCCTTGACTTCGGACTTTCCTGTCCCCAAATACAAGAAAATACATGTGTATTCTTTGTAGATCACCCATTCTATGGTATTTCATTCAAGTAGTAGAAATAGGCTAAGAATCAATTTAATTAATTTCTGCATATGGTACAAAGCAGTTCCAATTTATTCCGTTATACATGGATATTCTAGTATCATTAGCTGAAAATACCATTCTCTCTTCATTGGATGGTCTTGACACCCAAATCAAACATCAATTGATTATAGATGGGTTTATTTCTGGATGCTGAATTATATTACACCGAGCTATCTATTCTATCCTTCTATGATCATTCTTCCTTGGCTGCTGTGCTGAGTTTGAAAACTGTCAAATTTGTTCCTTTCCAAGATGATTTAGGTTATTCTGAGACCTGTTAATGTGTCAGATTTCTTGCTTCTTTCGATAATTCATCATTTCTCTTGAAAATTGGGCATTTTAAATAGAATAATGCAACAAGTCTGAAGATAAGGTAATCATTGATCCTAGGCTTCTTGTGTTGTATTTGCTGTTGTTTAGATAAATATTTTTTTTCCTGAACCAATTTTATAAAGTATGTATATTTGTCAACTGGGCTTGAAATCTGTAATGGTCATTAATGGTCAGCCAATAAATGGACAAAGACTTTCTTAGATGACCGGAACCTCCGAGCATGCCAGGGTATGCATTTTGTATTCAATCAAGTAGTTTACAACTCTGTCTTACATTTAACATCTTGTTCTTAAAAAGCCTTTAAATGGTTGAGAAATAAAGCCTTAACAACTTCTGGAATCCTTCCTGAGTAGATTATGTTCTCATACGTGGACGTGGCCACCCAAATTCCCAGGAATGTTGGGGATTTTCAAGCCTCCGTGCACATATTATCCTCAACTTTTCTTTTAAACTATTCTATATTTTTTAATTTTATTTTGTTTCCCATGGGTTTTTGTGTGTTTGTTTTTCCACAGCTATTATCCATGGTTCAAAATTTGAATGAATTCAGTTAAAAACAGTCATCTCAAGTGGACCTTCCCAAGAAATCATCACCCTTGTTATATGAGTCAACATACTATTATTATGGTGATTAATCTTGATTGTCAGCTTGTTTGGCATTAGAGATGCCTTGGAGTTTAGTAAAACACACTTCTGGATGTACCTAGATGCATCATGGGCTGTGACTTTGGGGACAATATCTGGTACCTACTCTTTTTTCTCTGGCATTGTTTCCCTACTGTGACTTCTGGATACCATGAACTAAGCATCTTTGGTCTGCTGTTAACTTTCTACCAGGTTTCTGCCTTGGATCCAGCTGACCATAGACTGAAATATCTGAAACCAATACCCAAAATAAACTTCTCCTCCCATGAGTGGGGGTATTTTTGTCCTCACAATGGAAAGGTGACTGACACAGAAGACTGGGAAGAGAAGTGGGGGTGATGCTGTGACTATGCCCGACCACGTGGTTTAGAAACCTTTGGAACCAGTTTGCAGTAAGAGTTTGGAGATGGTTGGAGAAGAGGATGTATGATGCCCTAGGATATGGTGAGCAGAATTTGATGGGTAATTCTGGTAGGAGCTTAAAATAGTAAACCACTGGTGGGAACACTGACATTAAAACTGTGCTTATGAGTTTTCAGATGGGAATGAGGACACTACTGGGAAATGGACTAGAGGCCATGCATATTACGTTTTGGTGAAAAACCTTGCCTACATTTTGTTCATGCCTTAAAACTTTAATTGAAGATGAGCTGAAATGTGAAGTATTAACTGTTCTAGTGGAGGAAATTTTAAGACACCCACCACTCAGGCAGTGGTATGAGTACCCTTGGCTGCTTGTAGCCAGACTTATACTGGGAAAAAGAAGCGAAAAGCAGAGAAGAAATATTAGGAAAGCTTAGGGCAGAAAAGAAACCTAGGTAAAGTTGGAGTCAAAGGTGTGGTTGCTGAAGAGACTAGTGCCATTAAAAAGAAATCAAGTCCTTTGAACCTGGACAAAAAGAAAAATACCTTTTGGGCTTGTCCACAATTAATAAGACCCCTCTCAGTGCAAAATGAAGGATGCAAAATATAAATTCTTTTCAAACACTTAGCTTTGAGAAGGGAGCCATAGGTCAATCTGCTAACTCAGGGCTGTCTAGGAAAGTGTTTCCCCAGATACTGCTCAAAGTGACAGTAAACCTTGGCTTCATCTATGTGATGTCAATTTTGCATGAATGCAAAATGAAAGAGTTGTGGGGTCATTGTAGCTTCCACTCAGGTTTCCAATAAAGATCTTGGACGCCAGGCAAAGTACGGGTTCAGAGTACTGCAACAGGTCCCTAACAGGACAATGACAAAGTTGTGAAAATGAAGCCAATGCTGCAGCAGTGGTCTAAAGAATTTGGAGATACCAAAACCAGGGAAATCTGAGGAAAGCCACAGGCAGGAAGTGGGACTGCCTGAGAAAAGTTATGTCAGTTTCAAACACCAAAGCTATAGGGTGAGGATGCGCAAGGATGCTGGAGTTCACATCTCACCATCATGTTCATGAAATGCTGGTGATCAGCCTTCCTTGTTGGGTTTTGGTCTTTATTGGTCTAATACTTTTCTATTTCTTTAGTTCTCCCTTTTGAAATGGGAATCTGCCATTATTTCTTGGGAGATTGTAACTTGTTTTCATTTTTGCAAAGGTTCTCAGTTAAGTGTTTGACTTGAATTTCAGAGAAGATTTTTGGTTTGGATTTTTGAGCAATGTTGGAAATCTTGAGAGTTTGTGGAATGAAGTAGTTTATTTTCAGTTTTACACAGGGTATTTAATACAATGTTAGGCAAAATGAAGACTGTGTTATTGTTTATTTGGAGATTTAAATATGGTATAAGAGATTATTCGGGCATCTAGGTGGTGAAGTAGCATGTGAGGGTTAATCTTAATTGTCACCTTGATTGGCTGTACAGATATTTAGGAGATTAGTGAGGTACACTTCTGGATGTGTTTGGGTAGGTCATGGGAGTGTGATTTTGGGTACCATGTCTGGCCCCTGACCCTTTTCTCTCTGGATCTTACCCTGTACTCTGCTTTGTGGATGCTGTCAGTTGGGCAGCTTTCCTCTGCCAGGCTTTCTTGCTGTGTTTCTGGCTCAGAGCCTGCATTCTATGGACTGAAATATCTGAAACAAGGATCCAAGTAATATTTTCTCCTTTAAATTTTGTATGTCTGGGACTTTGCCCCAGAAACAGAAAGCTGGCCAATAGAGTTACTATTGTACATTTTAGAGATAATCATTTTATAAAGCCATAAGGCTTATTTTGGCTCACTGTTTTAGAGGTTTCCATCAAGGACCAAGCAGGTCCATCGCTTTGAACCTATTGGGAGGCAATACATCATCACAGGAAGAGTGGCAGAGCACAATTGCTCAATTCATGCCTGGGAAGCAAACGTGAGACAGGTCCCATTATCATTTAAGAAGGCACACTCTACTGACCTTGATACCTCGTGCTAAGCCCTACCATTTCAATGTTCCACCACTGCCTAATAGCCACAGCCAGGGACTAAACCTGCATCGCTGGGACCTGTGAAGGACAGCATAGCACAGGTCCAGGAATGAGTCTTTTCTTGGAATAAGGCATTGGAAAACTTACCCTGTTTTGCTCCCTACAGCACAAGGAAGGTGGGCTGTATTTTCTAATGTACTGTAGAGCTGAAGAGCTTAAGACTTGGGGAAATTAAAATTACTATAAAACTCTTTGTTCTTATCAAAAATCCCTCCAGTTTTTCTTACTAAAATTCTGCACAAATTGTTGTAAGGCTTTAGTTCACTTCAAGAATTATCTGAAGTTGACTTTAAATTTATGCTATATTTGTTGGTAGTGATATTTTGGATATGAATGAACCCACTGAGGTCCATATTTTGTGCTTTTCAGTACCACTTATAATTTTTTCTTCATTAAAATGATGTGGAAATTGTAATCTTTGAAATCAAATGTTCATCTTTCAGAGGCCAACTTAAAGATCCTCGAAGTCTGTTAAGTGTAAATTAGTAAAATTTAAAGTGAATATCTTGAGTCATTTTCATCCAAAATAAAATCTAAAAATTTAAAAATCAAAACATTTTATTAGAATTATCATACAAAATGAGCTTCCATATACAAATTGAACATGCATGACACACTGAGCAGCTTTCAGTGATACTCTCCATAAGATGCTCATTTAGTAATAAATATTTCACTGAAATCAGGAATGGGATTTTTAAAAGAGATGAAATAGAGCTACAAGATTTCAGTAGGGGACTCAGAACCATTTAAGAGTAATTTTATCTGACATTTTTCCTGTCAAGTTTTTATCTGAGCCAGATGACTGAAATATTTTACACCAGTATGGTCCTCTGACTTTTTTAAAGTTTGAATTATAACATGATGAGCAAGTTATTTTGTGTATTAAAGCCAATCATCAAGTATAAAAATTGGATGCAGAACCAGGGAGAGTTTATATGTAAAACTGACATATTACAACACATACTGCTGAAGTGTAAAAATCACATTCAACAATAATCTCTTCCTCTACCTTAGACATTATGTTTGATGCTGAATAAGTAAAGGTGATGAACATATCTGATATTATCTGGGAGCTTCTGTATGGCAAGATAGAAAAATAATATCATTTATATACAAGTAATTTATTATAGGCTTTCATTAAAGCCTGGCTGATCCAAGTAGCAGAAGTAAATAACTTGCAGTCAAAAAAGATCATATAGAGAGAAGACTTTTAAGCTAAATTTTACAAAATAAGTTAAAAGTGTCATCTAAAATAAGCCAAGGGTATTCCAGAAATAGGTAATAGTAGGCATGCATTAAATACTATTATCTTATGCACCGCATATTTCTTTTTCTCCTTAAAAGTCTGATTTTGTTTTGTAGGAACTCTCTCCATCTCTCTGTCATTTGATGGGACTCAGAACTCACACTTTGAGGAGAAAGCTTAAGTGCTCTAAGGGGAATCATCCATGAGCCATGAATTAAAGTTTAATAAGACATTTCACACAAAGAACAGGCATATTCTAATTGAATATCAAAGTAAAAATAATCATGTTCATTCGTCAAAATATTTCTACATATGCATTTAATGTTTGAATTTTATAACAGTATCTTAACTCATGTGAAATAAAAGCCAGGGCTGAAGCTGACCATGCAGAGGATGAAAAATTACTAGATTATTGATGATATTTTAAGGGCTGAATCAACCAATCTTGAGATGGGTGTATCTCTGGACCTCCCCTTATATAATTACTTGGTTATTATAGTTGTACTGTGTGGTATTTCTATACATGCATACAACATGCACTGGTCAAGTTCAATCACCATTTGTCACATACTCCCACCCGTTTTTCAATCTCTAGTAATCTCTCTTCGACTTTTAAGATTGGCAAATTTTAGCTTCCACACATGACAGATAACATGTTGTACTTGTCTATCTCTTTTTAAGCCAAATTTAAACATGAGTTATGTTAGCTGCAGCTGAAATAAACTGCAGTAACACAGCCAGCAAAGACTCATCAATAGGAAAGGGAAGCAAATGGGAAGAGAATTCTTGAAAAGTAACTACAGAGGGATTAAGAGTCTAGAGCTTCTGTGTTTGATGCTGAGGACCCAGGGATTTATATAAACAATGAATGATCTTTAATAAATCCTAGGTGAAAGACTGATGTAAAAATAAGTGTTTATGTTTAATGTAGGAAGAAGGCAGGAAGCAAACCAGAAAAGTGCCACAATATTCTGTGCACAATTGGAGAAAATCTAAACTCAACTAGTAATGGTAAAGAAGGAAGAAATCGGGGGAATTCAACATAACTCAGAGAATGGATAAGGCAGCGGTCCAGGTAAACTTCTAAGGTCAGAGAAAGGCAAATGACCAAACTGAACATTTAAAGTAAAATTCAGAAGCCGAGAGTGGTGGTGCATGCCTATAATCCCAGCACTTGGGAGGCTGAGGCAAGAGAATCATTGCAAGTTCAAGACCAGCCTGGGCTGCAAGGTGAGCTCAAGGCCTGCCTGAACTGCGTAGCAAGACCCTGTCTCAAAAAGACAAAAAATAAATAAATAAATAAATAAATAAATAAATAAATAAGTAAGTAAAATTCAGAAGACATGTTAAGTTTTCAAAACTGGAGTGGAGAAGAATTAGGAAATGTTCAATACTCTTTTGAAAACATTTTAATAGTCCAAATTCTGTATGTTTTAATTTGTAATTGCTAATCACTGGGAGTTCAAATATTTCTGACTCTGTAGCTTCTGCCTTGTGAGTAACAGGACCTTGTCACTCCCTGGTGTGTGATCATCTCCTAGTTGTTAAAACACTAAAATATTACATTCATCTCTTATTGGTAACATTTCTAACTGGAAACTCTTTTTCAATTCCTGTATTTTTGTTTAATAAATATTGTGGGTTTTTTTTTCCCTGTCTCTAGGATTTTCACTTTATACTTAGTTTTTAAAAATTTGAGGACAGAGTGACTGAGTGTTTTGGTTTATGTCTGTGTGTCCCCTCCAAAGCCTCATGCAACCATGGGGCAGGCTATTAGAGTTGAATGATTGTGGGTGTGAGAGCTACACCCGCCCTGGGGTGGATAGTTTGCATATGTAAGGGAGAGGAAGAGAGTGCTTGAGGACATTCCTCCCCCATTCCTCCCTGGTGTGTGGTTGCTGCTTTGGCTGCGTGCTGCCGCCTTGAGCTGCAGCCCTCTGCCATGTGCCACGCTGCCTTATAATCTGCCAAGCACGGACTGAAACCTCCACGAACTGTAAGTGAAATAAACCTTTCCTTCCTTCATTTTGGGGGTCAGGTATTTTGTCCCAGCAGGGAGAAAAAGTAACGAAGACACTGAGTATGTCCTCATGTGTGTTATTATTCTGCTTGAGTTTCTATGATTAGTGCTCTTTTAAGGAAACACTGTGAACCATCACCTCTTCAAATGGTTTTTTGCCAAGTTTTTTTCATATGTCTAAGCATCCAAATGCAGAGCTGTTAAAATAATTGATAGTGTGTCCTATAGCATGTTTTGCTCTTTTCATCAATAAGTATATTATTATGACTACCCTCCAGTGACACATCTTAAAGGTCACTGACACTTTCTTAGCATCTACTCTATTCATAAATTTACCAGAGAAATAACTCACATATGATAGTCCTTTACTTTTCATTTTATTTTATGAAAAAAACAAAACAATTTTATAATCAATTGAAAAGAAAATAACAATAGTTATTACACTGTATATGTTATCTTCAAATTAGATACTCAGGAGTAAAAGGCATAAACCAAAAAGATTCCTATAAAAAAAAGATAAATTTGTGTTATCATTTGTTTCTTCCTTTATTTTTTGGCATTTGCTTTTAGCAATATTTATCACTTTTTCTGATGAAATTTCCCAAATTTTTCCACTAGAATATTCAGCACATTACAAGATCAGGATGTGATGAGAGTATGTACAAATTCCTCGCAATGAATGCATTTATTTTGTATCACAAAACTATCCTAATAAAAAATTAAAAGCAACAACAAAAAAGACTTTACTTGATAGTCCTAACATCTAGGTCAGTTGATTCTGGTTGTGTTTCTTTTTCTTTAAAAACTGGGTTAATGATTTTTGTTTGTTTGTTTGGTACTAGGAATTGAACTCAGGGTATTTACACTGAGCTAAATCACCAGCCTGCTCAGCTTCCTTCCCTTTTCTTTTCTTTTCTTTTCTTTCTTTTCTTTTCTTTTCTTTTGTTTTCTTTTCTTTTTTTTTCTTTCTTTTTCTCTTTCTTTCTTTCTTTCTTTCTTTCTTTCTCTCTTTCTCTTTCTCTTTCCTTCCTCCCTTCCCCCTTTCTCTTTTCTTTCTTTCTTTCTTTCTTTCTTTCTTTCTTTCTTTCTTTGTTTCTTTGTTTCTTTGTTTCTTTCTTTCTGCCTTTCAGCCAAAGTTCTCACTAATTTGTTAAATTGCCCTGGCTGTATTTGTACCTAAGGTACTCCTGCCCTAGCCTCCCAGAATGCTGGGATTATAACTGTGCACCACCAACACAGCTTGTATAGTATTGTAATTTTTGAATGCATGCCAAGGAACATTTATACAGGAAATAAGGCAACAGAGATGAAGGTATGCAGCATGCTTATACTTGCCTAGAACTGGGCAAGTCTCTGAGACCATTCACCTGCATTGTTAAACTAATCTCACAAATAGTTAATTTTTGTTAAAGTTTTTGTTGCTGCCATCATTAACTATGTTGAACCATAGTTTCAAAACTTCTTAAGTGATTTCCTTATGGTTAATAAGGGATGTCAAGGGCCAAAGGATATTTTTTCTCAGTACTTTTGTTCCACACTCAGATTTCCCCAGCTGCTGGATATCTACAACTCAGAGGAGACCTCCACCCATCTCTTGGCTCTCCCTGGGCAGTAGATTGCTGTTTCTTTTCACTCCATGCTAAGCTCATGAGAGATTGGGATGTGGGGAGCTCTTGTTTCTGTTGGTTCAGCATCGATTGTGGGAGGCGTATTTATGCCTGAGACATGCATGCAAAACCATCTAAGTATTTCTGCTCACTCTTTCCAGGACAATCAGCTCAGCCTCACATCTGTGGCAGATCTTGAGAAGAGTTTTTCTTTACTTTCTCCCCAGGGTACACAGCTGCTTTTTAATGGTGTGAGACTCTGGGTCAGAGAGGTTTGAATGTCCCTCTTTGAGGAACATGTGGCTTTTGTTTGTACCTTTCCAAGGATCAATGGCTCTTTAGCGCCGAGGAGCAGGAAGGGTAGGTTGTTACCTCCTGCCAGAACCAAATGAATGTTGCTCCTACACTTCCCCCAGAATCCATAGGAGTGAGAGAATTTTCTTATGCACTCCAGATGTAATGACTTTTGTCTATATGAGAGATACATTAGGCAAAGTGGATAGTATTTTACATCTGTCCTTTGGCAGCAGCCACTTAGACCACTCATCTGTACCACCAGATTGGAGAGCTCACCCACTTCTTATTCTGTTCCCGGTCATTTACAAGAGCAACCAAAGGATACCCAGTGAAAACTGGTACTAGTAGCCTGAGTTGTACACAAAGAACATCAAGACAGGATATCTGCCTATTTGTCCAATAAGGGTCAAGATAACATGTGAATTTATAATCAAATTACCCTTCATTCCAATACAAATAAGAGTTCAGGAGGATATAAAGTGAAAGATATTGATGTAGATCTGGATATGTATGTATTGTATGTATGAAATGTATGCATATGTTTTATATGTATAAAATATGTATATATCTGTGTAGTATATTCCTAGTAGGTTTGTTTTTTTAAATTTTTTTTTGGTAGCAAGAATTGAACTCAGGACCTTGTGCTTGCCAGGCAGGTGCTTGTGCCACTGAGCTATATCCCTGGCCCCCTGATAGGTTTGTCCCTAAATAGTTTTGTTCTTTGGTAAGCTAAAAGAGGAAAAAGCTATATATAATAAGATTTCACCAAAACGATTTGAATTTACACAGAGTGGAAGTTGTAATAAATTTCAGTATACAGTAGAAGAATACCCTTTCTCTTGCTGAATCAGTATTAACAAATACTCAGCTGAAAATTAACCGCTCCTGTGGCACCTCCTTCCCACCATCATTCCATGTCGTATCGGTCAACTGAAATTTCTAATATCATGAAAGGACTGAAAGAAATTGTACTGCCTAGATTTTGCACAAATAACTATTTTATTAAAAATATAATGTACAAACTCTTTAGCCAGTATGTTTAGACATCTTGAAATGTTAAAACTATTTGTTATTAAAGAATTTAATATGCGCAGGTATAGATTGCCCATAAAGTGAGAAGTATTCTTAAATCTCTCAGATCACAGCATTATTTCCTAGAAACATAATGACCTGCAGTATATGTAGTCATATGTGCTGCAGCTTCACAAAGTGCCACATTACTTCTTGGTCGAATTAAGTGAATATTTTCTGTACTCTAAGCACACATATGGCTTTTTGCTAGGCACTGATAACAGAGCTTTGGGCAAGAGGACAAGATTCCATGTTCTTGACAGGTTTCAAATTCTAATGAGTAAGATAAGCATTAGATGGATATTCATATAATTACTTATGGCAGTCATAAGTGTAGCAAAAAATTAGTACTGGGGCTGGGGATTTAGCTCAGCGGCAAAGCGCCTGCCTGGCAAGCGCAAGGTCGTGAGTTCGGTTCCCGGTACCGGAGGAAAAAAAAAAAAAAAAAAAAATTAGTACAAAATACTTTTCAGAGAACATTGTTATTGTGTGCCCAGTGGAGAGGTTGAGTTGAAGAAGAAAAGAAATGGAAGACTTTTCTACTCCTCCTAGTCCTTCTGGATGACATACCATATGGCCCGGTGTGGTCACAAGCAGACACTGTCATCTGTCACTAGAGATTTCTGTTCATCTACTTTTAATATTTTCCTAATTAAATAATTATTTATGGAAGAATATATGGAAGCATTTTCCTGGACACAAGAGGCAACATAAGTATCATTAAAATTATCATTTATAAAAGTCAAAAATGATTTGTTATTCTCCTGGAAATAAGCAGTAAAAAAATCTACCATCTGGCATCCTTCCAGTTTGCCAACAAACTAGTAAAATTAAATAAAGTAAGTCTCTCAGTTAAAAATGTTGAATAAATCACTGCTCTTTGCAGCCTAGTAGGACACCATTTAAGAAACTGCTCTGCTAAAGAACTAATTCAAATTTATAAAAGAAATCAATAAGAAATCAAAGTTTGCTTTGTTTCTTGACAGTTTTAACAATGTAGGCTCAAGCTTTATATCTCAGAGACTTTTTTCAAATCATCTGTTCTGTTTCAAAAAGATATCATAAAAATTTTAATATCAGGTGAACAATCTGAATATCATATATCTGTGTATCTATTACAAAGGAATCCAGAGTGCTCTAAGAGGTAGCTAAGAATTATTTTTTATTACTATAAGTGTTAGTATCAAGGCTAATCCAAGCACATCAGAGATCAATTAAAGCAGAAAAACCACATGAAAATTTTCCCACTGGATTTCTGTTTGGTTTTACAAGATTCCTTACATTTCATTTTGTTAATGGTAAAACAGAAGACTTATTAGTTTTGACTCCAAGAAATCAAAAGGAAGATGTTTAGTCATTTTTAACTGGCAAGTGTACTTTTCATACTATTTCTCTCCTATACTTCTACCTTTACCTCCAAATTCTCCATAAGATTACTAGGGAAAATGGTTAAAAATAACCTAAAGTATAACTGTATCCTGGGTAATAGAATCTAGGACTGATGGTCACCATTTCTCAAATACATAGTAGATCTCAGACATTTTTCTAGAAAATTTTATAAAATATCTCAAATCCTCCAAACTACACAGCAGATGATAATTATCTTCATTATACAGATGACAAACTATGTGTTGCAGAAGTGAGTAGATTACTTATGGATACACGCTGTAAAAGAAAGAAGAGGGCCACATTTGAAACTGAAGACTCTCCCAATCTCTCCAAAAGTGAAAAGAGATAAGAATTTCCTGACAAAAGTGCAAGTACATTATTTTTTAAATGTCATAAATCACATTTTTTTATATAATTCAATTTCTACAATCCATCTGGAGTTCTTACTTGGCATCACAGACTATTAATTTAAAAATAAGTCTCTGAAGTGACTGAATGGTAGACAGTGTGATGGTCAGAGTAAGAGGGAGCCCAAAATGTGGAGAAGAAGAAGGCTTCCTTAGTCTGATTTCATTTTCAATGAAACTTGGAATGCTGGAGGAAATAAGAGACTTTGGGACTAGACAGAAACCTTACAGGAATTTCGTATTCCCATTATGAAAGTGGGAAGCATTCTTAAAGAATATGAAGCAAATGGAAAGATATTTTCCTAATAACTAGAAAAATAAAAGTTACTTTCTGGATAGCTGGTCAAGGATAACAATGTGACGTGATAGGAAATAAATACATCGTACAAAGAGAAAGAATTTCAAGGGCAATGGAAACCGAGCAGTAGCATAGATGATGTACAGCAGCGTGATCGAGCAGGAATGTAGTCAAGGTACTTCTGGGTTTTCTCAGGAGAAAAGGACATAAGAGTAAAAGTGTAGAGAATGTTTAACTCTGAAGATTGATTCCTACTCTGGCAGGACTTGTAAATCCACTACTGTTTCTCTTAGTCCTAAAACAACTGTACACAGGGTTGAGAGAAATAGTAGTTGTTTTAGAACAACTGTAGACAGCAACTAAATTTTCGTCTTAAAATTTATAATGAACCTCTTAGGCAGCTCACCAAGAAGCCCATGACAGCACGCGAGAATGCAGACAGCTAATGAATATATAGACAACGAGTCAAAGAGCAATGATGATTACTTCCAAAGCGTCTCTCCACCGAGACGTAGACAGAACTGTAAACTAACTGCCCAAGAGCACTGGGCTACTGTAAATTCTCAGATTAAAATGCTAGACATTTAGCAGCAGTTAGCTAATGGATTTTCACTTCTGTGGATTTATTCCAAATGTTTTATTTCTAAATGAAGTGTATAGCATGATTTCTTGTTGGGAGTTCCTGTGAGGTGGTAGCCTTTGTTTGCTTCTCTGAAAGAAACCTGCAGAAAAGCATTTTACAGTATGATACAAAAGCAAAGGTGAAATGTGTGAGACCATCACTTGATGTCATCTGAGTAGGATTTTATATTTTAGCTGGGTTGGATATTGCACAAAAGGAATATAATGCAAACTAAAATCCTCATGAAAAGCCCTTGCTTTGCATTTTGTACTAGCTGCAATTCAAGCAAAATCAACTGCCCTCCTCCTTTTCATTTTTTATCAGAAAACCTACAAATTGAAATATGCATTTGGTGGCATTTAAGCTACATATTAAAATCTATGGAGATTTTTTACTCATTGGTATTAAAAATCTGTTAAACTGACTTAATAATTTTATTTTCTGTTTTTAAGTGAAATGGAGAATAGGAACATCTCTGGAAAGAAAGAGTTCATCTTTAACTAAGTTCCCATTCCCTCGAAAACAGAGCTGGAACACAGAATGGATGATGGACACTTCATTTGGAAGGTTTAGACTGAGGCAGGCGAGGAAGAAGAACAGAGCCAGTGAGACGATGTGAAGCAATATGCAAGTTGGGGCCACCAATCTGGCTGCTGCTTTCCAAAGAGGCAGGAAGAGGGACAAAGCACATCAGTTCGGAGACAGCTTGATGGCATCAGAGCCATCCATGAGAAAGAGAAAAGAATCGCACGGTCTCTTCCTGAGTCCCCCATTCTCCTGCTTCTGTTGACAAAGGTGACTCTGGGGGAGCTCCTTTGCACTTCTGGGTGGCATCTCTGAGCCCTTGAAGCTGCTGTCTCAAATGTCAGCTCTCATGTTCTGCAGCTTGTTCTTTCAGTGACTCCAGTAGAAGTCAAAGGTGACAGGATCTCTGAGTCTGTGACTGACCACTATGGTGTCATGGGTCAGCTGAGGAGGGCAGCCAAGAGCTCCTAGGAATATGATTAGCCAGCCTGCTACACCTCCAAATGTGAAAGCTTTTGGGCCCAGAGGAAAAAGTCAGAGCGTGAAACAGATCATGTAATTGAGGAGATGCCGAGGAATCCTAAGAAATGTGTATGATCACAAACATATGATATTCATTAGCAAAATTGAGAGCGTCTACTGAACAGTATGTAAAACAGAGCACAGAACCTCTGTTTTTTAAGTGTCTGTTGGCTAAATCAAATTAAAGTGACAGAACAAAAGATGATTTCTGAACCAGCAAAGAAATTAGCAAGTGTTGTGTAAACTGTTTTGATTTCTAGTAGTGACTGGTGTGGGGTGTTGCAGTTGTTTTAACTCAGAATTACCAAAGTTATTTGAAGCATTAGGGAAAGGAATTATAAGAAAGGATAGAGGTAGCTATCACCTTATGGAGAATGATAAGTAATTCAGTTACAGCTGAAATAGCTTCTACTTCATGGGATAGTGAAAGAATGGAAAGCTGCCAAAGAAAACCTATTATAAAAATTTTTCCTTTTCATCATTCATTTAATCTTCATTGGAGTAAAAAAAAATACTGTCAGATTAATCACCTCTCAGAATTCTTTTAAATTTTACCACTAGGCTGAGATTTTACTCCTCTGTATAATTTTTAATGTATTTCTCAAGAGATAGAAAATTTTATAAAATCTCCATTTGACTAACTCTATACATTGAGCTAAATTATCAAGCACTTTCAAAACATATGTTTATAATTATATTAGGAGATTTGAGAGGTAGGAAAAATGAACTTATAGAAAATAAATAATATAAGATGAAGACTTCTAAAACTGATAAACTTCATGTTTAGATTCCATATTTGTGAATTTATTTACTGACTAAAATTTATTTATAACCCTAAAATCAATAATCATGGTATTTTCATGGTCCTTCATAGACATACACAGAGACAAAAAGTATAAATTGCCTGATGAGTGTCTTCCCAGCTGAGACTGAATAAGATACTCTACCTTCTTTTTCCAGCTTTTGTGCTCTAATAAAGTATCCATTTCATGAGAAATCTAGCAACACATTTTCCACCTTTGCTTTTGCATCTTCTTGATGATTTGTTTGAAAAAATGACCTTATAGGAGCTGGGGATTTAGCTCAGTGGCACAGCGCCTGCCTGGCAAGTGCAGGGTTATGAGTTTGAGCCCTGGTGCCAGAAAAAAACCAAAAAAACAACAACAAAAAATGACCTCACAGCATAGTGGCAACCTGCTATCTAATATCACTATGTGTATGCCCTTTGTTGTAGAAAATATGAGTTATAATTGTATTGGCCCTGAGTTCCATGTTCATAAATTATATATATACACACACACTAATATAGGGAGAGTATATATATATATAAATTCATTGGTTCACAAATGCTTCTGTTCACAAACAATCCTGCTCACAAACCGAAGCATTTGACAAAATTTTGCTTCTGTTCACAAACTGCATCGGTAACGTAAGACCATGGAAGTCTTCCCTGTATGAAGATGAATAATGAATGCAACCATCTTCCCCAGAATAAATTTGTAAACCAATATATATATACAGAGTCTGCCAAAGAAAATGTTTACACTCATCAGGAAAAGCTTGTATAATATTTAATGCTAAATTTATTCAGACATCATGACATTAACAGGTTAACTTTGGCCTCTACAATTACAAGAGGCACTCAGAGTGGTGACCTTTAGCTTCCAGACATTTATTAGTATGGCAAAGTGCTGCTTGAGTATCCTTGGTCAATGAGATTACTGCATATGCATTTGCAATTTCTTCTTTAAGGACTTGCAGTATAGTAGCTTTTTTTGTGATACACGACATCCAACATCCTCTAGGGTCCTCCGTACTAGGGTAATGCCATTTGTTGGGAAAACGTCATAATATTTTTCTTTCCCTGAAGGGTGTGTACATTCTGTCTCTCTCTCCCTCTCCCTCTCTCCCTCTTTTTCTCTCTCTCCATCTCTCCCTTTCTCTTCAGAAATACACATAAAACAAGGTTATATATTAATTAGTTGACAAAAACTTTGCAAGCAGAAGTTCACAGAAACTTAACCTTGATTCTAGAGGAAATTTGGGGATAAATATTTGCTAGTTCAGTATTTTGGGGGGATTTTATAGAACAAAGATAGCACAAATAGTAAGAATATACATTTGAAAAAGCGACAACACCAAGAATCACATTAAAGTTATAAACAATTCTGCTTGAACTGAGGGACAGATATGATCTGGGATAGGATTTGATGCTGACAGATTGTAGAATAACAGAAAGCTAAACTTTAAATCAATTCCATCCTTCCCTTGTTCCCTTCCTTACAAAAAATTTATATGCTAAGCAACTTCAACTACTTAGGGAATGATGAAACCCCAGTAAAAGGGACCCCTCGTTCCTGATTAGCACTCTTCCAAAAATTAATAGACTGGAGAGTCAGGCACAACAGCTGCTCCTCTAAAATAAAATGAACCATGAGTGGAAGTCATCAGAAGATGCTGAAGTTCTATTGCTTTCCTTTTTTTTGTTTTCTACTTTCAAATGTAAAAGGAGGAGAACTTTAACAGACAGACAAGCTTTTACAAAATAGCAAAAGAACAGTGCAGACAATACACAGTTACAAACAAAGTGGTAGGAAATTAACAGTGCTTGTTGTATTACATATTGATATCTTCAAAGTGGTTTCTCATGAAAACAGATAGAGACATGCAATATTGATCAATCAAGGACTCATTAACAGTTTGTTTTGGCAAACAAATACAAGACAGTAGATCAACTATGTTAACTACCCTGTATATACATACATACAAAATTGCTTCTTTCTTACCTTCTCTTTTCCCACATCCCAGTTGCCCTTTACCCTTGAGCATTTTCCTATCATTTCACAATGTCTGTCATACCTCCAAGTTTATAGTAACTCTTTCAGGTTTTACAGTAGTGAGACAGTGTGGTGCTTGCACATG